>NC_069507.1:285341763-285499263 GCF_027579735.1 Bombina bombina | reverse complement strand
CCAGACACTGTTCAGAGAGGTGTACTGTTTTCCCTCCTTGTAAATCTCACATTTGATGATGGACCACAGGTTCTCAATGGGGTTCAGATCAGGTGAACAAGGAGGCCATGTCATTAGATTTTCTTCTTTTATACCCTTTCTTGCCAGCCACGCTGTGGAGTACTTGGACGCGTGTGATAGAGCATTGTCCTGCATGAAAATCATGTTTTTCTTGAAGGATGCAGACTTCTTCCTGTACCACTGCTTGAAGAAGGTGTCTTCCAGAAACTGGCAGTAGGACTGGGAGTTGAGCTTGATTCCATCCTCAACCCGAAAAGGCCCCACAAGCTCATCTTTGATGATACCAGCCCAAACCAGTACTCCACCTTGCTGGCGTCTGAGTCGGACTGGAGCTCTCTGCCCTTTACCAATCCAGCCACGGGCCCATCCATCTGGCCCATCAAGACTCACTCTCATTTCATCAGTCCATAAAACCTTAGAAAAATCAGTCTTGAGATATTTCTTGGCCCAGTCTTGACGTTTCAGCTTGTGTGTCTTGTTCAGTGGTGGTCGTCTTTCAGCCTTTCTTACCTTGGCCATGTCTCTGAGTATTGCACACCTTGTGCTTTTGGGCACTCCAGTGATGTTGCAGCTCTGAAATATGGCCAAACTGGTGGCAAGTGGCATGTTGGCAGCTGCACGCTTGACTTTTCTCAGTTCATGGGCAGTTATTTTGCGCCTTGGTTTTTCCACACGCTTCTTGCGACCCTGTTGACTATTTTGAATGAAACGCTTGATTGTTCGATGATCACGCTTCAGAAGCTTTGCAATTTTAAGAGTGCTGCATCCCTCTGCAAGATATCTCACTATTTTTGACTTTTCTGAGCCTGTCAAGTCCTTCTTTTGACCCATTTTGCCAAAGGAAAGGAAGTTGCCTAATAATTATGCACACCTGATATAGGGTGTTGATGTCATTAGACCACACCCCTTCTTATTACAGAGATGCACATCACCTAATATGCTTAATTGGTAGTAGGCTTTCAAGCCTATACAGCTTGGAGTAAGACAACATGCATAAAGAGGATGATGTGGTCAAAATACTCATTTGCCTAATAATTCTGCACTCCCTGTATAGTGACACAGTTTGTAAGGTGACAGTCAGTGGTCACACACACAGATATATATATATATATATATATAGTGACACAGTTTATGAGGTGGCAGTCAGTGGTCACACACACAGATATATATAGTGACATAGTTTGTGAGGTGTCAGTCAGTGGTCACACACACAGATATATATATAATGACACAGTTTGTGAGGTGACAGTCAGTGGTCACACACACAGATATATATATATAGTGACACAGTTTGTGAGGTGACAGTCAGTGGTCACACACACAGATATATATTGTGACACAGTTTGTGATGTGACAGTCAGTGGTCACACACATATATATATATATATATATATATATATATATATATATATATATATAGTGACACAGTTTGTGAGGTGACAGTCAGTGGTCACACACACAGATATATATATATATATATATATATATATATATAGTGACAGTGTGTGAGGTGACAGTCAGTGGTCACACACACAGATATATATATATATATATAGTGACAGTTTGTGAGGTGACAGTGGTCACACACACAGATATATATAGTG
This sequence comes from Bombina bombina, assembly GCF_027579735.1. Taxonomy (NCBI): domain Eukaryota; kingdom Metazoa; phylum Chordata; class Amphibia; order Anura; family Bombinatoridae; genus Bombina; species Bombina bombina. The sequence goes on along the minus strand of NC_069507.1, from coordinate 285,497,599 downwards.
ACACAGTTTGTGAGGTGACAGTCAGTGGTCACACACACAGATATATATAGTGACACAGTTTGTGAGGTGACAGTCAGTGGTCACACACACAGATATATATTGTGACACAGTTTGTGAGGTGACAAGTCAGTGGTCACACACACAGATATATATATATATATATTGTGACACAGTTTGTGAGGTGACAGTCAGTGGTCACACACACAGATATATGTATATAGTGACACAGTTTGTGAGGTTACAGTGAGTGGTCACACACACAGATATATATATAGTGACACAGTTTGTGAGGTAACAGTCAGTGGTCACACACACAGATATATATAGTGACACAGTTTGTGAGGTGACAGTCAGTGGTCACACACACAGATATATAGTGACACAGTTTGTGAGGTGACAGTCAGTGGTCACACACACAGATATATATTGTGACACAGTTTGTGAGGTGACAGTCAGTGGTCACACACACAGATATATATTGTGACACAGTTTGTGAGGTGACAAGTCAGTGGTCACACACACAGATATATATTGTGACACAGTTTGTGAGGTGACAAGTCAGTGGTCACACACACACACACACATATATATATATATATATATATATATATATATATATATATAGTGACACCGTTTGTGAGGTGACAGTCAGTGGTCACACACACAGATATATATTGTGACACAGTTTGTGAGGTGACAGTCAGTGGTCACACACACAGATATATATATATAGTGACACAGTTTGTGAGGTGACAGTCAGTGGTCACACACACACAGATATATATATATATAGTGACACAGTTTGTGAGGTGACAGTTAGTGGTCACACACATAGATATATATTGTGACATAGTTTGTGAGGTGACAGTCAGTGGTCACACACAGATATATATATAGTGCCACAGTTTGTGAGGTGACAGTCAGTGGTCACACACACAGATATATATATATAGTGACACAGTTTGTGAGGTGACAGTCAGTGGTCACACACACAGATATATATATATATATATATATTGACACAGTTTGAGAGGTGACAGTCAGTGGTCACACACACAAATATATATTGTTACATAGTTTGTGAGGTGACAGTCAGTGGTCACATAATTAATTAAATGCCCTATCCTCCTGGCTTGCTGGAAAACTTTAATAACTGGAGCCATAAAACTGACTCAACAACATAACTATGTACAAATATATATCTTAAATAACTTTACATAAAACTGTAATACCTGAATAACCACGCAGACACAGATATATGGGAAAAGACCCGAAGGTCGCATTTATTGTAGAACGTGAGAACCGGCTGGTTTCAACGGGGCCAGCTAAAACATGTGGCGGCAATCTAGTTAGGAGTAGGAACCCCCTGCTAGGAAGAATGGACCGCGCCCGTGAATGCCCACACAAGTGGAGCTCAGCTGCCGCAGAAGCTTAGGGAGTTCTCGGCATCTTAGAATGGGAGGGACCCCAGGCGCGCGCCTGCAGAGATCACCCTCCCCTGGGCAGCCGTCACTCTACCTCTGATGGCAAACCGGGGCGCGGACCAACCGCCTAACCAGGGTGTAAAGTAACGATCTCCGAACCAGTAGGACCAGGTGTGACTAGACGCGTATCCATGCCACTACCTGGGGAGTCAAAAACTATCGTCCTTGGACTTAAGGAAACAAGCCGCGTAGCTCTCATCCAGCCTCGGACACCTAGCTGAAACACCCTGGTGATGTAGCAGCCTAAAGATTGCCGTATGAACCAATGCAGGGAGGGAGGGAGGGATGCTGTGAAGACGAGCTGGAAAAGAGGGTTTGGGCCTTGGGAGCTGACTACTTAAAGGTAAGCTAAACCCCACCCTCACTAATGCAACATTGTTGCAACTTCACAGCAGCACACTCCTAAGGGCCTTAATTATTATGGTCGTTCTGGGCTATGCTGCCCTCCACTGTCTTAATTAATTAAATGCCCTATCCTCCTGGCTTGCTGGAAAACTTTAATAACTGGAGCCATAAAACTGACTCAACAACATAACTATGTACAAATATAACTCTTAAAATAACTTTACATAAAACTGTAATACTTGAATAACCACGCAGACACAGATATATGGGAAAAGACCCGAAGGTCGCATTTATTGTAGAACGTGAGAACCAGCTGGACTCAACGGGGCCAGCTAAAACATGTGGCGGCAATCTAGTTAGGAGTAGGAACCCCCTGCTAGGAAGAATGGACCGCGCCCGTGAATGCCCACACAAGCGGAGCTCAGCTGCCGCAGAAGCTTAGGGAGTTCTCTGCATCTTAGAATGGGAGGGACCCCAGGCGCGCGCCTGCAGAGATCACCCTCCCCTGGGCAGCCGTCACTCTACCTCTGATGGCAAACTGGGGCGCGGACCAACCGCCACAAGAGATAGCCCAACAGGCTCACCTCTTGCCGCCACACCTATAGATGATTAAGTATAGTACGCCTCAAATTACAGAGGAACAGGTCAATGCCCCTCTCAGAGAGGTGCACCCCGTCCCTTCTGTAGAGGCACCTCTCAGCCGTTGATATGTTCCCATGTTCCACAACAAACCCTCCTGACTGCCCTAAGAAAATCCTCACTTCTCTGTTAATTTTCTTGCGGACCTGAAAAGCTGCGCGATGAGACTGCATATGGCGCCATTCTATCCTGGGGATGATGTTAGACCATCCTATCCTGACTTGGGGAATCCACGCCTGAATCGTGCGCAGATCCGACTGAATAACCGCACTGAGCTGCTTGCACGGTAGGAGCCCCATATAATTTCCACCTGCGTGGATGATAAGTACGTGGGGTTTCTCCCACCTGCGCAAGGCCCCCTGCAGCAACTCAGGCAGAGCCTGCCACGTAAGCCCCCTGCGCCCTAACCACCTAACAGTGACTCGGGAAGAGGGGAACCCCAACTGACGCCCATCTGGTCTCGCGATCGCTCGAAGCTCCGCCCAGTGGATGTACGAATGCCCTGTAATCCATACTCTCAGTGGACCGCTCCTTGGTCCTAAGAAAAGAAACAGAGGTTAACCATTGCATCTGCAAAACATAATCACTTCTAAACAGTCAAAGGCCTAACATATAAAAGATACCTTTGCGACCTCCATCTCCCCAGAGCTCTAATATGGTCAGCCGACCATCCTTAGCTAGCGGCAGTGGTGGCCGCGCCCACCCTAAAGGAATGGGGAGCAATGACCCTTGGGTCAAGACCTGCCTTTGATGCTGCCCAGGCCAACACCTTCCTAAACTGGAATCTAGTCAACGGGGAACCGTCCTCGTGAACTAGAAATTGTGAGAAACCCTCAGGACGCACGTCCATATAGGCTTTAATCAGCCTGACCGGGCAGCAAACAGATTCATCATGGGCCGGCAAAGCTAACCAGGCACCTCTCCCTTCTTGGTCAGTTTTGGATCTGGGAAGAAAGACCAAGATAGACGACCCATCGTCTCTGACATGGGGCAGCAAAAGGCTGCCCGTCTTTTTCTTAGAGGGCGGGACAATTTCCCCTACCCTAAGAGCCCCGTGAAAAGCCAGCCCAAAGGCGGCTGAGAACAGGGTAGCTTCGTAGGCGGATGAACAGACCGCCGGCAAAACTCGGCACAACGTTACCAGACGCTCAATGGTAACTGGTTCCCTGAAATCCCTGACCCTGGGCGCCATACGCCCCCAGCCTCGAAGTACCTGCCTAACCAGGAAGGTCTTCGAGGCGTCTGCAAGCCCATACAACTTGCAGAAAAAGGACACTGCCACCAGGCGTGAACCCACCGCAGTCTTCGAAACGCCATTACCTTTAAGTTCGGTAATCCATTCCAGTAAGCCCCACTGGTCCCCGTCACAGGAGGGACGGCACCTGAAGTCACAAAAAGCGATCCACTCCGTCCAGTATTTCACATAAGTAGCCCAGGTAGACGGAGCGAGGGAAGCCCGAACCATCGCAATCAAGGGGCCCCATCCAGCGCCACCTGCCATAAGTAAGTGGGACAGGACAATCCGTTAGTGTCCGCATCGGGCACCAGTGCATAAAATGCTTCCCATTGAAAACGGGAGAGCGCATCAGCAATCCTATTCTGGACGCCCGGGACATGCTTAGCACGGAACACAATATTCAGGTGCAGACACCTCAGCACCAACAGTCTCAAATACCGCACAACCGGAGGGGAACTAGATGAAAGTATGTTAACAGCAGGCGGCGGGCCATGGGCCAGCGCTCCATTGCCGGCCAAGAAAGCCCCGTACCCGTGGGACCCAGCCGCATCAGTGAACAACTGGATCGCTGCGTTAGAAGGAACAACCTCCCGCCACAGACAGATCCCGTTAAAGTGGAGAAGAAATTCTTCCCAGACCTTAAGATCTTCCACCATCTCAGCAGACACCCGGAACCTCCGGGTCTGCGATCTTTCTCCGCACAGCTGCCTCTCGAGCCTGCGGAGGAATATTCTACCCATAGGAATAATCCTGCCGGCAAAGTTCAGCAAACCCAATAGGATTTGAAGGTCTTTTACGGAGCTATACAGCTCTGTTCTCATAGCGCGTACCGACTCCAACATGCGCTGAATTTTTTCCTGTGGCAGACGGCACTGCTCTGCCACCGAATCAACTTCGATGCCTAAGAAAGTAAGGCACGTGCAAGGACCCTGGGACTTGTCCTCCGCCAGAGGAACTCCCATTCTATCCATCAGAACCCTGGTGACTTTCATCAGGAAAGCACACTCAGATGATCTTGTCCGCCCAACCAGCAGAAAATCATCCAAATAGTGTGCCAGGCCGTCGAATCCTGCCACCTCCGCGATGGCCCAGTGCAAGAAGCAGCTGAAAGCCTCGAAGTAAGCACACGAAATTGAGCACCCCATGGGCAAGCATTTGTCCACGTAGTACTGCCCCTCAAAATAGCACCCCATAAGCCTAAAAGAGGAGGGGTGAATGGGCAGGAGCCGAAAAGCAGATTCTATATCCAGCTTTGCCATCAGAGCTCCGGCCCCCGCCCTGCGAACTAGCCCCAATGCTTCATCAAATGATTGGTAAAAAACTGAGCTAAGTTCAGGGGGGATGGCGTCATTCACCGAACGACCCTTCAGGAAGGACAGGTGTTGGATGAGAAGGAATTTACCCAGCTCCTTTTTTGGGACTACCCCCAAGGGGGATACAACCAGCCCTGGGAGGGGAATCTCCTCAAATGGACCAGCCATACGACCCAGCCCAATTTCTTTATTCAGTTTATCCCGCAAAACCCCAGGAAACTGATATGCGGATTTTAGGTTCCTGAGTGACAAGGAACCCTCCACGTGTGATCCGACTGGGATAACAAATCCCGACCGCAGACCGCCTCCAAGCGGCAAGGCGGCTTCCTTAAATGGGTATAGCAGCAGCCATTTCTCAATTACGGCCACCTTCAGAGGTGTGGCCGCCCTTTCCAACAGGGAAAGGTTTGGAGCCTGCTGCTGGTCTCTCCTGGGAACGACCCGCGTCCTGGGTTCTGGTACACTCGGACCCCGAGTGGCCGCCACCGCAGGTTTTGCACGAGTGCCGAAATGCGCATGCCACTCCCCTGGTACACGATTTGTCCTGGAAGCGCCCGCACACCCCTGTGGGCCGCCGTCGAGAGCGCTGCGAGGCCTTAACGCCCCCCGATGCTCCGACCGCTATAGCAGGCGCCGCCTGTTTTTCAGGACCCAATTGCGCCCACAAACGCGAATCAACGTCACCGAAAGTAAGAAGAGGGTTCCCAACCATCTTCCTACGGAAGGCAGCGTCGTAATCCCGCCAAGCTCCATCCCTGTACTTCTCGTACACTGTTTCAATGGAATCCTGATATTTCAGGATGTTCAAAGCTTGATCGGGAAATTTAGAGATATAACAGGACGCATAAACCCTAAAGCACTTGCGCCATTCCTCATAGGAATCAGGACGTTTAAATTTTTTCGGGCCCGTGCCATCATCCGCCATTTCTTTCTGGCGATAAGCCTCCGCAGAAAGCTCAAACATGTGCACATACCTCCCACCCTGAATGCGCCGAACCATCTTAGATTTGAGATGTTCATGTAGACTAAACGCAGGCCATGTGTCAGTGTCCCCATGTACAGCTGCCCTGCGCCTGTTCCCCATAACCGGGCTAACTAAGTCTGTTGACGCAGGAGGTGTCAACATAGGAACAGTGGGTTCCATGCGGGATGAACCAGGGGGGAGGGGGAGACCCATAGCCTTCCTTTCTTCCACTAACCATTTCACCATCCTATACATTCTTTTTTGCCCTTTCGCTTCCAACCCCAGGGATCTATCACTTTCAGAACCTGAATCATCCGAGGATGAACTTAAAACACTACGTTCAAAAGTAATAGTGTGCTTACCAGCTCCCAAGAGGCGTTGCACCGGGACAGGACCAGAAGAAGTGGATGGCTGTTCCTGAGACTGTGGCTCCCTCTCAACGGCACTGGGGGTAGCCTGGAGTGGCAGTAATGCTGTTCTGGGTTCCATAATGATCTGTGGAGAAAAATGCGAAAGAGGAGTACCCAGGGAAGGGGACGAAGGCCCACTAACCACATTACCACGGGACCCTAAGGGACTGGGGCTCCTGTGATCACTGCCACACTCCTCAATACCATCATCAACCATATCAGCCATACGCACATTCATCACTGCATTAGCAAACTGCACTTGTCTACTCTGTTCAGTCGCAGCCTGCGTGCCCTGACATAGACTGGGCGTGATAACTGGGCCTTTCTTTGCTGAAGCCTGGGGGAGCCCCGCTGAGGGCCACACCCGCGGGCGCCGTCCGCGCACCCTGTCGGGCGCTACGTTTGCTGCGTGACGCAGTACTACGGCGTCTGCTAGGCCGCGATGTATTCGCGGGCCGACGCTTGCCCCCAGCCTGCGTGATTGCGGCCTGAGGCCCTGCGACTTGCTGCGCAGTAGGCATATTCCCCGTCTGCTCATTAATGCCTGTTTCCCCAATCTGGGCCCTTTCCGGGCGAACGTGCCCTTGCTACTTGCCCCTCAGAAACCACTTGCCCCTCAGACACACCATTTGCCCTGATCGGAGCACCATCAAGTGCTAACATACCCCCGGTCAGGCTTACGGCCTGCTCATGAGATCCCTCATGCAACCTTCTACCCCTTTCAATGGCCGCCAAATCAGTGTCCCCTCGCGGGCGCTGAGTAATTGAGCCTCGCTGCGCACCCCCCGCGGGCGTCGCCCCCCCCCGGGGTACCCCTCTCTTACCTGTGTACCCCGGCGGAGACGACGATGCTGCCCGCTTGCCTCTGGATTCCGGAATGGCGTTCCCGGACGTGACGTCACCGGAAATGACGTCACCGGAAATGGCCAAACCGGAAGAGACGGGCCCTGACGCGGCCATGGATACCCGCGTGGCCACCGGCGCGCGAACCGAAGCTGGAGGACCTCCCTGGGATGCCGACCCCCCGCCGGAAATCACCGCTGCCAAAGATTGGAGCAGCGCCACCGCCGTGGAGACCGCCTCACCGGTAAGAGTGACCGGTTCAGGTAAGGCCTCCCCCCGCCACAACTCGCACTGGGAACAGAGCCCTGCTCACCTACCACAACCCCCTCTGCTACCTGGGGACCCACTTCTACCACTGGAGGGGGAATTAAAGGAGGGGTGGGAGAGGGGGAGACAACCATAACCTCAGGGTACAGGCTAGACCCTGGGGGACGACTCACCGGGCGAGGGGGGGGAAGGCTGCACCACATCTTCTCCTGAGTCAAACTCATCGATCATCAGCTCATCTAATTCCGACATCTTCTTCCACAGGACTCCTGACAGATGATCCTGACGCTGTGAAGACGAGCTGGAAAAGAGGGTTTGGGCCTTGGGAGCTGACTACTTAAAGGTAAGCTAAACCCCACCCTCACTAATGCAACATTGTTGCAACTTCACAGCAGCACACTCCTAAGGGCCTTAATTATTATGGTCGTTCTGGGCTATGCTGCCCTCCACTGTCTCACACAGATAAATATATATAGTGACACAGTTTGTGAGGTGACAAGTCAGTGGTCACACACACAGATAAATATATATAGTGACACAGTGTGTGAGGTGACAGTCAGTGGTCACACACACAGATATATATATATAGTGACACAGTTTGTGAGGTGACAGTCAGTGGTCACACACACAGATATATATATATATAGTGACACAGTGTGTGAAGTGACAAGTCAGTGGTCACATACACAGATATATATAGTGACATAGTTTGTGAGGTGACAGTCAGTGGTCACACACACAGATATATATATATAGTGCCACAGTTTGTGAGGTGACAGTCAGTGGTCACACACACAGATATATATATATATATATATATATATATATATATATATATATATATATATATATATATATATATATATATATATATAGTGCCACAGTTTGTGAGGTGACAGTCAGTGGTCACACACACAGATATATACAGGGAGTGCAGAATTATTAGGCAAGTTGTATTTTTGAGGATTAATTTTATTATTGAACAACAACCATGTTCTCAATGAACCCAAAAAACTCAATAATATCAAAGCTGAATAGTTTTGGAAGTAGTTTTTAGTTTGTTTTTAGTTTTAGCTATTTTAGGGGGATATCTGTGTGAGCAGGTGACTATTACTGTGCATAATTATTAGGCAACTTAACAAAAAACAAATATATACCCATTTCAATTATTTATTTTTACCAGTGAAACCAATATAACATCTCAACATTCACAAATATACATTTCTGACATTCAAAAACAAAACAAAAACAAATCAGTAACCAATATAGCCACCTTTCTTTGCAAGGACACTCAAAAGCCTGCCATCCATGGATTCTGTCAGTGTTTTGATCTGTTCACCATCAACATTGCGTGCAGCAGCAACCACAGCCTCCCAGACACTGTTCAGAGAGGTGTACTGTTTTCCCTCCTTGTAAATCTCACATTTGATGATGGACCACAGGTTCTCAATGGGGTTCAGATCAGGTGAACAAGGAGGCCATGTCATTAGATTTTCTTCTTTTATACCCTTTCTTGCCAGCCACGCTGTGGAGTACTTGGACGCGTGTGATGGAGCATTGTCCTACATGAAAATCATGTTTTTCTTGAAGGATGCAGACTTCTTCCTGTACCACTGCTTGAAGAAGGTGTCTTCCAGAAACTAGCAGTAGGACTGGGAGTTGAGCTTGACTCCATCCTCAACCCGAAAAGGCCCCACAAGCTCATCTTTGATGATACCAGCCCAAACCAGTACTCCACCTCCACCTTGCTGGCGTCTGAGTCGGACTGGAGCTCTCTGCCCTTTAGCAATCCAGCCACGGGCCCATCCATCTGGCCCATCAAGACTCACTCTCATTTCATCAGTCGATAAAACCTTAGAAAAATCAGTCTTGAGATATTTCTTGGCCCAGTCGTGACGTTTAAGCTTGTGTGTCTTGTTCAGTGGTGGTCGTCTTTCAGCCTTTCTTACCTTGGCCATGTCTCTGAGTATTGCACACCTTGTGCTTTTGGGCACTCCAGTGATGTTGCAGCTCTGAAATATGGCCAAACTGGTGGCAAGTGGCATCTTGGCAGCTGCACGCTTGACTTTTCTCAGTTCATGGGCAGTTATTTTGCGCCTTGGTTTTTCCACACGCTTCTTGCGACCCTGTTGACTATTTTGAATGAAACGCTTGATTGTTCGATGATCACGCTTCAGAAGCTTTGCAATTTTAAGAGTGCTGCATCCCTCTGCAAGATATCTCACTATTTTTGACTTTTCTGAGCCTGTCAAGTCCTTCTTTTGACCCATTTTGCCAAAGGAAAGGAAGTTGCCTAATAATTATGCACACCTGATATAGGGTGTTGATGTCATTAGACCACACCCCTTCTCATTACAGAGATGCACATCACCTAATATGCTTAATTGGTAGTAGGCTTTCGAGCCTGTACAGCTTGGAGTAAGACAACATGCATAAAGAGGATGATGTGGTCAAAATACTCATTTGCCTAATAATTCTGCACTCCCTGTATAGTGACACAGTTTGTAAGGTGACAGTCAGTGGTCACACACACAGATATATATATATATAGTGACACAGTTTGTGAGATGACAGTCAGTGGTCACACACACAGATATATATATATATAGTGACACAGTGTGTGAGGTGACAAGTCAGTGGTCACACACACAGATATATATAGTGACATAGTTTGTGAGGTGACAGTCAGTGGTCACACACACAGATATATATATATAGTGCCACAGTTTGTGAGGTGACAGTCAGTGGTCACACACACAGATATATATAGTGCCACAGTTTGTGAGGTGACAGTCAGTGGTCACACACACAGATATATATAGTGACACAGTTTGTGAGGTGAGAGTCAGTGGTCACACATACAGATATATATAGTGCCACAGTTTGTGAGGTGACAGTCAGTGGTCACACACACAGATATATATATATAGTGACACAGTTTGTGAGGTGACAGTTAGTGGTCACACACACAGATATATATAGTGACAATGTTTGTGAGGTGAGAGTCAGTGGTCACACATACAGATATATATAGTGCCACAGTTTGTGAGGTGACAGTCAGTGGTCACACACACAGATATATATATATATATATATATATATATATATATAGTGACACAGTTTGTGAAGTGACAGTCAGTGGTCACACACACAGATATATATTGTGACACAGTTTGTGAGGTGACAGTCAGTGGTCACACACACAGATATATATATATAGTGACACAGTTTGAGAGGTGACAGTCAGTGGTCACACACACAGATATATATATATAGTGACACAGTGTGTGAGGTGACAAGTCAGTGGTCACACACACAGATATATATAGTGACACAGTTTGTGAGGTGACAGTCAGTGGTCACACACACACACAGATATATATATATATATAGTGACACAGTTTGTGAGGTGACAGTCAGTGGTCACACACACAGATATATATATATATATATAGTGACAGTGTTTGTGAGGTGACAGTGGTCACACACACAGATATATATAGTGACACAGTTTGTGAGGTGACAGTCAGTGATCACACACAGATATATATATATATATATATATATATATATATATATATATATATATATATATATATATATATATATAGTGACAGTGTGTGAGGTGACAGTCAGTGGTCACACACACAGATATATATATATATATATATATAGTGACACAGTATGTGAGGTGACAGTCAGTGGTCACACACACAGATATATATAGTGACACAGTTTGTGAGGTGACAGTCAGTGGTCACACACACACAGATATATATAGTGACACAGTTTGTGAGGTGACAGTCAGTGGTCACACACACAGATATATATAGTGACACAGTTTGTGAGGTGACAGTCAGTGGTCACACACACAGATATATATATATATATAGTGACACAGTTTGTGAGGTGACAGTCAGTGGTCACACACACAGATATATATATATAGTGACAGTGTGTGAGGTGACAGTCAGTGATCACACACACAGATATATATAGTGATACAGTTTGTGAGGTGACAGTCAGTTGTCACACACACAGATATATATAGTGACACAGTTTGTGAGGTGACAGTCAGTGGTCACACACACAGATATATATATAGTGACACAGTTTGTGAGGTGACAGTCAGTTGTCACACACACAGATATATATAGTGACACAGTTTGTGAGGTGACAGTCAGTGGTCACACACACAGATATATATATAGTGACACAGTGTGTGAGGTGACAGTCAGTGATCACACACACAGATATATATATATATATAGTGACACAGTTTGTGAGGTGACAGTCAGTGGTCACACACACAGATATATATATATAGTGACAGTGTGTGAGGTGACAGTCAGTGGTCACACACACAGATATATATATATATATATATATATATATATATATATATATATATAGTGACACAGTTTGTGAGGTGACAGTTAGTGATCACACACACAGATATATATATATAGTGACACAGTTTGTGAGGTAACAGTCAGTGGTCACACACAGAGATATATATAGTGACATAGTTTGTGAGGTGACAGTCAGTGGTCAGGTCACATACACAGATATATATAGTGACAGAGTTTGTGAGGTGACAGTCAGTGGTCAGGTCACACACACAGATATATATAGTGACATAGTTTGTGAGGTGACAGTCAGTGGTCAGGTCACATACACAGATATATATATATATAGTGACACAGTTTGTGAGGTGACAGTCAGTGGTCAGGTCACACACACAGATATATATATATAGTGACACAGTTTGTGAGGTGACAGTCAGTGGTCACACACACACAGATATATATATATATAGTGACACAGTGTGTGAGGTGACAGTCAGTGGTCACACTCACAGATATATATATATAGTGACACAGTTTGTGAGGTGACAGTCAGTGGTCACACACACACAGATATATATATATATATATATATATATATATATATAGTGACAGTGTGTGAGGTGACAGTCAGTGGTCACACACATATATATATAGTGACACAGTGTGTGAGGTGACAGTCAGTGGTCACACACACAGATATATATATAGTGACACAGTTTGTGAGGTGACAAGTCAGTGGTCAGGTCACACACACAGATATATATATAGTGACACAGTTTGTGAGGTGACAGTCAGTGGTCAGGTCACACACTTATATATATATATAGTGACACAGTTTGTGAGGTGACAAGTCAGTGGTCAGGTCACACACTTATATAAGCAGGAGTACAGGAGAACAGTCAGAATACGGCAGTTTTTTGACTGACAAATTATAGCACCAATGAGGAAGAGCAGCCAATCCGATGTGTAGGTGGGTAGGACCCGAGATGTACGTTGTAGATTTAACCAATCATATATAGGGGCGTTGGCACAGAGTAATGAACGAAAGAGATGTATTGAGTAGGTTGAGTGACAGGAATATACGACGTTTCATTGGTGGTGATAGAAACAGTGTAGCCAATCAGTACGTGCTTGATGAGTGATTGGATATCGCGGGAAGTTTGAATATTGACTTGTAGGTAGTCGCTCAGTAGTGATCTCTGTACTTTACACAAACAGTTTGGGGCAGGTGCGCGTGAACGTAAGCGCGGGAGAGACCTAGCTGAGGGACAACGGCTTGAGGTGAGTCGTATGGGGAGAGGAGTTGTGGCTGGTGAGGAGCTTAATGTTGTGTGTCTCAGCTTGTGCGGAGCTTAATGTTGTGTGTCTCAGCTTGTGCGTGTGTGTCTCAGCTTGTGCGTGTGTGTGTGTCTCAGCTTGTGTGTGTGTGTGTCTCAGCTTGTGTGTGTGTGTGTCTCAGCTTGTGTGTGTGTCTCAGCTTGTGTGTGTGTGTGTCTCAGCTTGTGTGTGTGTGTGTCTCAGCTTGTGTGTGTGTGTGTCTCAGCTTGTGTGTGTGTGTGTGTGTGTGTCTCAGCTTGTGTGTGTGTGTGTCTCAGCTTGTGTGTGTCTGTGTCTCAGCTTGTGTGTGTGTGTGTCTCAGCTTGTGTGTGTGTGTGTCTCAGCTTGTGTGTGTGTGTGTGTCTCAGCTTGTGCGTGTGTGTGTCTCAGCTTGTGTGTGTGTGTGTCTCAGCTTGTGCGTGTGTGTGTCTCAGCTTGTGTGTGTGTGTGTCTCAGCTTGTGTGTGTGTGTGTCTCAGCTTGTGTGTGTGTGTGTGTGTGTCTCAGCTTGTGTGTGTGTGTGTCTCAGCTTGTGTGTGTGTGTGTCTCAGCTTGTGTGTGTGTGTGTCTCAGCTTGTGTGTGTGTGTGTGTGTGTCTCAGCTTGTGTGTGTGTGTGTCTCAGCTTGTGTGTGTCTGTGTCTCAGCTTGTGTGTGTGTGTGTCTCAGCTTGTGTGTGTGTGTGTCTCAGCTTGTGTGTGTGTGTGTGTCTCAGCTTGTGCGTGTGTGTGTCTCAGCTTGTGTGTGTGTGTGTCTCAGCTTGTGCGTGTGTGTGTCTCAGCTTGTGTGTGTGTGTGTCTCAGCTTGTGTGTGTGTGTGTGTCTCAGCTTGTGTGTGTGTGTGTCTCAGCTTGTGTGTGTGTGTGTCTCAGCTTGTGTGTGTGTGTGTCTCAGCTTGTGTGTGTGTCTCAGCTTGTGTGTGTGTGTGTCTCAGCTTGTGTGTGTCTGTGTCTCAGCTTGTGTGTGTGTGTGTCTCAGCTTGTGTGTGTGTGTGTCTCAGCTTGTGTGTGTGTGTGTGTCTCAGCTTGTGCGTGTGTGTGTCTCAGCTTGTGTGTGTGTGTGTCTCAGCTTGTGTGTGTGTGTGTCTCAGCTTGTGTGTGTGTGTGTCTCAGCTTGTGTGTGTGTGTGTGTCTCAGCTTGTGTGTGTGTGTGTCTCAGCTTGTGTGTGTGTGTGTCTCAGCTTGTGTGTGTGTGTGTCTCAGCTTGTGTGTGTGTGTGTCTCAGCTTGTGTGTGTGTGTGTCTCAGCTTGTGTGTGTGTCTCAGCTTGTGTGTGTGTGTGTCTCAGCTTGTGCGTGTGTGTGTCTCAGTTTGTGCGTGTGTGTGTCTCAGCTTGTGTGTGTGTGTGTCTCAGCTTGTGTGTGTGTGTGTCTCAGCTTGTGTGTGTGTGTGTCTCAGCTTGTGTGTGTGTGTGTCTCAGCTTGTGTGTGTGTGTGTCTCAGCTTGTGTGTGTGTGTGTCTCAGCTTGTGTGTGTGTGTCTCAGTTTGCGTGTGTGTGTCTCAGTTTGCGTGTGTGTGTCTCAGCTTGCGTGTGTGTGTGTCTCAGCTTGCGTGTGTGTGTGTCTCAGCTTGTGTGTGTGTGTGTCTCAGCTTGTGTGTGTGTCTCAGCTTGTGCGTGTGTGTGTCTCAGCTTGTGTGTGTGTGTGTCTCAGCTTGTGTGTGTGTGTGTCTCAGCTTGTGTGTGTGTGTGTCTCAGCTTGTGCGTGTGTGTGTCTCAGCTTGTGCGTGTGTGTGTCTCAGCTTGTGCGTGTGTGTGTCTCAGCTTGTGCGTGTGTGTGTCTCAGCTTGTGTGTGTGTGTGTCTCAGCTTGTGCGTGTGTGTCTCAGCTTGTGTGTGTGTGTGTGTCTCAGCGTGTGTGTGTGTGTGTCTCAGCGTGTGTGTCTCAGCTTGCGTGTGTGTGTGTCTCAGCTTGCGTGTGTGTGTGTCTCAGCTTGCGTGTGTGTGTGTCTCAGCTTGCGTGTGTGTGTCTCAGCTTGCGTGTGTGTGTGTCTCAGCTTGTGCGCGCGCGCGCCTTAGCTTGTGCGCGCGCGCGCCTTAGCTTGTGCGCGCGCGCCTCAGCTTGTGCGCGCGCGCGCCTCAGCTTGTGCGCGCGCGCGCCTCAGCTTGTGCGCGCGCGCGCCTCAGCTTGTGCGCGCGCGCGCCTCAGCTTGTGCGCGCGCGCGCCTCAGCTTGTGCGCGCGCGCGCCTCAGCTTGTGCGCGCGCGCGCCTCAGCTTGTGCGCGCGCGCGCCTCAGCTTGTGCGCGCGCGCGCCTCAGCTTGTGCGCGCGCGCGCCTCAGCTTGTGCGCGCGCGCGCCTCAGCTTGTGCGCGCGCGCCTCAGCTTGTGCGCGCGCGCGCGTGCCAGTGTTGGCATCAATTTCTGCACCCAAAACACAATTGGGCCAGGCTAAAAACAATTGCATGGCATGGAGGGGGAGCTACCCTGTATATATTCATAGTGAAATCAGTGGCCCAATGGTTATTAACCCTTTGAAAATATCAGTTACTTATTCAATTCAAAATAGTAATATTAGTATTGGTGCCAACGTAGGCCCTTTTTTCTAGTTTGTATATTCAATTGTTGTATAAAGGGATTCCACCTCTGTACCTGCATTATATAAATCATATTATTATTTAAATAAAACCTATATTTTTATTTTAAAGTCAATTTTAAAGCAGCCTGACAAAAAATGAATAAGAAACCAACTTCCATGAATAAGAAACCAACTTCCTTGTCGTGCTTGCTTGTGTAGGCGCGCGTGCGTTCAGGAGAGGCTGCTGTGGGGTCTGTTGTGCATAATTTGGAGAGGAGATCCAGGTTAAAGGGACAGTCTAGGCCAAAATAAACTCATGATTCAGAGCATGTAATTTTAAACAATTTTCCAATTTACTTTTATCACCAATTTTGCTTTGTTCTCTTGGTATTCTTAGTTGAAAGCTTAACCTAGGAGGTTCATATGCTAATTTCTTAGACCTTGAAGCCCACCTCTTTCAGATTGTATTTTAACAGTTTTTCACCACTAGAGGGTGTTAGTTCACGTGTTTCATATAGATAACACTGTGCTCGTGCACGAGAAGTTATCTGGGAGCAGGCACTGATTGGCTAGACTGCAAGTCTGTCAAAAGAACTGAAATAAAGGGGCAGTTTGCAGAGGCTTAGATACAAGATAATCACAGAGGTTAAAAGTATATTAATATAACTGTGTTAGTTATGCAAAACTGGGGAATGGGTAATAAAGGGATTATCTATCTTTTAAAACAATAAAAATTCTGGTGTAGACTGTCCCTTTAAGGGTGTAGGTGTTTTAATTGAGGAGGGTAGTATGGCAAAGGAATGTTTGGAGAGGGTGCTCCGTGTGCCAGCTGTTTAACGGTGCTTCAGGGACTGGCTAGACAAGCTAACAGGTAGTCTGGGCTTGCTGGAAGGCCATGCTTCACTGACTCCTTTTTTTTTTTTTTTTATTATAAAAATCTTCAGCGAGACGACATATTACCTATTAGATTGTGTTTTGTCCCAGCCATGGGGTCAGCAGAATCCAGGGAGCAGGTCACCCCAGCACGTCCTCTGCGCAATCGTCATCTGTCTAATGTGAAAGATCCCCGTTCCCCCACAGCTGGAATCCCGAGGACACCCATTGAGGTAAGTGGGGCGAGAGCTACCATCTCTGTTTGCTGGGGCTCTTATTTATTTATCCTTTTCATTTAAAGAAACCTAGTATAAAAATAAAATCTAGCAAATTCCTTAAAGGGACTTAATACTCATATACTAAATCACTTGAAACTGATGCAGTATAACTGTAAAAAGCTGACAGGAAAATATCACCTGAGTATCTCTATGTAAAAAAGGAAGATATTTCTCTTGCAAGGTGTATCCAGTCCACGGATCATCCATTACTTGTGGGATATTCTCCTTCCCAACAGGAAGTTGCAAGAGGATCACCCACAGCAGAGCTGTCTATATAGCTCCTCCCCTAACTGCCATATCCAGTCATTCTCTTGCAACTCAACAAGCGGTGAGGTAGTAAGAGAGAAAGTGGTGAAATGTAGCTATTTTGCTTCAATCAAAAGTTTATTATTTTTAAATGGTACCGGAGTTGTACTATTTTGTTCCAGGCAGAAAAATAGAAGAATCTGCCTGTGATTTCTATGATCTTAGCAGGTTGTAACTAAGATCCATTGCTGTTCTCACACATGACTGAAGAGATTGGTAACTTCAGCGTGGGAATGGCGTGCAGGTTATCCTGCTATGAGGTATGTGCAGTTAAGATTTTTCTAGAAGATGTGAATGCTAGAAAATGCTGCTGATACCAAAATTATGTAAGGTAAGCCTGAATACAGTGATTTAATAACGACTGGTATCGTGCTTACTTTCTGAGGTAATACTCTTATAGATTTACAATATAAAACGTTTGCTGGCATGTTTAAACGTTTTTATATATACTTGGTGATAAAACTTTATTGGGGCCTAGTTTTTTTTTTTTTCCACATGGCTGGCTTAAATTTGCCCAGAAACAGTTTCCTGAGGCTTTCCACTGTGTTACTATGAGTGGGAGGGGCCTAATTTAGCGCTTTTTTGCGCAGTAACTTTTACAGACTGAGACATCCAGCTTCCTCCAGGAGTCCCCTGAATGCTATAGGACATCTCTAAAGGGCTCTTAGGCTTTCCAAAATCGTTTGTTGGGGAAGGTAGGCCCACAGCAAGGCTGTGGCAGTTTGGTGTGCTGTTAAAAAAGTCTATCTTTTTTTTGATCCATTTTTTTTTTAACTAAGGGGTTAATCATCCATTTGCAAGTGGGTGCAATGCTCTGTTAGCTTATTATACACACTGTAAAAATTTTGTTTGATTTACTGCCTTTTTTCACTGTTTATCAAATTCTGACAATTTGTTTCTCTTAAAGGCACAGCACCGTTTCTTATATTTGCTTGTTAACTTGATTTAAAGTGTTTTCCAAGCTTGCTAGTCTCATTGCTAGTCTGTACAAACATGTCTGACATAGAGGAAACTCCTTGTTCATTATGTTTAAAAGCCATGGTGGAACCCCCTCTTAGAATGTGTACCAAATGTACTGATTTCACTTTAAGCAAAGATCATTTTTTGTCTTTAAAAAATTTATCACCAGAGGAATCTGACGAGGGGGAAGTTATGCCGACTAACTCTCCCCACGTGTCAGATCCTTTGACTCCCGCTCAAATGGTGCCAAGTACATCTAGGGCGCCCATAGCGATTACTTTACAAGACATGGCGGCAGTCATGGATAATACACTGTCAGCGGTATTAGCCAGACTACCTGAATTCAGAGGTAACGAGATAGCTCTGGGGTTAGGCGAAATGCAGAGCATACTGACGCTTTAAGAGCTATGTCTGATACTGCTTCACAATATGCAGAAGCTGAGGAAGGAGAGCTTCAGTCTGTGGGTGATGTTTCTGACTCAGGTAGGATATCTGATTCTGATATTTCTACATTTAAATTTAAGCTTGAACACCTCCGCGTGTTGCTCAAAGAGGTTTTAGCTGCTCTGAATGACTGTGATACAATTGCAGTGCCAGAGAAATTGTGTAGACTGGATAAATGCTTTGCAGTGCCGGTGTGCACTGATGGTTTTTCCAAATACCTAAAAGGTTTACAGAAATTATTACTAAGGAATGGGATAGACCCGGTGTGTCGTTCACTTCCCCTCCTATTTTTAGAAAAATGTTTCCAATAGACGCCACCACACGGGACTTATGGCAGACAGTTCCTAAGGTGGAGGGAGCAGTTTCTACTCTAGCAAAGCGTACTACTATCCCTGTCGAGGACAGTTGTGCTTTCTTAGATCCAATGGATAAAATGTTAGAGGGTTACCTTAAGAAAATGTTAATTCAACAAGGTTTTATCCTACAGCCCCTTGCATGCATTGCTCCTGTCACTGCTGCTGCGGCATTCTGGTTTGAGTCTCTGGAAGAGGCTTTACAGGTAGAGACTCCATTGGATGACATACTTGACAAGCTTAGAGCACTTAAGCTAGCCAGTTCTTTTGTTTCTGATGCCATTGTTCATTTGACTAAACTAACGGCTAAAAATTCTGGTTTTGCTATTCAAGCGCGCAGAGCGCTATGGCTTAAATCATGGTCAGCTGACGTGACTTCAAAATCTAAGCTGCTTAACAGTCCCTTCAAGGGGCAGACCCTATTCGGGCCTGGTTTGAAGGAGATTATTGCTGATATCACTGGAGGAAAAGGTCATGCCCTTCCTCAGGATAGGTCCAAATCAAGGGCCAAACAGTCTAATTTTCGTGCCTTTCGAAACTTCAAGGCAAGTGCGGCATCAACTTCCTCTAATGCAAAACAAGAGGGAACTTTTGCTCAATCCAAGACGGTCTGGAGACCTAACCAGACCTGGTACAAAGGTAAGCAGGCCAAAAAGCCGGCTGCTGCCTCTAAGACAGCATGAAGGAACGGCCCCCTATCCGGTAACGGATCTAGTAGGGGGCAGACTTTCGCCCAGGCGTGGGCAAGAGATGTCCAGGATCCCTGGGCGTTGGAAATTATATCCCAGGGATATCTTCTGGACTTCAAGGCTTTCCCACCCCCCCCCCAAAAGGGAGATTTCACCTTTCACAATTATCTGCAAAATTGTGTACAAGACCTCCTAGTTATGGGAGTGATCCATCCAGTTCCAAAGCAGGGACAGGGATTTTACTCAAATCTGTTTGTGGTTCCCAAAAAGAGGGAACCTTCAGACCAATTTTGGATCTAAAGATCTTAAACAAATTCCTCAAAGTTCCGTCGTTCAAGATAGAAAATATTCGTACCATCCTACCTATGATCCAGGAGGGTCAATACATATACAATATACAGTATACACTAATTGTCATATAACTGCATGTAATAGACTATACTATACAGAATATGTACAGATACTGATATAAATATACAGTATACACTAATTGTCATATAACTGCATGTAATAGACACTACTATACAGAATATGTACAGATACTGATATAAATATACAGTATACACTAATTGTCATATAACTGCATGTAACAGACACTACTATACAAAATATGTACAGATACTGATATAAATATACAGTATACACTAATTGTCATATAACTGCATGTAATATACACTACTATACAGAATATGTACAGATACTGATATAAATATACAGTATACAATAATTGTCATATAACTGCATGTAATAGACACTACTATACAGAATATGTACAGATACTGATATAAATATACAGTATACAGTAATTACATATAACTGCATGTAATAGACACTACTATACAGAATATGTACAGTTACTGATATATACAGTATACACTAATTGTCATATAACTGCATGTAATAGACACTACTATACAGAATATGTACAGATACTGATATAAATATACAGTATACACTAATTACATATAACTGCATGTAATAGACACTACTATACAGAATATGTACAGTTACTGATATAAATATACAGTATACACTAATTGTCATATAACTGCATGTAATAGACACTACTATACAGAATATGTACAGATACTGATATAAATATACAGTATACACTAATTACATATAACTGCATGTAATAGACACTACTATACAGAATATGTACAGTTACTGATATATACAGTATACACTAATTGTCATATAACTGCATGTAATAGACACTACTATACAGAATATGTACAGCTACTGATATAAATATACAGTATACACTAATTGTCATATAACTGCATGTAATAGACACTACTATACAGAATATGTACAGATACTGATATAAATATACAGTATACACTAATTGTCATATAGCTGCATGTAATAGACACTACTATACAGAATATGTACAGATACTGATATAAATATACAGTATACACTAATTGTCATATAACTGCATGTAACAGACACTACTATACAGAATATGTACAGATACTGATATAAATATACAGTATACACTAATTGTCATATAACTGCATGTAATAGACACTACTATACAGAATATGTACAGATACTGATATAAATATACAGTATACACTAATTGTCATATAACTGCATGTAATAGACACTACTATACAGAATATGTACAGATACTGATATAAATATACAGTATACACTAATTGTCATATAACTGCATGTAATAGACACTAACTTTTTAAAATGAGATTGTAATATTAAAGGTTTATCTAATGAAAGTATATTGCAAAGGGTTTTAACTTGTTTGTCCCATAATTTAGCCTTAAATTGTTGGTTTCTAAATTTCACTGAGTTTATATAAATTAATGGGCCCCCCTTTCCAATTTACTTCATTATCCAATTTTATTTTTATATTCACACTTGCTGAGGCAAGAGATCAGAATATATGTATAAGTCTGTGATTGACTGACGGCTGTCACATGATAGTTATATGCGCACTTGCTGGGGCACCAGCTCCTACTGAGCATGTGTGAGAGACCCAGTATATGGAGAATAACCAATTAGTTTATATCCAGGGGTAACATTCTAGGAGCTAGTGGCTTCTGTGTTTGTCAAGCCCTATATTAGGGCGCAGGGGGATATGGGTGAGTTACCTAGGCAGTAAGGGTTGCATTTTTGGGTGAGAGGTAATAGAACAGCAACTCTTCTGCTGACTTGTGGGAGAGATGGGCAGTGACCAGCCACTTCAGGTGTTGTCGTCTTTGGGCTGCACCTGGTGTGCTATGGCTCCAGGCCACTTCAGGTGTTGGTGTCTTTGGGCTGCACCTGGTGTGCTATGGTTCCAGGCCACTTCAGGGGTGGTCTTCTCTGGGCTACACCTGGTGTGCTATGGTTCCAGTCCACTTCAGGGGTGGTCTTCTCTGGGCTGCACCTGGTGTGCTATGGCTCCAGGCCACTTCAGGGGTGGTCTTCTCTGGGCTGCACCTGGTGTGCTATGGCTCCAGGCCACTTCAGGTGTTGTCGTCTTTGGGCTGCACCTGGTGTGCTATGGTTCCAGGCCACTTCAGGGGTGGTCTTCTCTGGGCTACACCTGGTGTGCTATGGTTCCAGGCCACTTCAGGGGTGGTCTTCTCTGGGCTGCACCTGGTGTGCTATGGTTCCAGGCCACTTCAGGGGTGGTCTTCTCTGGGCTACACCTGGTGTGCTATGGTTCCAGGCCACTTCAGGGGTGGTCTTCTCTGGGCTGCACCTGGTGTGCTATGGCTCCAGGCCACTTCAGGGGTGGTCTTCTCTGGGCTGCACCTGGTGTGCTATGGCTCCAGGCCACTTCAGGGGTGGTCTTCTCTGGGCTGCACCCCGTGTGCTATGGCTCCAGGCCACTTCAGGGGTGGTCTTCTCTGGGCTGCACCCCGTGTGCTATGGCTCCAGGCCACTTCAGGGGTGGTCTTCTCTGGGCTGCACCCAGTGTGCTATGGCTCCAGGCCACTTCAGAGGCGGTCTTCTCTGGGCTGCACCCCGTGTGCTATGGCTCCAGGCCACTTCAGGTGCGGTCTTCTCTGGGCTGCACCCCGTGTGCTATGGCTCCAGGCCACTTCAGGGGCGGTCTTCTCTGGGCTGCACCCCGTGTGCTATGGTTCCAGGCCACTTCAGGGGCGGTCTTCTCTGGGCTGCACCCCGTGTGCTATGGTTCCAGGCCACTTCAGGGGCGGTCTTCTCTGGGCTGCACCCCGTGTGCTATGGTTCCAGGCCACTTCAGGGGCGGTCTTCTCTGGGCTGCACCCCGTGTGCTATGGTTCCAGGCCACTTCAGGGGCGGTCTTCTCTGGGCTGCACCCCGTGTGCTATGGTTCTGTGCTGTATGCTCAGATTGATCTTACCATATTTAAATCTGCTGGATTTTTAGATCAGTATCTGTGCATATTAGTCTTTATAGTAGTGTCTATTACACGGTTATGACAATTAGTGTATACTGTCCCTTTTAATAGGGGAACCAGGTTATTTCCATTAGAAGTTTGTACACCTTGAAGAGGATTTCTCCCCCCCCCCCCCCCCCCCCCTTTGGGCACTTCCTGGGCTGGGTGTTGGGTCATACAGACTCGGCGCTCATCTATTTGCTGCTGCTGCTACACTAAACACTACTGAGGCAGAGCCGTTATGTTTGGTTTATTTTTTTTTATTGCTCTCAGGAGATTTGTTTTGCTCAGTGCTCTATTTGTCATAGGTTGGGGACACACCTCGTAGGACTCAATGTGATGAAGAGGTTCAGGATTTGCCACTGATGTCTGATCCACGTTCCCCCACTCATGGCATCTCGCGCACTCCTCTAAGACCACCTGCACATGGTAAGTGTTGTGTAAAAGGGCTGAGGGAAACTGCAGGAATGAGGCCCTAAATCCTGTTCTTCCTTACAGTTGCCCTGAACCTTCTGGCTAAACAGCTGAGTGAGGTATTTGTTGCAGATGACCCTGGTACAGAAGGTGACTTAGTGGTCAGTCCTACTTCCGTTACCGCCCCTGAGGAGCCGCAGACGGATCCCCCTGCAGAAGAGAGAGTGGGGTCCCCATCAGTGCCTACTGATGCACCAGGGGCAGAAACACCTACAGCCCCTACTCTGGCACTGGAAGCACCATCTCAGTCCACCCCCACTGAGACAAAGGAGGAGAGTGTGACAGTCCCGCCTACACCATCTGGTGGGCAAAAGCCCAGGTGCAAATCTCCCCGCTCAGCTGGTAAGTAGCATACAGTATATAGCAACAATTAAAGGGACACAGTTAAAAATTAAACTCAGGATTCAGAGCAGCAATTTTAAGCACCTATCATATTTACGTCCATTAACAAATTGTGCAGTCTCTTTATATTTACACTTTGAGTCACCAGCTCCTACTGAGCATGTGCAAGAATATACGTATATTCATTTGTGATTGGCTGATGGCTGTCACATGATTCAGGTGAGTGCAAATAGACCTAACTAATTTGTCATTGAAGTTTCGCTTTCTTTTTATTGTTAATTATGCAAATCTACTGTGTTCCCAGTGACTTGTTCTACCAGCTGCAGAGTATAAGATATATGAAGTTTATTTTTGTAAATTAAATGGCTGGATTTGCAATTTGAAACCACAACCTATCAAAATAGGCTAAGTTTGCAGAGATCAGTCAACCTCACTCTAATGCTTCACTTATCTGTCTATATACAATAGAGATAAAGTTGTAATTTCCTCTGGCTGTTTACACAACCTCTCTATAGTATAGAAACTCATTATAGATAGGGATACTACAACCAAAAGCAGCTATTTTAAATCGCTGATATAAAGGTAAAGGAGCTAGTTGTAAATCAAATGCATCCGGCAGGTAAAGTGGAGAAAAATGTGCTCCCTTTAGAGACATTCAACATTAAACGGTCATGATTCAGATAGAGCAGCAGTTAGACTTTCTAATTTACTTCTATTATCAAATTGTGTGCAGTATGTTTTTATATGCACACTGATGCACTGACTCTTACTGAGCATGTGCAAGAGATCAGTGTATATGTAGGAGTCTGTGATTGGCTAATGGCTGTCACATGAGTTATAAGCACACTGTCTGATTCACCAGTATTAGTGCTGCTGCAATGTCTTTGTATTATGCAATTCTGCTGTATTTAATATCCCTTTAAAGGACATTTCCACAACGCTTAAAATGTTTCATTATTGCAATACCCATTGATTAGCTGTAAAATGCATCCGACAATTGTACTTGTTCCACGTTCTCCCAGGGGAGGCTTGGGTTAATAATTTATCTGAGGTTTTGTTTACCCCTTTCTACCTCCCCCTTATCTACACTCATTTTGCTTTTTTCTGACGGATATGAAACCCAAATGTTTTCTTTCATGATTCCGATAGAGCAGTTTTTTTTTTTTTTTAAATTTATTTATATAAACCACTTCTTATTCGCTTGTGTTATCAATTTCTTTTTTTAAGACACGATGAGTTCACAGATCATCTTAATTACTAATGGGATATTCACCTCCTGGTCAGCAGGAGACAAAGAGCACCACAGCAGAGCTGTTAAATAGCTCCTCCCTTCCATCCCACTCCAGTCATTCTCTTTGCCTACATTAGTGATAGGAAGAGGTAAAGTGAGGTGTTAGAAGAGATTCTTCAATCAAGAGTTTTATTTTTAAAGTAGTGCAAGATTGTGCTGCTTTGTCCTAGGGTATAGCCGTAGTCCATATCAGTCTCTTCAGTAGAGCAGTGGTGGCTTTAGAGCAATGGAAACTTGTGGGACATAATTCTCACTGCGCCTCCCATATTCTGATGCTGCCCTTACCCTGAAAACCTGAGGGATTTTACTCGGGACTTTTGTTTATTTACAGGTCCAAGGGAGGGAGAGGACCTCTCAAACCTGGGAACTAACTTGCTGCCAGGCAGAAGATGAGGTGAGTGCTGACTTTTTTTTTTTTTTTTTCCTGGGGGTAGAAGGATCTCAGAAAAAGATTGGGCACTTTATTATTTTTATTCAGACCTCATTGAACTTGGGCTCTTGTTAAAGGGTTACACAGATTCTCCTAGTGTATTAGGGGAGACCATGGAGGTTAGGACGCAGGCCTACTTATCTCCCGGCGGTCTCATATCTAATTATAACTGAGATTACATATTGAGTCTTGAACTGTTGGCAGAGAGCGATCTCAATGTGAGGGGGTTAGCAAACGGACTGAACAGCTATTTAAACTGAAGCTGTCCAGTCTATTTTGCTCCCGGTGGCTGTAATTAAACAATGGCGACCGGGAAATCACTTACTGAAATTACTTATTTAGACTCCGATGAGCTTTTTGGCAAGCTCAGTGTGAGTTTATTTTTTCTGTTTAGCTGTAACAAAGGGACTAAGCAGTTTTTAAACGGAAGCTGTTCAGGCTATTCTTTTGCTCCCAGTGGCTGTACTTATTCTTTTATTAAAAAAATAAAAAAAATAAATGCGACCGGGAGATGCCTAAAGAAACGCCCATGAGGTGTTGCGCACCTACTTCCTAGTGCTTCCGGTTATTGGAAGGAGCAGAGGAACTTAGTCAAGATTGCCGCTTGGCACTCAGCACTTCCTAACTCTTCCGGTTGTCAGAAGGATCAGAGGAATTTATGTCTGAGTGTTTGCGCTTTAGGACAGCGCTGCCACTGAGTCAGGATTTGAGTAGTGAGATTGTCTACACCTCAGCTTGACCCAGCTGAGGTGTCAGAGGAGATTATACGATTCTCAAGTTCCTCATGTACTTATTCAGCCATTTCTGTCCTCATTAAAGTAAAAAAGGTTGCACTTTAACATTTTAAAGAGACAGTAATGTTTGTTAATTTTTACTAACAAAAGGTTAAGACTTAATTTAATATCTTCCATATGTGAGTCAGATTGATTAAGCAAGTGTCCATAACATTTTACAACACACATGTAGTGCCCTGCGATTCCTCGCAAACGCCTTATGGAGTTACTGTGCAAGACATCGCTTCTTTAATGTCATGGTGATATCTGTTGCATTGTCTGCTTTTCCCATGCTACAGGGAAAATGCCTTATGAAATGTATTTAATCATATACAGTTGTAACTATTCCAAATGTTTCTTCCCTGAGCTGAAGAGGAAGATACTTCTGTGGTATATAAGGGGAAATTGTCAGATTCTGTCTGGGTAATTCCATTATCTAATACTGAAGTTGTTTCTTTCAGTTTAAGTTGAGCACCTCCATTTGTTTCCTGAGGAGGTTCTAACTTTCCTGAATGACTCAGACATTACTGGTGTAGTCATTCCTATTCAGTAGAGGAAAACTAAACAAGTATTTTGATGTGCCCTCCATGGCGTACATAATTTTTTGGGCTCTAGAAAGGGCTACAAATGGGTACCCCTATTTCTCCTAACTTTAATTGATGCTCTCTGTGTCAGACTCTTGAGGAGTCTTGGCTGACGGTTCCCTTGGAGGTAAAAGTATGTATGTACACCAGAGTTTACAATGCCTACCTGCAGTGTTAACATCTTTAGTGTGGTGGCATAAAAAATGGTTTGTTTGTTTGTTCCTATCGGATAGACACACCCCTTTTAATAATCCAGGACTGGATAAGGGCCTTGAAGTAATCCAACTTCTTCTCTTCAGGCTTCCTATAATGGCCCGCAGAGCGTTATGGTTAAGATCTTGGTCTGCGGATGTCTCAGTCTAAACTTTTGGTAATCCCTTACAAGGGAAAGTCCTTGTTTGGACTTAGTTTGACAGAGATAACTCTATTACAGGAGGTAAGGGACTATTCCCTCCATCAACGTAAGAGAAATAAATTGGACAGAGTAATTTTATTTCCTTTCAAATTTTCTAGGAAAATCCTCCACTCCCTCTTCCAAGTGGGAGCAGTTTAAGCCTTCTTGGGGACTCAATTATTCTTGGAATAGGGGAATGCAATTCAAAAAGCCTGTTGAATCAAAGGCAGCAAGAAGAGCCTGCCTCTGACCTGGGACTGGATCTTGTGGGGGGGGCAGTCTTTCCTTCGTTCAGCTTGGTTTCGAGATACAATCTGGATTTTAAGATCTTTCCTCCTAGGGGTAGGTTCTTCCTTCAAGGTCTTCTGCAGACTAGACAGAAGGAGAGGCGTTCTTACACTTGTATGGAACTTCTCCGACCTGGGAGTGATAGTTTCTGTTCCAAAGCGGGAACGAGATCTGGGTTTCTATTCAGTTTTGTTCGGGGTTCCAGAGGGAACTTTCATACTAACATTCATGAGTCTAATCAAGATGGAAACTATTTCTTCCATTTTTCATTGGGCTTAAGAGGGTTAATTCATGAGAACAGTGGAATTAGAGGACGCGTAACTACATATTCCTATTCACAAGGATTATTAAAAGTTTAAAAGGTTTGCCTTTCTAGTCCCCTTCAATTTGTGTAAAACTCATTCGGTCTTACTACAGCTCACAGAATTTTTTCAAAGGTTTTGGGTTTGCTGTTGGTGGTGCTTCTGTTTCGGGGCATTGCAGTGGCGCATTATTTGGACGACATCCTGGTCCAGGCGTCATCCTTTTCAACAATCAAAATTCCTCACAGCAATGTTGTCTTCCTTCCTGCTACCTCGGTTGGAAGGTAAATTTGGAAAAGAGCTGCTTAGTTCCAAACACAAAGGTATCTTTCTTGGGAACATTAGATTCCATATCAATGTAGTTTTCTCTTGTAAGATGTATCGAGTTCACGGATTCATCCTTTACTTGTGGGATATTCTCCTTCCCAACAGGAAGTGGCAAAGAGAGCACACAGCAGAGCTGTCCATATAGCTCCTCCTCCAGCTCCACCCCCCAGTCATTCTCTTTGCCGGCTCTAAGCAATCGGAAGTGTAAAATGAATGTGGTAAAAAAATGTAGTTTTAATTTTCTACAAGCAAGATTTTGTTATTTTAAATGGTACCGGTGTGTACTATTTACTCTCTAGCAGAAAGGAGATGAAGATTTCTGCTGGGAGGAAGATGATTTTAGCATGTTGTAACTAAAATCCACTGCTGTTCCCACAAAGGACTGAGGAGTACAAGAAAACTTCAGTTGGGGGGAACAGTTTGCAGGTTAGGCTGCAATTAGGTATGTTCAGTCATTTATTTCTAGACAAGACTGTGATAATGCTAGAGAAGACTGATAATATCCCCATGAGGGAAGGGTAAGCTGTATTCAGAGACTAAGTATGGAATTTCAAGCTTACATAACAGGGCTAGTTTATGCTGGTTGACACTACTTTCAAGGCAAACGGTTTTTATTGAAAATATAGTTTTTCTCTTGTAAGGTGTATCCAGTCCACGGATCATCCATTACTTGTTGGATATTCTCCTTCCCAACAGGAAGCTGCAAGAGGATCACCCACAGAAGAGCTGTCTATATAGCTCCTCCCCTGACTGCCACTACCAATCATTCTCTTGCAGCTCTTGACAAGATAGGAAGTAGCTAGAGAGATGTGGTAAATTTATGTAGTTTATCTTCAATCAAAAGTTTATTTTCAAATGGTACCGGAGTTGTACTATTTTAGCCTCAGGCAGAAAGTAGAAGTCTGCCTGTGGTCTTTGATGATCTTAGCAGGTTGTAACTAAGATCCATTGCTGTTCTCACACCACTGAAGAGAGAGGTAACTTCAGCTGGGGGAATGGTGTGCAGGGTCTCCTGCTATGAGGTATGTGCAGTTTAAATTTTTCTAGAGAAATGAATATGCTAGAAAATGCTGTTAATACTGGATTTATTTAAGGTAAGCCTGATTAGTGATTTAATAACGACTAGTATCATGCTTGCTGTAAAAGGTAATATTCTTACTTTCTCACATTACTGAAAATAAGATAACGTTTGGAAGTGTTTAAACGTTTTTTTTTCTACATATTGGTGATAAAACTTTATTGGGGCCCAATTTTTTCCACATGGCTGGCTAGATTTTGCCTAGGGATAGTTTTTTATGGCCCTCTCAATGTGAGTACAGGTTGGGAGGGGCCTAATTTCAGGCCTAAATCGTGCAGTAGTTTTTGCAGCTTGAGACTTCCAGCTTCCCTGAAGGAGTCCCCTGAACACTTAGGACCTCTAGAAAGGGTTTTTGTGCCTTCAAAAGTCGTTGTATGGGCAGGTAGGGTCACAGCAGAGCTGTGGCAGTTTGTTGTGACTGTTAAAAAAAACGTTTATCGTTTTTTTTTTTATCCCGTTTTGACACTAAGGGGTTAATCATCCATTTGCAAGTGGGTGCAATGCTCTGTTAGTCTATTATACACACTGTAAAAATTTCGTAAGATTTACTGCTTTTTATCACTGTTTTTCAATTTCTGACAATTTGTTTCTCTTAAAGGCACAGTACCGTTTTTATTTTTTGCTTGTTTACATTTATCAAAGTGTTTTCCAAGCTTGCTGGTCTCATTGCTAGTCTGTTTAAACATGTCTGACATAAAGGAAACTCCTTGTTCATTATGTTTAGAAGCCATTGTGGAACCCCCTCTTAGAATGTGTACCAAATGTACTGATTTTACTTTATTCTGTCTTTAAAAGATTTATCACCAGAGGAAATTCACAAGGGGGAAGTTATGCCGACTAACTCGCCCCACGTGTCAGAACCTTTGACTCCCGCTCAAGGGACTCCCGCTCAAGTGGCGCCAAGTACATCTAGCGCGCCCATGGCGTTTATTTTAAGACATGGCGGCAGTTATGGATCATACCCTTACAGCGGTATTGTCCAAACTACCAGGGTTACAAGGAAAGCGAGACAGCTCTGGGACTAGAGAAAATACAGAGCACTCTGACGCTTTAGTAGCTATGTCTGATATCCCCTCAAAAATATGCAGAAGCTGAGGCAGGAGAGCTTCTTTCTGTGGGTGATTTTTCTGACTTAGGGAAGATGCTTCAACCTGATTCTGATATGTCTACATTTAAATTTAAGCTTGAACACCTCCGCGTGTTGCTCAGGGAGGTTTTAGCTACTCTGGATGACTGTGACACCATTATAGTGCCAGAGAAATTGTGTAGATTGGATGAATACTATGCAGTGCCTGTTTACACTGATGTTTTTCCAATACCTAAAAGGTTTTCAGAAATTATTACTAAGGAATGGGATAGACCAGGTGTACCGTTCTCTTCCCCTCCTATTAAGAAAATGTTTCCAATAGATGCCGCTACACGGGACTTATGGCAAACGGTCCCTAAGGTGGAGGGAGCAGTTTCTACCCTAGCTAAGCATACAACTATTCCCGTCGAGGACAGTTGTGCTTTCCTAGATCCAATGGATAAAAAGTTAGAGGGTTACCTTAAGAAAATGTTTATTCAACAAGGTTTTATCCTCCAGCCTCTTGCATGCATTGCCCCGGTCACTGCTGCTGCTGCCTTCTGGTTTGAGTCTCTGGAAGAGGCCTTACAGGTAGAAACTCCATTGGATGATATACTTGACAAGCTTAAAGCGCTTAAGCTAGCCAATTCATTTGTTTGATGCCGTTGTTCGTTTAACTAAACTAACGGCTAAGAACTCCGGTTTTGCTATTCAGGCACGTAGGGCGCTATGGCTTAAATCCTGGTCAGCTGACGTTACTTCAAAGTCTAAGCTTCTCAACATTCCCTTCAAGGGGCAGACCCTATTCGGGCCTGAACTGAAGGAGATCATTTCTGATATTACTGGAGGAAAAGGTCATGCACTTCCTCAGGATAGGTCTAATAAATTAAGGACCAAACAAACTAATTTTCGTGCCTTTCGAAACTTTAAGACGAGTGCGGCATCAACTCCCTCTAATGCAAAACAAGAGGGAAATTTTGCCCATGTCCAAGCCGGTCTGGAGACCTAACCAGGCCTGGAACAAAGGTTAGCAGGCCAAGAAGCCTGCTGCTGCCTCTAAGACAGCATGAAAGATCAGCCCCCGATCCGGTAACGGATCTAGTAGGGGGCAGACTTTCTCTCTTCGCCCAGGCTTGGGCAAGAGATGTCCAGGATCCCTGGGCGTTGGAAATTGTGTCCCAGGGATATCTTCTGGACTTCAAAGCTTCTTCCCCAAAAGGAAGATTTCACCTCTCACAATTATCTGCAGACCAGATAAAGAGGCATTCTTAAATTGTGTTCAAGACCTCCTCCTAGTTATGGGAGTGATCCACCCAGTTCCAAAGGAGGAACAGGGGCAAGGCTTCTATTCAAATCTTTGTGGTTCCCAAGAAAGAGGGAACCTTCAGACCTGATTTGTCCCCTCTACTAAATCTGGATCAAGAGACCAGGGATTCTCTTCTCTGGTGGCTATCTTGGGTCCATCTGTCCAAAGGTATGACCTTCCGCAGGCCAGATTGGACAATAGTAACAGATGCCAGCCTTCTGGGCTGGGGTGCAGTCTGGAACTCTCTGAAGGCTCAGGGGTCGTGGACTCATGAGGAGGCACTCCTTCCAATAAACATTCTGGAACTAAGAGCGATATTCAATGCTCTTCAGGCTTGGCCTCAGCTAGCGGCAGTGAGGATCATCAGATTTCAGCCGGACAACATCACGACTGTAGCTTACATCAACCATCAAGGGGGAACAAGGAGTTCCCTAGCGATGTTGGAGGTTTCAAAGATAATTCAATGGGCAGAGGTTCACTCTTGCCACCTATCAGCTATCCATATCCCAGGAGTAGAGAACTGGGAGGCAGATTTTCTAAGTCATCAGACTTTTCATCCGGGGGAGTGGGAGCTCCATCCGGAGGGGTTTGCACAGTTTATTCAATGTTGGGGAAAACCAGAACTGGATCTCATGGCGTCTCGCCAGAACGCCAAGCTTCCTTGTTACGGATCCAGGTCCAGGGATCCAAAGGCAGCGCTGATAGATGCTCTAGCAGCGCCTTGGTCCTTCAACCTGGCTTATGTGTTTCCACGGTTTCCTCTGCTCCCTCGTCTGATTGCCAAGATCAAACAGGAGAGAGCATCGGTAATTTTGATAGCACCTGCGTGGCCACGCAGGACTTGGTATGCAGATCTGGTGGACATGTCATCCTTTCCACCATGGACTCTGCTTCTGAGGCAGGACCTTCTACTTCAGGGTCCTTTCAACCATCCAAATCTAATTTCTCTGCGGATGACTGCTTGGAGATTGAACGCTTGATTTTATCAAAGCGTGGTTTCTCAGTCGGTCATTGATACCTTTTTTAATACAGGCGCGAAAGCATGTCACCAGGAAAATCTATCATAAGATATGGTGTAAATATCTTCATTGGTGTGAATACAAGGGTTACTCATGGAGTAAGGTCAGGATTCCTAGGATATTATCTTTTCTCCAAGAAGGATTGGAGAAGGGTTTGTCGGCTAGTTCCTTAAAAGGACAGATTTCTGCTCTATTCTTTTGCACAAACGTCTAGCTGAGGTTCCCGACGTGCAGGCGTTTTATCAGGCTTTAGTCAGAATCAAGCCTGTGTTTAAACCTGTTGCCCCGCCTTGGAGTTTAAATTTAGTTCTTAAGGTTCTTCAAGGGTACCAAACCTGTTTTTTTACCTAAGGTGGTATCTAATAAAAATATCAATCAGGAGATTGTTGTACCGTCACTGTGTCCTAATCCTTCTTCAAAGAAGGGGCGTCTTTTTTTACACAATCTTGACGTGGTTCGTGCTTTAAAGTTTTATTTACAAGCTACTAAAGATTTTCGTCAAACATCTGCATTGTTGTCTACTCTGGACAGAGGAGAGGCCAAAAGGCTTCGGCAACCTCTCTTTTTGGCTAAGGAGTATAATACGCTTAGCTTATGAGACTGCTGGCCAACAGCCTCCTGAAAGGATTACAGCTCATTCTACTAGAGCGGTAGCTTCCACATGGGCTTTTAAAAATGAGGCTTCTGTTGAACAGATTAGTAAGGCGGCGACTTGGTCTTCGCTTCATACTTTTTCAAAGTTCTATTAATTTGATACTTATGCGTCTTCGGAGACTATTTTTGGGAGAAAGGTCTTGCAGGCAGTGGTGCCTTCCGTTTAAGCGCCTGCCTTGTCCCTCCCTTCATCCGTGTCCTATAGCTTTGGTATTGGTATCCCACAAGTAATGGATGAATCCGTGGACTGGATACACCTTACAAGAGAAAACATAATTTATTCTTACCTGATAAATTTATTTCTCTTGTGGTGTATCCAGTCCACGGCCCGCCCTGTCATTTTAAGGCAGGTGTTTTTTATTTTTAAACTAGTGTCACCACTGCACCCTATAGTTTCTCTTGCTTGTCTTCGGTCGAATGACTGGTAGTGGCAGTTAGGGCAGGAGCTATATAGATAGCTCTGCTGTGGGTGATCCTCTTGCAGCTTCCTGTTGGGAAGGAGAATATCCCACAAGTAATGGATGATCCGTGGACTAGATACACCACAAGAGAAATACATTTATCAGGTAAGCATAAATTATGTTTTTGGAGACACTTTGAAGCTTCCTTTGGGTTTCTTTTAGGGGTTGTTACCCACATGGCTAATATTAAAACACTTTGGAGTGTTTCTTTAGGCCTCACAAGCTCTGTAGTGAGGTGGGGGGGGGCCTAATTTCACGCCTCAGATGTGCAGTTATATTTGAATAGAAGTTAAGGCTGTTTCACATGGAGGGTCCTGCTGCAGTTTGAGGGCCTATAAGAAGCTTTTCCCCCACAAATCTGGTTCCTAAGGGCAGGAAGGGCCACAGCAGAGCTGTGGCAAGGTGCTGAACGTTTTTTAACCATTTATTTTTTGGCTTACTGTCGATCCGGTTTGGGCATTAAGGGGTTAATCGTTTTATTGCTAGTGGTGCAATCTTACTAATGCTTTAGGTACATGCTGTAAAAAGTTCGAAAAGTTTGCTGCATTTTTTTCACTGTTTTGCAAAACTTTACTTGTTTAAAGTGATTTCTAAGCCTGTTAGTCTTACTACTAGTCTGTTAAACATGTGTGACACCAAGGAAAATCCTTGTTTAATGTGTTTAGAAGCCATGGTGGAACCCCTTCTCAGAATGTGTCCCACTTGTACTGATATGTCTATACACTTTAAAGAACATATTGTTACACTTAAAAATGTGGCCCAAGATGATTCTAAGACAGAAGGTAACGAGGTTAGCCCATCAACCTCTCCCCAAGTGTCACAACCAGTTACGCCCGCTCAAACGACGTCTAGCACCTCTAGCGCATCTAACTCTTTTACCTTGCAAGATTTGGCGGCAGTTATGAATAATACCCTCTCAGTGTTCTTATCTAAACTGCCCGTGTTACCTGCAAAGCGTGATAGCTCTGTTTTAAGAACAGATAATGAGCATTCTGACGCTTTAGTAGCCGTATCCGATATACTCTCACAACGCTCTGAAGTTGGGGTGAGGGATGTGCTGTCTGAGGGAGAAATTTCCTATTCAGGAAAGGTTTCTCCTCAGACAGATTCAGATATATTGGCTTTTAAATTTAAACTAGAACACCTCCGCTTATTGCTCAGGGAGGTATTAGTTACTCCGGATGACTGCGACCCTATGGTGGTTCCAGAGAAATTGTGTAAAATGGACAAGTACCTGGAAGTTCCTGTTTACACTGATGTGTCCCCAGTCCCTAAGAGGATTGCGGATATAGTTACTAGGGAGTGGGATAGACCAGGTATTCCCTTCATTCCCCCTCCTGTTTTTAAGAAAATGTTCCCCATATCTGATCCCATGCGGGACTCGTGGCAGACGGTCCCTAAGGTGGAGGGGGCTATTTCTTCACTTGCTAAACGCACAAACATACCAATTGAAGACAGTTATACCAATTGAAGACAGTTGTGCTTTCAAAGACCCTATGGACAAAAAATTAGAGGGTTTACTTAAGAAAATTTTTGTTCAAGGTTTTCTTCTCCAACCTATTGCGTGCATTGTTCCTGTAACTACTGCAGCTGCTTTCTGGTTCGAGGCGCTGGAAGATGCGCTCCAGACGGAGACCTCATATGAGGACATTATGGACAGAATTAAGGCTCTTAAGCTGGCTAATTCTTTTATCACAGATGCCGCGTTGCAACTAGCTAAGTTAGCGGCAAAGAATTCAGGTTTCGACATTTTAGCGTGCAGGGCGCTATGGCTAAAGTCCTGGTCGGCCGATGTGTCGCCAAAATCCAAACTCTTGAACATCCCTTTCAAAGGAAAGACCCACTTCGGGCCTGAATTGAAAGAGATTTCAGAAATCACTGGGGGAAAAGGCCATGCTCTCCCTCAGGACAAGTCCTTTAAGATAAAGAACAAACAAAATTTTTTCGTTCCTTTCGGAATTTCAGGAGCGGTCTCGCTTCACCCTCCCCTGCTGCAAAGCAAGAGGGTAACGCTTCAAAACCCAGGTCAGCCTGGAAACCTTACCAGGGCTGGAACAAGGGTAAACAGGCCAAGAAGCCTGCAGCTGCCTATAAGACAGCATGAAGGGGTAGCCACAGATCCGGGACTGGATCTAGTAGGGGGCAGACTCTCTCTCCGCTCAGGCCTGGGCAAGAGATGTTCTCGATCCCTGGGCCTTAGAGATTGTATCCCAGGGATATCTTCTAGATTAAGGACTCCCCTCCAAGGGGAAGGTTCCACATTTCTCGTCTGTCTAAAGACCAGACAAAGAAAGAGGCGTTCTTACGCTGTGTAGAAGACCTACATACAATGGGAGTGATCCACCCGGTTCCAATTGCGGAACAAGGGCTGGGTTTTTACTCAAACCTGTTTGAGGAATTTGTTTAGAATTTTGAGATCCAGGATTGGTCTGAAAGTTCCTTCTTTCTTGGGAACCACAGAGTCCCATCATTCAAGATGGAGACCATTCGGACAATCTTACCAATGATCCAGGAGGGTCAATATATGACTACCGTGTATCTAAAGGATGCGTATCTGCACATTCCTATCCACAAAGATCACCAGTTTCTCAGGTTTGCCTTTCTGGACAAGCATTACCAGTTTGTGGCTCTTCCTTTCGGGTTGGCCACTGCTCCCAGAATTTTCACAAAGGTGCTAGGGTCCCTCCTGGCGGTTCTAAGACCGCTGGGCATAGCAGTGGTGCCTTATCTAGACGACATCTTAATTCAGGCGTTGACTTTCCAAAGAGCCAAGTCTCGCACGGAAATTGTATTGGCCTTTCTGAGGTCTCACGGGTGGAAGGTGAACATCAAAAAGAGTTCTCTCTCCCCCCCCCTCACAAGAGTTTCCTTCCTAGGAACTCTGATAGACTCGGTAGAAAGGAAAATATTTCTGACGGAGGTCAGAAAGTTACAACTGTTAACTACTTGCCGAGCCCTTCATTCCATTCCTCGGCCATCTGTAGCTCAGTGCATGGAGACAATCGGATTAATGGTAGCGGCAATGGACATAGTCCCTTTTGCACGGATACACCTCAGACCACTGCAACTATGCATGCTCAAACAGTGGAATGGGGATTATGCAGATTTGTCTCCTCAAATACAGCTGGACCAGGGGACCAGAGATTCTCTTCTCTGGTGGTTGTCTCAGGATCACCTGTCTCAGGGAATGTGTTTCCGCAGAACAGAGTGGATCATCCTAACGACCGACGCCAGTCTGTTGTGCTGGGGTGCTGTCTGGGACTCCCTGAAAGCTCAGGGCTTATGGTCTCGGGAAGAAGCTCTTCTCCCGATAAACATTCTGGAACTGAGGGCGATATTAAACGCGCTTCAGGCATGGCCTCAGCTAGCCGCGGCCAAATTCATCAGATTTCAGTCGGACAACATCACGACTGTAGCTTACGTCAATCAAGGGGAACAAGGAGTTCCCTAGCAATGACGGAAGTAACCAAAATAATCAGGTGGGCGGAGGATCACTCCTGCCATCTCTCAGCAATTCACATCCCAGGAGTAGATAACTGGGAGGCGGATTTTCTAAGTCGTCAGACTTTTCACCCGGGGGAGTGGGAACTTCACCCGGAGGTATTTGCCCAGCTGACTTAGCTATGGGGCACTCCAGAATTGGATCTGATGGCGTCCCGTCAGAACACCAAACTTCTTCTTTACGGGTCCAGGTCCCGGGATCCTCAGGCGGTGCTGATAGATGCTCTAGCAGCGCCTTGGTCCTTCAATCTGGCCTATGTTTTTCCACAATTTCCTCTCCTCCCTCGTCTGGTTGCCAGAATCAAGCAGGAGAGGGTTTCCGTGATTCTGATAGCGCCTGCGTGGCCACGCAGGACCTGGTATGCAGACGTAGTGGACATGTCATCTGTCCCACCATGGACACTACCAATGAGGCAGGACCTAATACAAGGTCCTTTCAAGCATCCAAATCTAATTTCTCTGCGTCTGACTGCTTGAAGATTGAACGCCTAATTCTATCAAAGCGTGGTTTCTCTGAGTCTGTTATTGATACCCTGATTCAGGCTAGAAAGCCTTTCCCCAGGAAAATCTACCATAAGATTTGTCGAAAATATCTTATTTGGTGTGAATCCAAGGGTTACTCATGGAGTAAGGTTAGGATTCCCAGGATATGGTCCTTTCTCCAAGAAGGATTGGAGAAAGGATTATCAGCTAGTTCCTTAAAAGGACAGATATCTGCTTTGTCTATTCTTTTACACAAACGACTGGCAGAGGTACCAGACGTTCAAGCGTTTAGTCAGGCTTTAGTCAGAATCAAGCTTGTTTATAGACCTGTGGCTCCGCCATGGAGTCTGAATTTAGTTCTTTCAGTTCTGCAAGGGGTTCAGTTTGAACCTTTACATTCCATAGATATTAAGCTTTTATCTTGGAAAGTTTTGTTTTTGGTAGCTATCTCTTCTGCTCGAAGAGTTTCAGAGTTATCTGCTTTACAGTGTGATTCACCTTACCTGGTTTTCCATGCAGATAAGGTAGTTTTGCGTACCAAACCTGATTTTCTTCCTAAGGTTGTATCTAATAAGAATATTAACCAGGAAATTGTTGTTCCTTCTCTGTGTCCTAATCCGAAGAAGAAACATCCGTTACACAATCTTGATGTGGTTCGTGCTTTAAAGTTCTATTTACAAGCAACTAAGGATTGCAGACAAACACCTTCATTTGTTATCTATTCTGGTAAGAGGAGAGGTTAGAAGGCGACTGCTACCTCTTTCCTTTTGGCTGAAAAGCATCATCAGTTTGGCCTATGAGACTGCTGGCCAGCAGCCTCCTGAAAGAATTACTGCTCATTCTACCAGAGCAGTGGCTTCCACATGGGCTTTTAAAAATGAGGCTTCTGTTGAACAGATTTGTAAGGCAGCGACTTGGTCTTCGCTGCATACTTTTTCCAAATTCGATACTTTTTGCTTCTTTGGAGGCTTTTTTTGGGAGAGAGGTTTTACAAGCAGTGGTGCCTTCCGTTTAAGGTACCTGTCTTGTTCCCTCCCTTCATCCGTGTCCTAAAGCTTTGGTATTGGTATCCTACAAGTAAAAGATGAATCCGTGGACTCGATACATCTTACAAGAGAAAACAGAATTTATGCTTACCTGATAAATTACTTTCTCTTGTGATGTATCGAGTCCACGACCCGCCCTGGCTATTAAGTCAGGTAGATTTTTTTTTTTTTTGTTTAAACTACAGTCACCACTGCACCCTATGGTTTCTCCTTTTTTCTTCCTAACCTTCGGTCGAATGACTGGGGGGTGGAGCTGGAGGGGGAGCTATATGGACAGCTCTGCTGTGTGCGCTCTTTGCCACTTCCTGTTGGGAAGGAGAATATCCCACAAGTAAAGGATGAATCTGTGGACTCGATACATCACAAGAGAAAGTAAGTTATCAGGTAAGCATAAATTCTGTTTTTTC
Source organism: Bombina bombina (assembly GCF_027579735.1). Taxonomy (NCBI): domain Eukaryota; kingdom Metazoa; phylum Chordata; class Amphibia; order Anura; family Bombinatoridae; genus Bombina; species Bombina bombina. The sequence goes on along the minus strand of NC_069507.1, from coordinate 285,458,422 downwards.
TGACAGAAGTCAGGAAATCAAGGCATCAGCCCGTTTGTTCGGTTTCGCCTCAGACCTCTGCAATTCTGCAATTCAACATGTTCAATGGAGGAGATAAGGGATTCTCTTAATTGTTCTAAGGGGACCAATGTTTATTATGTTGATTTTGTACTTGAAAGGTCAAGGGTTTGAATCCAACCCCAGGTGCAACTCTTTCAACAGACGCCAGCCTTCTAGGATGGGGAAGCAGGCTGGTGGGGATCTCTAAAAGCTCAGAGTTTGGACTTAGTCAGTCTGTTCTTCCTATTAATAGTCTAGAGCTGAGAGCAATCTTCAATGCTCTTCTGGCCCGCCCCAGTTAGACTCTGTCCAGTTTATCAGGTTTCAATCGGACAATTACATCTTTCATCTGGGAGGAACGAGGAGTTCTTTAGCGATGACGGAGTTAACCAAAATAGTTCGGTGGGCGGAAACCCACTCTTGCTGTCTGTCGGCGATCCACATCCCAGGAGTGGTCAACTGGGAGGCAGACTTTTCATCCGGAGGAGTGGGAACTCCATCCGGAAGTGTTTTCCTGCCTGATCCTCAAAGGGGGTCAGCCGGAATTCGATCTCATGGCATCTCGGCAGAGGGCCAAGCTTCCGTGGTACAGGTTAAGGTCCATGGACCCTCAGGCGGTACTGATAGGTGTCCTGGCGGCACCTTGGACTGTCAGTCTAACATATCCATTTCCTCAGTTTGTTCTTCTCCCTTGGGTCATTGCTCAAATTAAGCTGGAGAGGGCCTCTCTGATCTTCATTGCACCGGCTTGGCCTTGCAGGATTGGGTATGCAGATCTGGTGGACATGTCATCTCTCCTACCCTGGAGAATTCCGTTGAGGAAGGACCTAATACAGGGGCCCTTCCTTCACCCAAATCTAATTTCTCTGAAGCTGACTGCTTGGAAATTGCATGATTAATATCAAGCGGGGTTTTTCTGACTCGGTCATAGAGACCATTGTAAGCCTGTAACTAGGAAGATTTTCCATAAGATATGGTGTAAATCTCTACTTGTGTGAATCCAAGGGTTTCTCATGGAGTAGAGTTAAGATTCCTAAAATTTTGTCTTTCTCCAAGAGGGTTTGGAGAAGGAATTATCGACAAGTTCCCTAAAGGGTCAAATCTCTGCCTTATCTATTTTGTTACAAACGTCTGGTACATGTTCAAAATGTTCAATCATTTTGTCAGGCCTTGGTCAGGATCAGGCCTGTGTTCAAACTAGTTACTCCTCCATGGAGTGTGTTTTTTTTTTTTTTTAAGGTTCTTCAGGGGGGCTCTGTTTGAGCCCATGCATTCCTTAGATATTAAGTTATCTTGGAAAGTTTTATTGCTTGTTGCTATTTCTTCTGATAGCAGAGTGTCAGAGCTCTCTGCATTGCAGTATGAGTTCCCTTACTTTAATTTTCATTCGGATAAGGTAGTTTTACGTACTAAATTTAGGATTTCTTCCTAAAGTAGTTTCTGATTGGAACATTAATCAGGAGATTGTTGTTTTTTCTTTGTGTCCTAATCCTACTTCTCAGAAGGAACGGCTTCTATTCAATTTGGTCGTGGTTCGTGCTTTAAGGATTTTCGTCAGTCTTCTGCATTGTTTGTAGTTTTCTCTGGAAAACGTAAGGGACAGAAAGCTACGGCTATTTCTTTCTTTGGCTGAGGAGTATCATACGTTTTGCATATGAGACTGCTGGACAGCAGCCTCCAGAGTTACGTCTCGCTCCACGAGGGCTGTTCCTTCCTCATGGGCATTCAGAAATGAAGCTTCTGTGGAACAGATTTGCAAGGCTGCAACTTGGTCCTCTCTTTACACTTTTTCAAAGTTCTACAAATTTGACACTTTTGCCTCGGCTGAGGCCGCTTTTGGGAGAAAGGTTCTTCAGCAGTGGTGACTTCCATTTAGGTTCCCTGTCTTGTCCCTCCTGTATCATCTGTGTACTCTAGCTTGGGTATTGATTCCCAATAGTAATTAAGATGATCTGTGGACTCATCGTGTGTTAAAGAAAATGTATGCTTACCTGATAAATTTATTTCTTTTTTGACACGATGAGTCCACGGCCTGCCCTGTTTTTGTAAGACAGGTTGTTGGTTATTATAAACTTCAGACACCCCTGCACCTTGTTTCTTCCTTTCTCTTAACTTCGGTCGAATGACTGGAGTGGGAGGGAAGGGAGGAGCTATTTAACCACTCTGCTGTGGTGCTCTTTGCCGCCTCCTGCTAACCAGGAGGTGAATATCCCTTTAGTAATTAAGATGATCCGTGGACTCGTGTCAAAAAAGAAATACATTTATCAGGTAAGCATAAACTTTCTTTTTTCTTCCTTCTCTTGGTAACTTTTGTTGAAAAGCAGGGACATGTTTAATAGCTGGCCCATTTCTAGAGCAGCAATTTGGAAAGAATGCTATCCATTTGCAAGAGCACTTACCTAGGTATCTCTTCAACACAGAATATTATGGGAACAAAGCAAATGTCATAATAGTAAAGTGGAAACTTCTTTAAATTGGTATTCCCTGTCTGAGTCACCAGAGAATGTTTGGGTTTCATATCCCTTTTTAAGGTGGATTATCAGTTTTGCATCAACAAACATGACAGGAAAAGCATTCCTTGCGCTATCTGAGCATACAAGTAGTTAAAGTGTAGACATATTCCTTTCTAATCTCCAATAGGTACGTTTAGCACTAATTCAGCTTAGTTAATATATTTAACAGCTAGTTAAGCAAAACAGGGCAGGCTACCCCAGTCTTTCCTTAACTGCACGTGTGCTGAGTTCATGCTATATCTGCGTATTTGTTATTGCTTAGCAAATGGTTCTTTTGTTCTGGGGACAGGGAAGTCGTTGAAAAGAAAACATAAAACATCTGCTTGTTTGACAAAAAATAAAGATGCAGTTATAACGGTACGTTACTTCGCAGCTCACAATTTGTGTTTAATGTTACTTTAAGTGCTGCGTTGCAAAAGGTCTGAGTACACAATGCATTTTTAAGAGCATTTAATTCTGCTTGCCAAACTTGTATCGTTTTGCATACTGGCGACAGACCACTTGTAAAATCTAATTTTTTATTTTTTTTGGGGGGGGTTTATTTGAAAAGCTACCATCGTCTGAGTTTTTTTATATTACAGTAAAAACACGAGGGAAAATGTAACTTTAAGGTGGTTTTAATTTTTGTGTTTTTCTGCCCCTTTAGCAGATGCTCCTCATTCCCATACTATCAAAACTTCTAAACATCTTTTCCAGGTATGAAGAACATGCGTCAGCGTCCCAGGAAAGGACTTGTCTCCTCGGCTTCGGGACGCTCCCCTCTCAAAATCCTGCAAGAGGACAACTCTCCAAACACTGCAATGCAGCACCGACAGGTTGGTCCGGTTATGGGGGCGGAGGCTGGCTTTTGATGAGGAAGTGACCAGGGTTCGGTGGGATGATAGTGATTTCAGATCAGGCTATAAAGGGTTCACTGCTTGCATTATCAAGGGAAGTGGTGCATGAAGTTTTATGAATAGCTTCCTCCTGTTTTGATAGAAGCACTTTTCATCTGTGTAATGACTTCCATATGCAGCTTCCGGCAGATCTCCACTCTGAATAGTAAAATAAAGCTAACTGGGGCCCTGTTAGTGCTGGTAAACTGATCGTTGCTACAGGAAAGCCTTTGTTTGTGCACAGCTGGGCAGATCCCTTCTTGGATGATTAACAACTTGCACAGCCCAATAACTAAATATCTGTTATATTCTAATTCTATCACAGTTTTCAAACAGACTATTTTATGCGTCTCTGTGCGCTCTACAGAAATATTTGTCAGTCAGGTGGTGTGAAATAATAATACATTTCTCTTTTAAGCTGTATCCAGTCCACGGATTCATCCATTACTTGTGGGATATTCTCCTTCCCAACAGGAAGCTGCAAGAGGACACCCACAGCAGAGCTGTCTATATAGCTCCTCCCCTAACTGCCACTCCCAGTCATTCTCTTGCAGCTCTCGACAAAGGAAGTATCAAGAGATATGTGGTGAATTAGTGTAGTTTATCTTCAATCAAAAGTTTGTTATTTTTAAACGGTACCGGCGTTATACTGTTTTTACCTCAGGCAGAAATTAGAAGAAGAGTTCTGCCTGAGGTTTTTGATGATCTTAGCAGGTTGTAACTAACGTCCACTGCTGTTCTCACACAACTGAAGAGTATGGGAAAACTTCAGCTGGGGGAATGGCCGTCAGGATTACCTGCTCTGAGGTATGTTCTGTATATTTTTTTCTAGAGAGATAAGGTCTAGAAAATGCTGACAGTGCCTGATATATTTAAGGTAAGCCTGATTACAGTGATTTAACAAACGACTGGGATCATGCTTGCAATAAAGGGTAATATTCATGTTTATTGCTCTTATTACTTAGTATGTAAAACGTTTGCATGAGATATAAAAAACGTTTTTTACTGAAGGTGATAAATCTTTATTGGGGCCTAGTTTTCCACATGGCTGACTAGATTTCTCCTAGGAGTAGTTATTTATGGCCCTTACACTTTGAGTGCATGGTGGGAGGGGCCTATTTTCACGCTCTAATTGCGCAGTAGTTTTTGCAGTCAGACATCCAGCTTCCCTGAAGGAGTCCCCTGACATATAGGACCTCTGTAAAGGGTTTTTGTTGCTACAAAAGTCGTTTTAAGGGCAGGTAGGAGCCACAGTAGAGCTGTGGCAGTTTGCTTGTGACTGTTTATAACGGTTTTACTGTTTTTCTGATTCGTTTTTGAGCCTGAAGGGTTAATCATCCATTTGCAAGTGGGTGCAATGCTATTTTAGTCTATTATACACACAGTGGAAAAAAAAGCAGTAAACTCTACGAAATTTTTACAGTTTTGCAGTTTATGTGATCGTTTTTTTCCCTTAAAGGCGGCACAGTACAGTTTTTTTATATTCTGCTTTTCACATTTATTAAAGTGTTTTTTTTTTTTCAAGCTTGCTGGTCTCATTACTAGTCTGTTAAACATGTCTGACATAGAGGAAACTCCTTGTTCATTATGTTTAGAAGCCATTGTGGAACCCCCTCTTAGAATGTGTACCAAATGCACTGATCTTACTATAAATTATAAAGACCATATTCTGGCTTTTAAAAGATTTATCACCAGAGGAAATTGACAAGGGGGAAGTTATGCCGACTAACTCTCCCCACGTGTCAGAACCTATAACTCCCGCTCAAGGGACGCCAAGTACATCTAGCGCGCCCATTGCGTATACCTTACAAGACATGGAGGCAGTTAAGAATCATACCCTTACAGAGGTATTGTCCAAACTGCCAGGGTTACAAGGAAAGCGAGACAGCTCTGGGGCTAGAACAGATACAGAGCTCTCTGACGCTATAGTAGCTATGTCTGATATACCCTCACAATGTGCAGAAGCCGAAGCAGGAGAGCTTCTATCTGGGTGATTTTTTTGATTCAGGGAAGACACTTCAACCTGATTCTGATATGTCTACATTTAAATTTAAGCTTGAACACCTCCGCGTGTTCAGGGAGGTTTTAGCAACTCTGAATGACTGTGACGCCATTGTAGTCCCAGAGAAATTGTGTAAATTGGATAAATACTATGCAGTGCCTGTTTACACTGATGTTTTTCCAATCCCTAAGAGGTTTTCAGAAATTATTACTAAGGAATGGGATAGACCAGGTGTACCGTTCTCTCCCCCTCCTGTTTTTAAAAAGATGTTTCCTATAAATGCCGCTACACGGGACTTGTGGCAAACGGTCCCTAAGGTGGAGGGAGCAGTCTCTACCCTAGTGAAGCTTACAACTATCCCGGTCGAGGACAGTTGTGCTTTTCTAGATCCAATGGACAAAAAATTGGAGGGTTACCTTAAAATGTTTATTCAACAAGGTTTTATTCTCCAGCCCCTTGCATGCATTGCCCCAGTCACTGCTGCTGCGGCCTTCTGGTTTGAGTCTCTAGAAGAGGCTCTACAGGTAGAAACCCCATTGGATGATATCCTTGACAAGCTTAAAGCTCTTAAGCTAGCCAATTCATTTGTTTCTGACGCCGTTGTTCATTTAACCAAGCTAACGGCTAAAAATTCAGGTTTTGCTATTCAGGCGCGTAGGGCGCTATGGCTTAAATTCTGGTCAGCTGACGTTACTTCAAAGTCTAAGCTTCTCAACATTCCCTTCAAGGGGCAGACCCTATTCGGGCCTGGTCTGAAGGAGATCATTTCTGATATTACTGGAGAAAAAGGTCACGCCCTTCCTCAGGATAGGTCCAGCAAATTAAGGACCAAACAGCCTAATTTTCGTGCCTTTCGAAACTTCGAGTGGCGCAGCTTCATCTTCCTCTAATACAAAACAAGAGGGAAATTTTGCCCAGTCCAAGCCGGTCTGGAGACCTAACCAGGCTTGGAACAAAGGAAAGCAGCCCAAAAAACCTGCTGCTGCCTCTAAGACAGCATGAAAGATCAGCCCCCGATCCGGTAACGGATCTAGTTGGGGGCAGACTTTCTCTCTTCGCCCAGGCTTGGGCAAGAGATGTCCAGGATCCCTGGGCGTTGGAAATTGTGTCCTAGGGATATCTTCTGGACTTCCCAAAAGGAAGATTTCATCTCACAATTATCTGCAAACCAGATAAAGAGAGGCATTCTTACATTGTGTTCAAGACCTCCTAGTTATGGGAGTGATCCACCCAGTTCCAAAGGAGGAACAGGGGCAAGGCTTCTATTCAAATCTGTTTGTAGTTCCCAAGAAAGAGGGAACCTTCAGACCAATCTTAGATCTCAAGATCCTAAACAAATTTCTCAGGGTCCCATCCTTAAAGATGGAGACTATTCGAACCATCCTACCTATGATCCAGGAGGGTCAATATATGACTACCGTGGACTTAAAGGATGCTTATCTGCACATTCCGATACACAGAGGTCATCATCGGTTTCTCAGGTTTGCCTTCCTAGACAGGCATTACCAGTTTGTGGCTCTTCCCTTTGGGTTAGCTACGGCACCAAGAATCTTTACGAAGGTTCTGGGGTCACTTCTGGCGGTCCTAAGACTGCGGGGTATAGCAGTAGCCCCTTACCTAGATGACATTCTGATACAGGAGTCGAATTTTCAAATTGCCAAGTCCCATACGGACATTGTTCTGGCATTCCTGAGGTCTCATGGGTGAAAGTTGAACGAAGAAAAGAGTTCTCTATCCCCTCTCACAAGAGTTTCCTTCCTAGGAACTCTAATAGATTCTGTAGAAATGAGGATTTACCTGACAGAGGCCAGGTTGTCAAAACTTCTAAATTCCTGCAGTGTTCTTTATTCCACTTCTCGTCCTTCAGTGGCTCAGTGTATGGAAGTAATCGGCTTAATGGTAGCGGCAATGGACATAGTGCCGTTTGCCCGCCTACATCTCAGACCGCTGCAACTGTGCATGCTCAGTCAGTGGAATGGGGATTACACAGATTTTGTCCCCTCTACTAAATCTGGATCAAGAGACCAGGGATTCTCTTCTCTGGTGGCTATCTTGGGTCCATCTGTCCAAGGGTATGACCTTCCGCAGGCCAGATTGGACAATAGTAACGACAGATGCCAGCCTTCTGGGGTGCAGTCTGGAACTCCCTGAAGGCTCAGGGCTCGTGGACTCAGGAGGAGGCACTCCTTCCGATAAACATTCTGGAACTAAGAGCGATATTCAATGCTCTTCAGGCTTGGCCTCAGCTTGCTGCGGTCAGGTTCATCAGATTTCTGTCGGACAATATCACGACTGTAGCCTACATCAACCATCAAGGGGGAACAAGGAGTTCCCTAGCAATGTTGGAGGTTTCAAAAATAATTCTATGGGCAGAGGTTCACTCTTGCCATCTATCAGCTATCCATATCCCAGGAGTAGAGAACTGGGAGGCGGATTTTCTAAGTCGTAAGACTTTTCATCCGGGGGAGTGGGAACTCCATCCGGAGGTATTTGCACAGTTGATTCAACTTTGGGGCAAACCAGAACTGGATCTCATGGCGTCTCGTCAGAACGCCAAGCTTCCTTGTTACGGATCCAAGTCCAGGGATCCCAAGGCAGCGCTGATAGATGCTCTAGCAGCGCCTTGGTCCTTCAACCTGGCTTATGTGTTTCCACCGTTTCCTCTGCTCCCTCGTCTGATTGCCAAGATCAAGCAGGAGAGAGCTTCGGTGATTTTGATAGCACCTGCGTGGCCACGCTGGACTTGGTATGCAGATCTGGTGGACATGTCATCCCTTCCACCATGGACTCTGCCGCTGAGGCAGGACCTTCTACTTCAGGGTCCTTTCAACCATCCAAATCTAATTTCTCTGTGGCTGACTGCTTTTGGAGATTGAACGCTTGATTTTATGTAAGCATGGTTTCTCTGAGTCGGTCATTGACACCTTAATTCGGGCTCGAAAGCCGATCACTAGGAAAATCTATCATAAGATAGTGGTATAGATGGTGTAGATATCTTCATTGGTGTGAATCCAAGGGTTACTCATGGAGTAAGGTCAGGATTCCTAGGATATTTTTTCTCCAAGGAGGATTGGAGAAGGGATTGTCAGCTAGTTCCTTAAAGGGACAGATTTCTGCTCTGTCTATTCTTTTGCACAAGCGTCTGGCTGATACTCCAGATGTTCAGGCGTTTTGTCAGGCTTTAGTTAGAATCAAGCCTGTGTTTAAACCTGTTGCTCCACCATGGAGCTTAAATTTAGTTCTTAAGGTTCTGCAAGGGGTTCCGTTCGAACCTTTGCATTCCATAGATATTAAACTTTTATCTTGGAAAGTTCTGTTTTTAGTAGCTATCTCCTCGGCTCGAAGAGTTTCAGAGTTATGTGCTTTACAATGTGATTCCCCTTATCTCATTTTCCATGCAGATAAGGTAGTGTTACGTACCAAACCTGGTTTTCTTCCTAAGGTGGTATCTAACAAATATCAATCAGGAGATTGTTGTTCCTTCACTATGTCCTAATCCTTCAAAGAAGGAATGTCTATTACACAATCTTGATGTGGTTCGTGCTTTAAAATTTTATTTACAAGCTACGAAGGATTTTCGTCAAACATCTGCTTTGTTTGTTGTCTACTCTGGACAGAGGAGAGGCCAAAAGGCTTCGGCAACTTCTCTATCTTTTTGGCTAAGAAGCATAATTCGTTTAGCCTATGAGACTGCTGACCAGCAGCCTCCTGAAAGAATTACAGCTCATTCCACTAGAGCAGTAGCTTCCACATGGGCTTTTAAGAATGAGGCTTCTGTTGAACAGATTTGTAAGGCGGCGACTTGGTCTTCGCTTCATACTTTTTCTAAATTCTACAAATTTGATACTTTTGCTTCTTCGGAGGCTATTTTTGGGAGAAAGGTCTTACAGGCAGTGGTGCCTTCTGTTTAAGCGCCTGCCTTGTCCCTCCCTTCATCCGTGTCCTATAGCTTTGGTATTGGTATCCCACAAGTAATGGATGAATCCGTGGACTGGATACACCTTAAAGAGAAAACAAAATTTATGCTTACCTGATAAATTTATTTCTCTTGTGGTGTATCCAGTCCACGGCCTGCCCTGTCATTTTAAGGCAGGTGTTTTTTATTTTTAAACTAGTCGCCACTGCACCCTATAGTTTCTCCTTTCTCTTGCTTGTCTTCGGTCGAATGACTGGGAGTGGCAGTTAGGGGAGGAGCTATATAGACAGCTCTGCTGTGGGTGTCCTCTTGCAGCTTCCTGTTGGGAAGGAGAATATCCCACAAGTAATGGATGAATCCGTGGACTGGATACGCCAGAAGAGAAATAAATTTATCAGGTAAGCATACATTTTGTTTTTATATTGCAAAATGCTTCTGTTCACAACTGAAATGCAGTGGAGTTTCCCTTTGATTTATGCAATTAACATTAGTTAATTTTAGGATAATTTGGATTAAATTTTAGCAGGTCAGTAAAATCAGGCGGGTGAAGGTATTAAAGGCAAATATCCCAGGCAGTCTACAAACATTATGCAGATATGAAGTGTAGCGCAGGAAGTGACTCAGTCTCTGGTGCCGCTGTGTAGTGAGGGTCACTTACTTTCTGTCCTCTCCTTTAGGGTAAGAAGCTGCATTTCCAGCCTGAGCCACCGTCCTCTCTCCGTGCGCTGAAGATCTCACACAGCAGCTGGGAGAGCTCTCATAACAAAGAAAACACTCAGTACGGGCATAGTGAGGGGTAAAGTGATGCAACCCGTCTGAACCTTGTGTAAATATTTACCTGCCTGCAGCAATGTTTTCTGCTTGTGCACCTTGTGCCTGTAAATAATTCTATGTCTCTGGTAATAAAATAAATATACGGTTTTACACCCGGTGTCACTGTCTTGAGTATGGGCAACTGTCTGCCCTTGGGGGAGGGGGCACAGGACTGGCTTCTAGCTGCTGCCCTGACAGGGTGTAACAGATCCGCTTTGTCACCTTCCGCTGCTTGGTGTGTGCAAGCACTGTGCAGTGTGTGGGGTGCATAACAGATTTATTAAAGGGACACTCAAATCACAATTAAACTCATGATTCACATGGAGTATGTGATTTTTAAACGACTTTCAACTTTCATTAACAAAATGTGCACAGTCTTTATATTTACACAATCACCAGCTCCTACTGAGCATGTGCAAGAACTCACAGAATATACGTATATGGATTTGTTATTGTCACATGGTACAGGGGGAGTGGAAATAGACAACTTTTTTTTTTTTTTTTAATTTGTCAGAAAAAAAATCTGAAGTTCAGACTAAGGGGTAGATTTATGAAGGGTCGAGCGGACATGATTTACTGTAGCGAATCAATCATGTCCATGCAACCTCACTAAATGCCGACAACATACGCTGTAGGCATTTAACACTGCACAAGCATTTCTTGTGCAGTGCCGCCCCTTGCTCACTTGCGGCCAATTGGCCGCTAGCATGGGGTGTCAACCAGATCGTATCTGGTTGATTTGCAGTCCGCCACCTAAAAGGTTGCAGAGAAGTTGAGGAGCAGCCGTCTTACAACCGCTGCTTCTTAAATTCTGTTTCTGGCTCACCAAAAACGATGGGGCGTTGATGCAGCATCCGATGCTTGTTAAATCCACCCCTTAGTGTTGTTGTATTTTTTATGTATTTGTTATGTATGCAAATCTATTGTATTTACTAGTCTTAACACCTTCTAAAGCGTTTGGTGTAGATATACAATGCGGCCCCTGGTATGTAGCGCTCTGCACCGGTCACATGGGGGATGTCTTACACTAGTGATCTAGTCCCCAGATGGCAGCTTGGTATGTAGCGCTCTGCACCGGTCACATGGGGGATGTCTTACACTAGTGATCTAGTCCCCAGATGGCAGCTTGGTATGTAGTGATCTAGTCCCCAGTGCACAGATGGCAGCTCGGTATGTAGCGCTCTGCACCGGTCACATGGGGGATGTCTTACACTAGTGATCTAGTCCCCAGATGGCAGCTTGGTATGTAGTGATCTAGTCCCCAGTGCACAGATGGCAGCTCGGTATGTAGCGCTCTGCACCGGTCACATGGGGGATGTCTTACACTAGTGATCTAGTGCACAGATGGCAGCTTGGTATGTAGCGCTCTGCACCGGTCACATGGGGGATGTCTTACACTAGTGATCTAGTCCCCAGATGGCAGCTTGGTATGTAGTGATCTAGTCCCCAGTGCACAGATGGCAGCTCGGTATGTAGCGCTCTGCACCGGTCACATGGGGGATGTCTTACACTAGTGATCTAGTCCCCAGATGGCAGCTTGGTATGTAGTGATCTAGTCCCCAGATGGCAGCTTGGTATGTAGCGCTCTGCACCGGTCACATGGGGGATGTCTTACACTAGTGATCTAGTCCCCAGATGGCAGCTTGGTATGTAGCGCTCTGCACCGGTCACATGGGGGATGTCTTACACTAGTGATCTAGTCCCCAGATGGCAGCTTGGTATGTAGTGATCTAGTCCCCAGATGGCAGCTTGGTATGTAGTGATCTAGTCCCCAGATGGCAGCTTGGTATGTAGTGATCTAGTCCCCAGATGGCAGCTTGGTATGTAGTGATCTAGTCCCCAGATGGCAGCTTGGTATGTAGTGATCTAGTCCCCAGTTGGCAGCTTGGTATGTAGTGATCTAGTCCCCAGTTGGCAGCTTGGTATGTAGTGATCTAGTCCCCAGTTGGCAGCTTGGTATGTAGTGATCTAGTCCCCAGTTGGCAGCTTGGTATGTAGTGATCTAGTCCCCAGTTGGCAGCTTGGTATGTAGTGATCTAGTCCCCAGTTGGCAGCTTGGTATGTAGTGATCTAGTCCCCAGTTGGCAGCTTGGTATGTAGTGATCTAGTCCCCAGTTGGCAGCTTGGTATGTAGTGATCTAGTCCCCAGTTGGCAGCTCGGTATGTAGCGCTCTGGACCTGTCAATATATGGCCGGGTTATAATACAATATATTTAATAATTCTTTAAAATAAACCCCCAATAAAAATGCATATACCAAACAATAAAATTAATGTAAATTCCTAAATTCTTTATATTAAAATTTATAGACACTGATTCATATCTGGTTTTCTATAAATATAGTTTAAACTGTTATAATATGCTATGCAAAGATCATAAAAATTACCTTATTCAAAATAGTCTCTCAAATCAGAGTTTCATTTAAATATCACAATGAGGTAGGGTTCACTAACTTTAACAGTGCTTAGTTAAACAATGGAACAATATACTTTAACAGTCAATTTCTATGCCAAGTTATGAGATGAAAGAAATTCTTTAGCAGCAATAAGGTAAATTCTAAAGTGTTTTTATATGGTTAGTTATAAATTACTTGGCAAACAAAAGGTTAGTTTTAAACCACACAGAATTATGATGCAGCTAAAATACAAAGTACCTTTTTAAATCTGTTAACTGCAGTTTTATTGTAGCAATAATGAATGTATTTGCTTTAAAATATCAAATTATAGAGTTTATACATTACCAACATGAGCCATTTTAATATTCCAATATTCCTTGTTTCACCTCATATGAAAATAAGGGTGTTTGCAATGGGGATAAGAAAGTAGCCCAATTTGCTTAAAGGGACATTATACACATTTTTTCTTTGCATAAATGTTTTGTAGATAATCTATTTATATAGCCCATAAAGTTTAAAAAAAAAAAAATAAATGGATAGTTTTGCTTATTTTTAAATAACATTGCTCTGATTTTCAGACTCCTAACCAAGCCCCAAAGTTTTATGAGAATACCGTCAGCTACCTTCTCCAGCTTGCTCCTGTTTGTGTAAAGGGTCTTTTCATATGCAAAATGGGGAGGGGGGGGAGTGTCTTATTTGCCACTTGCAGTGGGCTTTCCAGCTGCCTTTTCAACAGAGCCAAACTGACAGCTTCTAAGTAAACTTTTAAACAGTTTTATACTGGATTTTTATATCAGTATCTGTGCATCTTATTCTTTATAGTAGTGACTATTACATGCAGTTATATGAAAATGAGTGTATACTGTCCCTTTAAGTGACTGTGTTCAGCAAAGTCAGCCACTCCTTCCTTTTTTCCTCTTGCATTCAGCTTATATATCTTAATCATTGGTTAAACGATATGATAGGCCCTTTGGAAGCTTCTCTGATTCGCGCCCCCCCCCCCCCCCCCCCCGGAGCTTGTCCCTCTCATTGGTTACCTGGGAGACGCCTCCCTGATTGGCTGTTATACCAGTTTTAATCCCCTAGGGGGCAGCAGACAACCATAAATGCAGTCATCAAATATTTATAATAGTCTAATTATTTAACCTTTAAAATGTTTATCCAACATATCTCTTGTATTAATAAATCATATTTCTCTTGTAAGGTGTATCCAGTCCACGGATCATCCATTACTTGTGGGATATTCTCCTTCCCAACAGGAAGCTGCAAGAGGATCACCCACAGCAGAGCTGTCTATATAGCTCCTCCCCTAACTGCCACTACCAGTCATTCTCTTGCAGCTCTCGACAAGAAAGGAAGTAGCTAGAGATGTGTTTTTTTTTTATTTAGTTTATCTTCAATCAAAAGTTTATTTTCAAATGGTACCGGAGTTGTACTATTTTAGCCTCAGGCAGAAAGTAGAAAAAGAGTCTGCCTGTGGTCTTTGATGATCTTAGCAGGTTGTAACTAAGATCCATTGCTGTTCTCACACGTAACTGAAGAGAGAGGTAACTTCAGCTGGGGGAATGGCGTGCAGGGTCTTCTGCTATGAGGTATGTGCAGTTTAAATTTTTCTAGAGAAATGAATATGCTAGAAAATGCTGTTAATACCAGATTTATTTAAGGTAAGCCTGATTACAGTGATTTAATAACGACTAGCATCATGCTTGCTGTAAAAGGTAATATTCTTATTACATTCTCACATTACTGAAAAATAAAACGTTTGCTGGAAGTGTTTAAACGTTTTTTTTATACATATTGGTGAAAAAACTTTATTGGGGCCCAGTTTTTTCCACATGGCTGGCTGGATTTTGCCTAGGGATAGTTTAGTTAGGCCCTCTCACTGTGAATACAGGTTGGGAGGGGCCTATTTTTCGCGCCTAAATGCGCATTAGATTTTGCAGCTTGAGACATCCAGTTTCCCTGAAGGAGTCCCCTGAACACTTAGGACCTCTCTAAACGGTTTTTCTGCCTTTCAAAGTCGTTATATGGGCAGGTAGGGCCACAGCAGAGCTGTGGCAGTTTGTTGTGACTGTTGAAAAACGTTTATCGTTTTTTTGATCCGGTTTTGAAACTAAGGGGTTAATCATCCATTTGCAAGTGGGTGCAATGCTCTGTTAGTCTATTATACACACTGTAAAAATTTCGTAAGATTTACTGCTTTTTATCACTGTTTTTCAATTTCTGACAAAATTTGTTTCTCTTAAAGGCACAGTACCGTTTATTTTTTGCTTGTTTACATTTATCACAGTGTTTTCCAAGCTTGCTGGTCTCATTGCTAGTCTGTTTAAACATGTCTGACATAGAGGAAACTCCTTGTTCATTATGTTTAGAAGCCATTGTGGAACCCCCTCTTAGAATGTGTACCAAATGTACTGATTTTACTTTATTCTGTCTTTAAAAGATTTATCACCAGAGGGAACCGACAAGGGGGAAGTTATGCCGACTAACTCGCCCCACGTGTCAGAACCTTTGACTCCCGCTCAAGAGGCGCCAAGTACAACTAGCGCGCCCATGGCGTTTACTTTACAAGACATGGCGGCAATTATGGATCATACCCTTACAGCGGTATTGTCCACACTACCAGGGTTACAAGGAAAGCGAGACAGCTCTGGGGCTAGAGAAAATACAGAGCACTCTGACGCTTTAGTAGCCATGTCTGATATCCCCTCACAATATGCAGAAGCTGAGGCAGGAGAGCTTCTTTCTGTGGGTGATTTTTCTGACAACCTGAGTTCTGATATGTCAACATTTAAATTTAAGCTTGAACACCTCCGCATGTTGCTCAGGGAGGTCTTAGCTACTCTGGATGACTGTGACACCATTATAGTGCCAGAGAAATTGTGTAGATTGGATAAATATTATGCAGTGCCTGTTTACACTGATGTTTTTCCAATACCTAAGAGGTTTTCAGAAATTATTACTAAGGAATGGGATAGACCAGGTGTACCGTTCTCTCCCCCTCCTATTTTTAAGAAAATGTTTCCAATAGATGCCGCTACACGGGACTTATGGCAAACGGTCCCTAAGGTGGAGGGAGCAGTTTCTACCCTAGCTAAGCGTACACTATCCCCGTCGAGGACAGTTGTGCTTTCCTAGATCCAATGGCTAAAAAGTTAGAGGGTTACCTTAAGAAAATGTTTATTCAACAAGGTTTTATTCTCCAGCCTCTTGCATGCATTGCCCCAGTCACTGCTGCTGCGGCCTTCTGGTTTGAGTCTCTGGAAGAGGCCTTACAGGTAGAAACTCCATTGGATGATATACTTGACAAGCTTAAAGCGCTTAAGCTAGCCAATTCATTTGTTTCTGACGCCGTTGTTCATTTAACCAAACTAACGGCTAAGAACTCAGGTTTTGCTATTCAGGCGCGTAGGGCGCTATGGCTTAAATCCGGGTCAGCTGACGTTACTTCAAAGTCTAAGCTTCTCAATATTCCCTTCAAGGGGCAGACCCTATTCGGGCCTGGACTGAAGGAGATAATTTCTGATATTGCTGGAGGAAAAGGTCATGCCCTTCCTCAGGATAGGTCTGAGTTGCCTTTCAAAACTTAGAGGAAGATGATGCCGCGCTCGTCTAATACAAAACAAGAGGGAAATTTTGCCCAGTCCAAGACGGTCTGGAGACCTAACCAGGCTTGGAACAAAGGTAAACAGGCCAAGAAGCCTGCTGCTGCCTCTAAGACAGCATGAAAGATCAGCCCCCGATCCGGTAACGGATCTAGTAGGGGGCAGACTTTCTCTCTTCGCCCAGGCTTGGGCAAGAGACGTCCAGGATCCCTGGGCATCGGAAATTGTGTCCCAGGGATATCTTCTGGACTTCAAAGCTTCTTCCCCAAAAGGAAGATTTCACCTTTCACAATTATCTGCAGACCAGATAAAGAGAGAGGCATTCTTACATTGTGTTCAAGACCTCCTAGTTATGGGAGTGATCCACCCAGTTCCAAAGGAGGAACAGGGGCAATGATTCTATTCAAATCTATTTGTGGATCCCAAGAAAGAGGGAACCTTCAGACCAATCTTAGATCTCAAGATCCTAAACTAATTTCTCAGGGTCCCATCTTTCAAGATGGAGACTATTCGAACCATCCTACCTATGATCCAGGAGGATCATAGGTAGGATGGACTACCGGATGGACTACCGTGGACTTAAAGGATGCTTATCTTCACATTCCGATACACAAAGATCATCGGTTTCTCAGGTTTGCCTTCCTAGACAGGCATTACCAGTTTGTGGCTCTTCCCTTTGGGTTAGCTACGGCACCAAGAATCTTTACGAAGGTTCTGGGGTCACTTCTGGCGGTCCTAAGGCCGCGGGGGAAAAGCAGTAGCCCCTTACTTAGACGACATTCTGATACAGGCGTCGAATTTCCAAATTGCCAAGTCCCATACGGACATTGTTCTGGCATTTCTGAGGTCTCATGGGTGGAAAGTGAACGAAAAGAAGAGTTCTCTATCCCCTCTCACAAGAGTTTCCTTCCTGGGAACTCTAATAGATTCTGTAGAAATGAGGATTTACCTGACAGAGGCCAGGTTGTCAAAACTTCTAAATTCCTGCTGTGTTCTTTATTCTACTTCTCGCCCTTCAGTGGCTCAGTGTATGGAAGTAATCGGCTTAATGGTAGCGGCAATGGACATAGTGCCGTTTGCCCGCCTACATCTCAGACCGCTGCAACTCTGCATGCTCTGTCAGTGGAATGGGGATTACACAGATTTGTCCCCTCTACTAAATCTGGATCAAGAGACCAGGGATTCTCTTCTCTGGTGGCTCTCGAGTCCATCTGTCCAAAGGTATGACCTTCCGCAGGCCAGATTGGACAATAGTAACAACAGATGCCAGCCTTCTGGGCTGGGGGGCAGTCTGGAACTCTCTGAAGGCTCAGGGGTCATGGACTCAGGAGGAGGCTCTCCTTCCAATAAACATTCTGGAACTAAGAGCGATATTCAATGCTCTTCAGGCTTGGCCTCAGCTAGCGGCAGTGAGGTTCATCAGATTTCAGTCCGACAACATCACGACTGTAGCTTACATCAACCATCAAGGGGGAACAAGGAGTTCCCTAGCGATGTTGGAGGTTTCAAAGATAATTCGTTGGGCAGAGATTCACTCTTGCCACCTATCAGCTATCCATATCCCAGGAGTAGAGAACTGGGAGGCGGATTTTCTAAGTCGACAGACTTTTCATCCAGGGAGTGGGAGCTCCATCTGAAGGTGTTTGCACAGTTGATTCAACGTTGGGGCAAACATGAACTGGATATCATGGCGTCTCGCCAGAATGCCAAGCTTCCTTGTTACGGATCCAAGTCCAGGGATCCCAAGGCAGCGCTGATAGATGCTCTAGCAGCGCCTTGGTCCTTCAACCTGGCTTATGTGTTTCCACCGTTTCCTCTGCTCCCTCGTCTGATTGCCAAGATCAAGCAGGAGAGAGCTTCGGTGATTTTGATAGCACCTGCGTGGCCACGCAGGACTTGGTATGCAGATCTGGTGGACATGTCATCCTTTCCACCATGGACTCTGCCTCTGAGGCAGGACCTTCTACTTCAGGGTCCTTTCAACCATCCAAATCTAATTTCTGTGGCTGACTGCTTGGAGATTGAACGCTTGATTTTATCAAAGCGTGGTTTCTCCGAGTCGGTCATTGATACCTTAATACAGGCGCGAAAGCCTGTCACCAGGAAAATCTATCATAAGATATGGTGTAAATATCTTCATTGGTGTGAATCCAAGGGTTACTTGTTGAGTAAGGTCAGGATTCCTAGGATATTTTTTCTCCAAGATGGATTGGAGAAGGGTTTGTCAGCTAGTTCCTTAAAAGGACAGATTTCTGCTCTGTCTATTCTTTTGCACAAACGTCTGGCTGAGGTTCCAGACGTGCAGGCGTTTTGTCAGGCTTTAGTCAGAATTAAGCCTGTGTTTAAACCTGTTGCTCCGCCTTGGAGTTTAAATTTAGTTCTTAAGGTTCTTCAAGGGGTTCCGTTTGAACCTTTGCATTCCATAGATATTAAGCTCTTATCTTGGAAAATTTTGTTTTTAGTAGCTATCTCCTCGGCTTGAAGAGTTTCGGAGTTATCTGCTTTACAATGTGATTCTCCTTATCTCATTTTTCATTCCGATAAGGTAGCGTTACGTACCAAACCTGGTTTTCTACCTAAGGTGGTATCTAATAAAAATATCAATCAGGAGATTGTTGTACCGTCACTGTGTCCTAATCCTTCAAAGAAGGAACGTCTTTTACACAATCTTGACGTGGTTCGTGCTTTAAAGTTTTATTTACCAGCTACTAAAGATTTTCGTCAAACATCTGCATTGTTTGTTGTCTACTCTGGACAGAGGAGAGGCCAAAAGGCTTCGGCAACTTCTCTTTCTTTTTGGCTAAGGAGTTTAATACGCTTAGCTTATGAGACTGCTGGCCAGCAGCCTCCTTAAAGGATTACAGCTCATTCTATTAGAGCGGTAGCTTCCACATGGGCTTTTAAGAATGAGGCTTCTGTTGAACAGATTTGTAAGGCGGCGACTTGGTCTTCACTGCATACTTTTTCAAAATTCTATAAATTTGATACTTTGCTTCTTCGGAGGTTATTTCTCTTGCAAGGTGTATCCAGTCCACGGCTTCATCCTTTACTTGTGGGATATTCTCATTCCCTACAGGAAGTGGCAAAGAGCACATAGCAGAGCTGTCCATATAGCTCCCCCTCTAGCTCCACCCCCCAGTCATTCTCTTTGCCGGCTCTAAGCACTAGGGTCTCTCTACGGGAGGGTAAAGTGAATGTGGTGTTAGATTTATAGTTTTATATCTTCAATCAAGAGTTTATTTTTAAATTGTACCGGTTTGTACTATTTACTCTCTAGCAGAAAAGTGCTGAAGAATTCTGCTGAGAGGAAAATGATTTTAGCATGTTGTAACTAAAATCCACTGCTGTTCCCACACAGGACTGAGGAGTACCAGAAAACTTCAGTTGGGGGGAACAGTTTGCAGGCTTGACTGCAATGAGGTATGTTCAGTCATTTATTTCTAGACAAGACTGAGATAATGCTAGAAGACTGACAAGATCCCCATGTGGGGAGGGTAAGCTATGTTCTGAGACTTAGTATAGAATTGAATGCTTACATGACAGGGCTAAATAGGCTGGTTGACACTAATCAGGGCAATCGATTATTTATTTAAGAAATACTCGTTGGAGACACCTTTTTAAGCACTTTGGAGTGTTTTACTGGGGTTATTATCCACATGGCATAAATTTAGTCACTTAGAAGTGATTTTTGTAGGCCTCACAACTCCGGAGTGGGAGGGGCCTAATTTCGCGCCTCAGAGGCGCAGTTAGAATTGAAAGACTGTTTCATGCTGCTTCACATGGAGGGTCCAGCTGCTGATTGAGGGCCTAGAAGAAGCTTTATTCCCCCAAAACTGATCCCTAAGGGCAGGTAGGGCCACAGCAGTAAGCTGTGGCAAGGTGCTGTAGTTAATTAACCGGTTGTTGGCTTTAAGCTGCTCCGGTTTGGGCATTAAGGGGTTAATCGTTCTGAAACTTGCTGTGCAATCATTTTAAAGCCTTAGGTACATACTGTTTCAAAAGGATTGGTGCATTTTCACTGTTTTGTAAAATTGTGTGCTTTTTATTTCTTAAAGGCACAGTAACGTTTTTTCAAATTGTGTTTTTTATTTGATTAAAGTGTTTTCCAAGCCTGCTTGTGTATGCTACTAGTCTGTTAAACATGTCTGACACTAAGGAAAATCTTTGTTCAATGTGTTTAGAAGCCATGGTGGAACCCCCTCTCAGAATGTGTCCCAATCTGTCTATACACTTTAAAGATCATATTGTTACACTTAAAAGTGTGGCCCTAGATGATTCTCAGACTGAAGGTAATGAGGATAGTCCGCCTACCTCTCCCCATGTGTCACAACCAGTTACGCCCGCTCAAGCGATGCCTAGTACCTCTAGTGCGTCTGCCCCTATTACATTGCAACAACTAGCAACAGTCATGGATAATTCCCTTGCGGCCTTTCTATCCAAACTGCCAGTTTTTCCTGCAAAGCACGATAGCTCTGTTTTAAGAACAGATTATGAGCAGTCTGAAGCTTTGGTAGCCTTATCTGATGTACCCTCACAACACTCCGAAGTGGGGGTGAGGGATTTGATGTCTGAGGGAGAAATTTCCGGCTCAGGAAAGGTTTCTCATCAGGCAGAGTCAGATTCATTAGCGTTTAAATTTAAACTGGAACACCTCCGCGTATTGCTCAGGGAGGTATTAGCCAGTCTGGATGATTGTGATCCTATGGTGGTCCCAGAGAAATTGTGTAAAATGGACAAGTACCTAGAGGTCCCTGTATACACTGATGCGTTTCTGATCCCTAAAAGGGTTGCGGATATTGTTACTAGGGAGTGGGATAGACCAGGTGTCCCTTTTGTTCCCCCCCCCCCTATTTTTAAGAAACTGTTCCCCATAACTGACCCCAGGTGGGACTCGTGGCAGACAGTCCCTAAGGTAGAGGGGGCTGTTTCTTCACTTGCTAAGCGCACAACCATACCAATTGAAGACAGTTGTGCTTTTAAAGATCCTATGGATAAAAAATTAGGTTTACTTAAGAAAATTTTTGTTCAACAAGGTTTCCTTCTCCAACCTTTTGCCTGCATTATTCCTGTAACTACTGCAGCGGCTTTCTGGTTTGAGGCGCTGGAGGAGTCGCTCCAGACGGAGACCTCATATGACGAAATTATGGATAGAATTAAGGCTCTAAAGCTGGCTAATTCTTTTATCACAGATGCCGCCTTGCAATTAGCTAAGGCCTAGATTTGGAGTTTTGTCGGTAACGACCAGCGTAGCTAACACCGGCTTTTTTCTGGCCGCACCATGAAAATAACTCTGGTATTGAGTCCACAAAAAGGCTGCGTTAGGCTCCAAAAAAGGAGCGTAGAGCATTTTTAACGCAGCTTCAACTCTCGATACCAGAGTTGCTTACGCAAGCGGCCAGCCTCAAAAACGTGCTCGTGCACGATTCCCCCCTAGGAAACAATGGGGCTGTTTGTGCTGAAAAAAAACCTAACACCTGCAAAAAAGCCGCGTTCAGCTCCTAACGCAGCCCATTGTATCCTATGGGGAAACACTTCCTACGTCTGCACCTAACACTCTAACATGTACCCCGAGTCTAAACACCCCTAACCTTACACTTATTAAACCCTAATCT
This sequence comes from Bombina bombina, assembly GCF_027579735.1. Lineage (NCBI taxonomy): Eukaryota > Metazoa > Chordata > Amphibia > Anura > Bombinatoridae > Bombina > Bombina bombina. The sequence continues at coordinate 285,436,653 of NC_069507.1, read as the reverse complement.
GCCGCCCCCGCTATCGCTGACCCCTGCATATTATTTTTAACCCCTAATCTGCCGCTCCGTAAACCGCCGCTACTTACATTATCCTTATGTACCCCTAATCTGCTGCCCCTAACACCGCCGACCCCTATATTATATTTATTAACCCCTAATCTGCCCCCCACAACGTCGCCTCCACCTGCCTACACTTATTAACCCCTAATCTGCCGAGCGGACCGCACCGCTACTATAATAAAGTTATTAACCCCTAATCCGCATCACTAACCCTATAATAAATAGTATTAACCCCTAATCTGCCCTCCCTAACATCGCCGACACCTAACTTCAAACATTAACCCCTAATCTGCCGACCGGAGCTCACCGCTATTCTAATAAATGTATTAACCCCTAAAGCGAAGTCTAACCCTAACACTAACACCCCCCTAAATTAAATATAATTTTAATCTAACGAAATTAATTAACTCTTATTAAATAAATTATTCCTATTTAAAGCTAAATACTTACCTGTAAAAAAAAATCCTAATATAGCTACAATATAAATTATAATTACATTGTAGCTATTTTAGGATTAATATTTATTTTACAGGCAACTTTGTAATTATTTTAACCAGGTACAATAGCTATTAAATAGTTATTAACTATTTAATAGTTACCTAGTTAAAATAATAACAAAATTACCTGTAAAATAAATCCTAACCTAAGTTACAATTAAACCTAACACTATACTATCATTAAATTAATTAAATAAAATACCTACAATTACCTACAATTAAACCTAACACTACACTATCAATAAATAAATTAAATACAATTCCTACAAATAACTACAATGAAATAAACTATCTAAAGTACAAAAAATAAAAAAATATTTACAAACATAAGAAAAATATTACAACAATTTTAAACTAATTACACCTACTCTAAGCCCCCTAATAAAATAACAAAGACCCCCAAAATAACAAAATGCCCTACCCTATTCTAAATTACTAAAGTTAAAAGCTCTTTTACCTTACCAGACCTGAACAGGGCCCTTTGCGGGGCATGCCCCAAGAAATTCAGCTCTTTTGCCTGTAAAAAAAAAAAACATACAATACCCCCCCCCCCCAACATTACAACCCACCACCCACATACCCCTAATCTAACCCAAACCCCCCTTAAATAAACCTAACACTAAGCCCCTGAAGATCTTCCTACCTTGTCTTCACCCTACCAGGTTCACCGATCCGTCCTGAAGAGCTCCTCCGATGTCCTGATCCAAGCCCAAGCGGGGGGCTGAAGAGGTCCATGATCCGGCTGAAGTCTTCATCCAAGCGGGAGCTAAAGAGGTCCATGATCCGGATGAAGTCTTCTATCAACGGCATCTTCAATCTTCTTTCTTCCGGATCCATCTTGCAGACCTCAGACGCGGAACATCCTCTTCTCCCGACGCCTACTAGCCGAATAACGGTTCCTTTAAGGGACGTCATCCAAGATGGCGTCCCTCGAATTCCGATTGGCTGATAGGATTCTATCAGCCAATCGGAATTAAGGTAGGAATATTCTGATTGGCTGATGGAATCAGCCAATCAGAATAAAGTTCAATCCGATTGGCTGATTCGATCAGCCAATCAGATTGAGCTTGCATTCTATTGGCTGTTCCGATCAGCCAATAGAATGCGAGCTCAATCTGATTGGCTGATTGGATCAGCCAATCGGATTGATCTTGATTCTGATTGGCTGATTCCATCAGCCAATCAGATTTTTCCTACCTTAATTCCGATTGGCTGATAGAATCCTATCAGCCAATCGGAATTCGAGGGACGCCATCTTGGATGACGTCCCTTAAAGGAACCGTTATTCAGCTAGTAGGCGTCGGGAGAAGAGGATGTTCCGCGTCGGAGGTCTGCAAGATGGATCCGGAAGAAAGAAGATTGAAGATGCCGTTGATAGAAGACTTCATCCGGATCATGGACCTCTTCAGCTCCCGCTTGGATGAAGACTTCATCCGGATCATGGACCTCTTCAGCTCCCGCTTGGTTGAAGACTTCAGCCGGATCATGGACCTCTTCAGCCCCCCGCTTGGGCTTGGATCAGGACATCGGAGGAGCTCTTCAGGACGGATCGGTGAACCTGGTAGGGTGAAGACAAGGTAGGAAGATCTTCAGGGGTTTAGTGTTAGGTTTATTTAAGGGGGGTTTGGGTTAGATTAGGGGTATGTGGGTGGTGGGTTCTAATGTTGGGGGGGGGGGGGTATTGTATGTTTTTTTTTTTTACAGGCAAAAGAGCTGAATTTCTTGGGGCATGCCCCGCAAAGGGCCCTGTTCAGGGCTGGTAAGGTAAAAGAGCTTTGAAATGTAGTAATTTAGAATAGGGTAGGGCATTTTGTTATTTTGGGGGTCTTTGTTATTTTATTAGGGGGCTTAGAGTAGGTGTAATTAGTTTAAAATTGTAATATTTTTCTTATGTTTGTAAATATTTTTTTATTTTTTGTACTTTAGATAGTTTATTTCATTGTAGTTATTTGTAGGAATTGTATTTAATTTATTTATTGATAGTGTAGTGTTAGGTTTAATTGTAGGTAATTGTAGGTATTTTATTTAATTAATTTAATGATAGTATAGTGTTAGGTTTAATTGTAACTTAGGTTAGGATTTATTTTACAGGTAATTTTATTATTTTAACTAGGTAACTATTAAATAGTTCTTAACTATTTAATAGCTATTGTACCTGGTTAAAATAATTACAAAGTTGCCTGTAAAATAAATATTAATCCTAAAATAGCTACAATGTAATTATAATTTATATTGTAGCTATATTAGGATTTTTTTTTACAGGTAAGTATTTAGCTTTAAATAGGAATAATTTATTTAATAAGAGTTAATTAATTTCGTTAGATTAAAATTATATTTAACTTAGGGGGGTGTTAGTGTTAGGGTTAGACTTAGCTTTAGGGGTTAATACATTTATTAGAATAGCGGTGAGCTCCGGTCGGCAGATTAGGGGTTAATAATTGAAGTTAGGTGTCGGCGATGTTAGGGAGGGCAGATTAGGGGTTAATACTATTTATTATAGGGTTAGTGAGGCGGATTAGGGGTTAATAACTTTATTATAGTAGCGCTCAGGTCCGCTCGGCAGATTAGGGGTTAATAAGTGTAGGCAGGTGGAGGCGACGTTGAGGGGGGCAGATTAGGGGTTAATAAATATAATATAGGGGTCGGCGGTGTTAGGGGCAGCAGATTAGGGGTACATAGCTATAATGTAGGTGGCGGCGCTTTGCGGTCGGCAGATTAGGGGTTAATTATTGTAGGTAGCTGGCGGCGACGTTGTGGGGGGCAGATTAGGGGTTAATAAATATAATACAGGGGTCGGCGGTGTTAGGGGCAGCAGATTAGGGGTACATAAGTATAACGTAGGTGGCGGTCGGCAGATTAGGGGTTAAAAAAATTTAATCGAGTGGCGGCGATGTGGGGGGGCCTCAGTTTAGGGGTACATAGGTAGTTTATGGGTGTTAGTGTACTTTAGAGTACAGTAGTTAAGAGCTTTATGAACCGGCGTTAGCCCAGAAAGCTCTTAACTACTGACTTTTTTCCTGCGGCTGGAGTTTTGTCGTTAGAATTCTAACGCTCACTTCAGACACGACTCTAAATACCGGAGTTAGGAAGATCCCATTGAAAAGATAGGATACGCAATTGACGTAAGGGGATCTGCGGTATGGAAAAGTTGCGGCTGAAAAGTGAGCGTTAGACCCTATTTTGAGTGACTCCAAATACCGGAGTTAGCCTAAAACCAGCGTTAGGAGTCTCTAACGCTGGTTTTCACGGCTAACGCCAAACTCCAAATCTAGACCTAAGTTAGCGGCAAAAAATTCAGTTTTCGCCATTATGGCGCGCAGAGTGCTTTGGCTCAAGTCATGGTCGGCCGATGTGTAGTCAAAATCCAAACTATTAAATATCCCTTTCAAGGGAAAGACCTTTTCGGGCCAGAATTGAAAGATTATTTCAGAAATCACCGGGGGAAAGGGCCATGCTCTCCCTCAGGACAAGCCCTTTAAGGCTAGCAACAAAGCTAATTTTCGTTCCTTTCGTAACTTCAGGAGCGGTCCGGCTTCAGCCTCTACAGCTGCAAAGCAAGAGGGTAACGCTTCACAGCCCAAGGCAACCTGGAAGCCTTACCAGGGCTGGAACAAGGGTAAACAGGCCAAAAAGCCTGCAGCTGCTACCAAGACAGCATGAAGGGGTAGCCCCCGATCCGGGACCGGATCTAGTAGGGGGCAGACTCTCTTTGCTCAGGCCTGGGCAAGAGATGTTCACGATCCCTGGGCATTAGAGATTGTTACCCAGGGATATCTTCTAGAATTCAAGGACTCCCCTCCAAGGGGAAGGTTCCACATTTCTCGTCTGTCTAAAGACCAGACAAAGAGAGAGGCATTCTTACGCTGTGTAGAAGATCTACATACGCTGGGAGTGATATACCCAGTTCCGATTGCAGAACAAGGTCTGGGTTTTTACTCAAACCTGTTTGTGGTTCCCAAAAAAGAAGGAACTTTCAGACCAATCCTGGATCTAAAATTTCTAAACAGATTCCTCAGTCCCATCATTCAAGATGGAGACCATTCGGACAATCTTACCTATGATCCAGGAAGGTCAATATATGACTACCATGGATCTAAAGGATGCGTACCTGCATATCCCTATCCACAAAGATCATCATCAGTTCCTCAGGTTTGCTTTGCTAGACAAGCATTACCAGTTTGTGGCTCTTCCATTCGGTTTAGCCACTGCTCCCAGAATTTTCACAAAGGTGCTAGGGTCCCTTCTGGCGGTTCTAAGACCGAGGGGCATTGCAGTGGCGCCTTATTTTGACGACATCTTAATTCAGGCGCCGTCCTTTCACAGAGCCAAGGCTCACACAGATAGTATTGGCCTTTCTGAGGTCTCACGGGTGGAAGGTGAACGTCAAAGAGTTCTGTCCCCACTCACAAGGGTTCCCTTCCTAGGAACACTAATAGATTCAGTAGAAATGAAAATATTTCTGACGGCGGTCAGAAAGTTGAAACTTTTAACTACTTGCCGAGTTCTTAATTCCATTCCTCGGCCATCTGTAGCTCAGTGCATGGAGGCCATCGGATTAATGGTAGCGGCAATGGACATAGTCCCTTTTGCTCGGATACACCTCAGTCCACTGCAACTATGCATGCTCAAACAGTGGAATGGGGATTATGCAGATTTGTCTCCTCAAATTCAGTTGGACCAGGAGACCAGAGATTCTCTGGTGGTTGTCTCAGGACCACCTGTCTCAGGGAATATGTTTCCGCAGGCCAGAGTGGGTCATTGTAACGACTGACGCCAGTCTGTTAGGCTGGGGCGCAGTCTCGGACTCCCTGAAAGCTCAGGGCTTATGGTCTTGGGAAGAAACGCTTCTCCCGATAAACATTCTGGAACTGAGGGCGATATTCAACGCTCTTCAGGCATGGCCTCAACTAGCTGCGGCCAAATTCATCAGATTTCAGCCGGACAACATCACGACTGTAGCTTACGTCAATCAGGGGGGAACAAAGAGTTCCCTAGCGATGACGGAAGTAACCAAAATAATCAGGTGGGCGGAGGATCACTCCTGCCATCTCTCAGCAATTCACATCCCAGGAGTAGACAACTGGGAGGCGGATTTTCTAAGTCGTCAGACTTTTCATCCGGGGGAGTGGGAACTCCACCCGGAGGTACTTGCCCAGCTGACTCAGCCATGGGGCACTCCAGAATTGGATCTGATGGCGTCCCGTCAGAACACCAAACTTCTTCTCTACGGGTCCAGGTCCTGGGACCCCAAGGCGGTATTGATAGATGATCTAGCAGCGCCTTGGTCCTACAATCTGGCCTATATTTTTCCACCGTTTCCTCTCCTCCCGCGTCTGGTCGCCAGAATCAAGCAGGAGAAGGCTTTGGTGATTCTGATAGCGCCTGCGTGGCCACGCAGGACTTGGTATGCAGACCTAGTGGACATGTCATCTGCTCCGCCATGGAGTCTAAATCTAGTTCTTTCAGTTCTTCAAGGGGTTCCATTTGAACCTTTACATTCCATAGATATTAAGTTGTTATCTTGGAAAGTTTTGTTTTTAGTAGCTATCTCTTCTGCTCGAAGAGTTTCAGAATTATCTGCCTTACAGTGTGATTCACCTTACCTGGTGTTCCACGCAGATAAGGTAGTTTTGCGTACCAAGCCTGGTTTTCTTCCTAAAGTTGTTTCTAACAAGAATATTAACCAGGAAATAGTTGTTCCTTCTCTGTGTCCTAATCCTCCTTCGAAGAAGGAACGTCTGTTACACAATCTTGATGTAGTTCGTGCTTTAAAGTTCTATTTACAAGCAACTAAGGATTTCAGACAAACACCTTCCTTGTTTGTTATCTATTCTGGTAAGAGGAGAGGTCAGAAAGCGACTGCTACCTCTTTCCTTTTGGCTGAAAAGCATCATCCGTTTGACCTATGAGACTGCTGGCCAGCAGCCTCCTGAAAGAATTAATGCTCATTCTACCAGAGCAGTGGCTTCCACATGGGCTTTCAAAAATGAGGCTTCTGTTGAACAGATTTGTAAGGCAGCGACTTGGTCTTCACTGCATACTTTTGCCAAATTTTACAAATTCGATACTTTTTGCTTCGGAGGCTATTTTTGGGAGAGAGGTTTTACAAGCAGTGGTGCCTTCTGTTTAAGGTACCTGTCTTGTTCCCTCCCTTCATCCGTGTCCTAAAGCTTTGGTATTGGTATCCCACAAGTAAAGGATGAAGCCGTGGACTGGATACACCTTGCAAGAGAAAACAGAATTTATGCTTACCTGATAAATTACTTTCTCTTGCGGTGTATCCAGTCCACGGCCCGCCCTGGCATTTAAGTCGGGTAAAATTTTTTTTGTTTAAACTAGTCACCACTGCACCCTATGGTTTCTCCTTTTTCTTCCTAACCTTTTTTCGAATGACTGGGGGGTGGAGCTAGAGGGGGAGCTATATGGACAGCTCTGCTGTGTGCTCTCTTTGCCACTTCCTGTTGGGAATGAGAATATCCCACAAGTAAAGGATGAAGCCGTGGACTGGATACACCGCAAGAGAAAGTAATTTATCAGGTAAGCATAAATTCTGTTTTTTGGGAGAAAGGTTATGCAGGCAGTGGTGCCTTCCGTTTAAGCACCTGCCTTGTCCCTCCCTTCATCCGTGTCCTATAGCTTTGGTATTGGTATGCCACAAGTAATGGATGATCCGTGGACTGGATACACCTTACAAGAGAAAACATAATTTATGTTTACCTGATAAATTTATTTCTCTTGTGGTGTATCCAGTCCACGGCCCGCCCTGTCATTTTAAGGCAGGTGTTTTTTATTTTTAAACTAGTCACCACTGCACACTATGGTTTCTCCTTTCTCTTGCTTGTCTTCGGTCGAATGACTGGTAGTGGCAGTTAGGGGAGGAGCTATATAGACAGCTCTGCTGTGGGTGATCCTCTTGCAGCTTCCTGTTGGGAAGGAGAATATCCCACAAGTAATGGATGATCCGTGGACTGGATACACCACAAGAGAAATTTATCAGGTAAGCATAAATTTTGTTTTTGGTTCTGGGGAGCTCCTGGGATGGGTCATTAGGCAGTGATGCGTATACATTTTGGTTCTGGGGTGCTCCTGGGATGGTTCATTAGGCAGTGATGCGTATACATTTTGGTTCTGGGGAGCTCCTGGGATGGGTCATTAGGCAGTGATGCATATACATTTTGGTTCTGGGGCGGGTCATTAGGTAGTGATGCGTATACATTTTGGTCCTGGGCGCTCCTAGGATGGATCATTAGGTAGTGAAGGATTTAGGTCAGGTTCTGGGGTGCTCCTGGGATGGGTCATTAGGCAGTGATGCATATAGATTTTGTTCTGTGGAGCTCTGTCCTGGGATGGGTCATTAGGTAGTGATGCGTATATATTTTGGTCCTGGGGAGCTCCTAGGATGGATCATTAGGTAGTGATGGATTTAGGTCAGGTTCTGGGGTGCTCCGTATACATTTTGGTTCTGGGGAGCTCCTGGGATGGGTCATTAGGCAGTGATGCATATACATTTCTTTCATGTAATTGGCAAGAGTCCATGAGCTAGTGACGTATGGGATATACATTCCTACCAGGAGGGGCAAAGTTTCCCAAACCTCAAAATGCCTACAAATACACCCCTCACCACACCCACAATTCAGTTTTACAAACTTTGCCTCCCATGGAGGTGGTGAAGTAAGTTTGTGCTAGATTTCTACGTTGATATGCACTTCGCAGCAGGCTGAAGCCCGGTTTTCCTCTCAGCGTGCAGTGAATGTCAGAGGGATGTGAAGAGAGTATTGCCTATTTGAATACCATGGTCTTCCTCTAGGGGATCTATTTCATAGGTTCTCTGTTATCGGTCGTAGAGATTTCTTCTCCTACCTCCCTTTTAAGATCGACGATATACTCTTATATACCATTACCTCTACTGATTCTCGTTTCAGTACTGGTTTGGCTATCTACTATATGTAGATGAGTGTCTTAGGGTAAGTAAATCTTATTTCTCCAACATTGGTGTGTCCGGTCCACGGCGTCATCCGTTACTTGTGGGGATATTCTCCTCCCCTACAGGGAAAGGCAAGGAGAGCACACAGCAAGAGCTGTCCATATAGCTCCCCCTCTGGCTCCGCCCCCCAGTCATTCTCCTTGCCGCTCTGAACAAGTAGCATCTCCACGGGGATGGTGAGGAGTTTGTGGTGTTGTAGTTTTTTATTCTTCTATCAAGAGTTTATTTTAAAATAGTGCTGGTATGTAATATTTACTCTGAAACAGAAAGAGATGAAGAGTTCTGTTTAAAAGAGGAGTATGATTTTAGCAGCAGTAACTAAAATCGATTGCTGTTCCCACACAGGACTGTTGAGATGAGAGAACTTCAGTTGGGGGGAACAGTTTGCAGACTTTTCTGCTCAAGGTATGACTAACCATTTTTCTAACAAGACTGTGTAATGCTGGAAGGCTGTCATTTTCCCTCATGGGGATCGGTAAGCCATTTTCTTAGACTCTAAAAGAATAAAAGGCTTATTATGGGCTATTAACTGGTGGACACTCTTAAGGGCTAAATCGATTGTTTATTTAAGTTTTTATTTAAAGTTTGAAGTGGATTTCACTCTTATTATTTGGGGAACGTTTTTTTATCGCCAGGCACTAGTTAAGACACCTTTCCAGTCAGGAAGGGCCTTTCACTGTATTAGGCAGAGCCTCATTTTCGCGCCATTATTGCACAGTTTCTTTTAAGTACAGTGCATGCAGATGCATGTGAGAGGGTCTGGTGTCCACTGAAAAAGTTCCTAGAAGGCTTGAAATACCCCCCTGGGATAGTTGTAGTCACAACAAAGGCTGTGGCTGGGACTGTAGTGGGGTTAAAATTGCAAACGGCTCTGGTTTCCACATTTTAAGGGTTAACAGCTTGAAAATTGGGGTGCAATACTTTGAATGCATTAAGACACTGTGGTGAAAATTTGGTAAAGATTGGATAATTCCTTCATAGTTTTTCACATATTCAGTAATAAAGTGTGCCCTGTTTAACATTTAAAGAGACAGTAACGGTTTTGTTTTAAAACGTTTTTTGTACTTTATTAACCAGTTTAAGCCTGTTTAACATGTCTGTACCTTCTGATCATGTTCTGTATGTATGGAAGCCAATGTGGTTCCCCCTTCAAATATATGTGATGATTGTGCCATAGCGTCCAAACACAGTAAGGACAGTATTGTCACAAATAGTAAGGTTGCCCAGGATGATTCCTCAGATGAAGGAAGTAGAGAGAGTTCTACATCTTCTCCTTCTGTGTCTATACCAGTTATGCCCGCGCAGGCGACCCCTAGTACTTCTAGCGCGCCAATGCTTGTTACTATGCAACAATTGACGGCAGCTAATATTTTATCCAAAATGCCAGCATTTCAGAGAAAGCGCGATTGCTCTTTTTTAAACACAAGAGCAGGAGGGCGCTGATAATTTTTCTGTCATACCCTCACACCAGTCTGAAGTGGCAATGTGGGAGGGTTTCTCAGATGGAGAAATTTCTGATACAGGAAGAATTTCTCAGCAGGCAGAACCTGATGTTGTGACATTTAAATCAGAGCATCTCCGCGCATTACTTAAGGAGGTGCTATCTACTCTGGATGATTGTGACAATCTGGTCATCCCAGAAAACTTGTGCAAGATGGACAAGTTCCTAGAGGTCCCGGTGCACCCTGATGCCTTTCCGATACCTAAACGGGTGGCGGACATAGTGAATAAGGAGTGGGAGAAGCCAGGCATACCTTTTGTCCCTCCTCCTATATTTAAGAAATTGTTCCCTATGGTCGACCCCAGGAAGGACATATGGCAAACAGTCCCTAAGGTCGAGGGGGCGGTTTCTACACTAGCCAAACGCACGACCATTCCCATTGAGGACAATTGTGTTTTCAAAGATCCTATGGATAAAAAATTGGAGGGTTTGCTTAAAAAGATTTTTGTACAGCAAGGTTACCTCCTTCAACCTATTTCGTGCATTATTCCTGTCACTACAGCGGCGTGGTTCTGGTTCGAGGAACTGGAAAAGTCGCTCAGTAGGGAGACTCCGTATGAGGAAGTCATGGACAGAATTCACGCACTTAAGTTAGCGAATTCCTTTATTTTAGACGCCGCTTTGCAGTTAGCGAGATTAGCGGCGAAAAATTCAGGGTTTGCAATTGTGGCGCGCAGAGCGCTCTGGCTAAAGTCTTGGTCGGCGGATGTATCTTCCAAGACAAAATTGCTTAATAGGGAAAGGGCCATGCCCTCCCACAGGATAGGCCTTTCAAGGCTAAGAATAAGTCCAATTTTCGTTCCTTTCGCAATTCAGGAACGGACCGGCTTCTAACTCGGCAGCCTCTAGACAAGAGGGTAACGCTTCCCAGACTAAACCAGCTTGGAAACCAATGCAAGGCTGGAATAAGGGTAAACAGGCCAAGAAGCCTGCTGCTGCTACCAAGACAGCATGAAGGGGTAGCCCCCGATCTGGGACCGGATCTAGTAGGGGACAGACTCTCTCTCTCTCTCTCTCTCTCTCTTTGCTCAGGCTTGGGCAAGAGATGTTCAGGATCCCTGGACACTAGAAATAGTCTCTCAGGGTTATCTTCTAGAATTCAAGGAACTACCCCCAAGGGGAAGGTTCCACATTTCTCACTTATCTTCAAACCAAATAAGTAGACAGGCATTCTTACATTGTGTAGAAGACCTGTTAAAGATGGGAGTGATACACCCAGTTCCAATAAAGGAACAAGGAATGGGATTTTATTCAAATCAGGTCAGGGGTTTTTACTCAAATCTGTTTGTAGTTCCCAAAGTTCAAAATGGAAACCATTCGAACAATTTTACCTACAATCCAGGAGGGTCAATATATGACTACCGTGGATTTAAAGGATGCGTATCTACATATTCCTATCCACAACGATCATCATCAGTTCCTAAGGTTCGCCTTTCTGGACAAACATTATCAGTTCGTGGCTCTCCCATTCGGACTAGCCACTGCTCCCAGAATTTTCACAAAGGTGCTCGGGTCCCTTCTAGCGGTTCTAAGACCAAGGGGCATTGCAGTGGCACCTTATCTGGACGACATTCTAATTCAAGCGTCGTCTCTTTCCAAGGCAAAGGCTCATACAGACATTGTTCTAGCCTTTCTCAGATCTCACGGGTGGAAGGTGAACGTAGAAAAGAGTTCCCTGTCTCCGTCGACAAGAGTTCCCTTTTTGGGAACAATAATAGATTCTTTAAAAATGAAGATCTTCCTGACAGAGGTCAGAAAGTCAAAGCTTCTAAACGCTTGTCAAGTTCTTCTCTCTATTCTGCAGCCTTCCATAGCTCAGTGCATGGAAGTAGTAGGGTTGATGGTTGCAGCAATGGACATAGTTCCTTTTGCTCGAATTCATCTAAGACCATTACAACTGTGCATGCTCCAGTAGACAGGATCACCTGTCTCAGGGAATGAGTTTCTGCAGACCAAAGTGGGTCATTGTCACGACCGATGCCAGTCTATCAGGCTGGGGCGCGGTCTGGGATTCCCTGAAAACTCAGGGTTTATGGTCTCGGGAAGAGTCTCTTCTCCCGATCAACATCCTGGAACTGAGAGCGATATTCAATGCTCTCCGGGCTTGGCCTCATCTAGCGAAGGCTGGATACATAAGATTCCAGTCAGATAACATGACTGTAGCTTACATCAACCATCAGGGAGGAACAAGGAGTTCCTTGGCGATGAGAGAGGTATCCAGGATCATCAAATGGGCGGAGGATCACTCCTGCCACCTATCTGCAATCCACATCCCAGGAGTAGACAACTGGGAGGCGGATTATCTGAGGAGTCAGATTTTCTATCCGGGGGAGTGGGAACTCCACCCGGAGGTGTTTGCCCAGTTGACTCAATTATGGGGCATTCCAGACATGGATCTGATGGCGTCTCGTCAGAACTTCAAGGTTCCTTGCTACGGGTCCAGATCCAGGGATCCCAAGGCCACTCTAGTGGATGCATTAGTGGCGCCTTGGTCGTTCAACCTAGCTTATGCGTTCCCACCGTTCCCTCTCCTTCCCAGGCTTGTAGCCAGGATCAAACAGGAGAAGGCCTCAGTGATTCTGATAGCTCCTGCGTGGCCGCGCAGGACTTGGTATGCAGACCTGGTGAATATGTCATCGGCTCCACCATGGACGCTACCTTTGAGACAGGATCTTCTAGTACAAGGTCCATTCGAACATCCAAATCTAATTTCTCTGCAGATGACTGCTTGGAAATTGAACGTTTGATTTTATCCAAGCGTCGGTTTTCAGATTCAGTGACAGATCCAGAAAACCTGTGTCTAGAAAGATTTACCATAAAATATGGAAAAGATATATCTGTTGGTGTGAATCCAAGGGATTCTCCTGGAGTAAGATTAAAATTCCTAAGATCCTCTCCTTTCTCCAAGAAGGTTTGGATAAGGGATTGTCAGAGTTCTCTAAAAGGACAGATTTCTGCTTTATCTGTCTTGTTATACAAACGACTGGCAGCTGTGCCAGAGGTACAAGCTTTTGTACAGGCTTTGGTCAGAATCAAACCTGTTTACAGACCCTTGACTCCTCCTTGGAGTCTAAATTTAGTTCTTTCAGTTCTTCAGGGGGTTCCGTTTGAACCCTTACATTCCATAGATATCAAGTTGCTATCTTGGAAAGTTCTGTTTTTGGTTGCCATTTCTTCTGCTAGAAGAGTTTCTGAATTATCTGTTTTGCATTGTGATCCACCCTATCTGGTGTTCCATTCAGATAAGGGTATTTTGCGTACCAAGCCTGGTTTTCTTCCAAAAGTTGTTTCCAACAAGAATATTAACCAGGAAATAGTTGTTCCTTCTTTGTGCCCGAATCCAGTTTCAAAGAAGGAACGTTTGTTACACAATTTAGATGTAGTCCGTGCTTTAAAGTTCTATTTAGAAGCAACAAAGAATTTGACAAACCTCATCCTTGTTTGTCGTTTACTCTGGTAAGAGGAGAGGACAAAAAGCTATTGCTACCTCTTTTTCTTTCTGGCTGAAAAGCATTATCCGATTGGCTTATGAGACTGCCGGACGGCAGCCTCCTGAACGAATCACAGCTCACTCCACTAGGGCTGTGGCTTCCACATGGGCCTTCAAGAACGAGGCTTCTGTTAATCAGATATGTAAGGCAGCGATTTGGTCTTCTCTGCACACTTTTGCCAAATTTTACAAATTTGATATTTTGCTTCTTCTGAGGCTGTTTTTGGGAGAAAGGTTTTGCAAGCCGTGGTGCCTTCTGTTTAGGTAACCTGATTTGCTCCCTCCCTTCATCAGTGTCCTAAAGCTTTGGTATTGGTTCCCACAAGTAATGGATGACGCCGTGGACCGGACACACCAATGTTGGAGAAAACAGAATTTATGCTAACCTGATAAATTACTTTCTCTTGTTAAGTGCAGTCAGTCCACGGGTCATCCATTACTTATGGGATTATATCTCTTCCCTAACAGGAAGTGCAAGAGGATCACCCAAGCAGAGCTGCTATATAGCTCCTCCCCTCATACGTCATATCCAGTCATTCTCTTGCACCTAACTAAAGACAGGTCGTGTGAGGACTGTGGTGTTTTAAACTTAGTTTTTATTTCTTCAATCAAAAGTTTGTTATTTTAAACGGCACCGGAGTGTGTTGTTTGTTCTCAGGCAGCATTAGAAGAAGAATCTGCCTGCGTTTTCTATGATCTTAGCGGACGTAACTAAGATCCACTGGCTGTTCTCATACATTCTGAGGAGTGAGGTAACTTCAGAACAGGTGAAAAGCACGCAGGGCCCCCCTGCATGGAGGTATGTGCAGTAATTTATTTTCTAAGGAATGGAATTGACTGAGAAAATACTGCTATTACCGATATAATGTAAGTGCAGCCTTAAATGCAGTAGTAGCGACTGGTATCAGGCTGATGAGTATGTATGTATACACTGTAGTATTTTTCTGGGGAATGGAATTTCACTCAGAAAATACGGTTAATACTGAAGTAATCTGAGCCTTCATTACAGTAAAAGCGACTGGTAGCAGGCTTTTTAATAACACTTCATAACTTTAAAATTCATTTGCAAAACGTTTACTGGCATGTTAATCGTTTTTGTGAGGTACTTGGTGATAAAACTTATTGGGCATGATTTTTACCACATGGCTGTCGTTTCTGCATAAAAACAGTTTACTGAGCTTCTCCACTGTTGTAATATGAGTGGGAGGGGCCTATTTTAGCGCTTTTTTGCGCAGTTAAAATTCAGTCAGTCTTCCCTTTCATCCTCCATGATCCAGGACGTCTCTACAGAGCTCAGGGGTCTTCAAAGCTAGTTTGAGGGAGGTAATCGGTCACAGCAGATCTGTGACAGTGTGTTTGACTGTGATAAAAACGTTAATACATTTGTTATCCGTTTTTGATTATCAAGGGGTTAATCATCCTTTGCTGGTGGGTGCAATCCTCTGCTAACTTTATACATTTATTGTACAAGTTTGGTTGCTATAACTAATGTAGTTCACTGTTATTCAACTGTGGCAGTTTTTTTGTGCTTCTTAAAGGCGCAGTAGCGTTTTTATATTGCTTGTAAATTTATTGAAAGTATTTTCCAAGCTTGCTAATATCATTGCTAGTCTGTTTAAACATGTCTGACACAGATGAATCTGTCTGTTCACTATGTTCAAAGGCCAATGTGGAGCCCAATAGAAATTTATGCACTCAATGTATTGATGTTACTTTAAATCAAACTTTGCATGTAAAGAAATTATCACCAGACAACGAGGGGGAAGTTATGCCGACTAACTCTCCTCACGTGTCAGTACCTTCGCCTCCCGCTCAGGAGGTGCGTGATATTGTGGCGCCATGTACATCAGGGCGGCCCATCCAAATCACTTTGCAAGACATGGCTACTGTTATGACAGAAGTACTATCTAAATTACCAGAATTAAGAGGTAAGCGCGATCACTCTGGAGTAAGAACAGAGCGCGCTGATAATGATAGAGCCATGTCTGACACTGCGTCACAATTTGCAGAACATGAGGACGGAGAGCTTCATTCTGTGGGTGACGGATCTGATCCAGGCAGACTGGATTCAGAGATTTCTACTTTTAAATTTAAGATTGAGAACCTCCGCGTATTGCTAGGGGAGGTATTAGCGGCTCTGAATGATTGTAACACGGTTGCAATTCCAGAGAAAGTATGTAGGCTGGATAAATACTTTGCGGTACCGGTGTGTACTGACGTTTTTCCTATACCTAAAAGGCTTACAGAAATTGTTAACAAGGAGTGGGATACACCCGGTGTGGCCTTTTCACCCCTTCCTATATTTAGGAAAATGTTTCCAATAGACGCCACCACACGGGACTTATGGCAGACAGTCCCTAAGGTGGAGGGAGCAGTTTCTACTTTGGCTAAGCGCACCACTATCCCGGTAAAGGATAGCTGTGCTTTTTCAGATCCAATGGATAAAGTTAGAGGGTTACCTTAAGAAAATGTTTGTTCAACAAGGTTTTATCTTACAACCCCTTGCATGCATTGCGCCTGTCACGGCTGCGGCTGCATTCTGGTTTGACTCTCTAGAAGAGACCATTCGCACAGCTTCATTGGATGAAATTATGAACAAGCTTAAAGCCCTTAAGCTAGCCAACTCATTTGTTTCTGATGCCGTCGTACATTTAACCAAACTTACGGCTAAGAACTCCGGATTCGCCATCCAGGCGCGCAGAGCGCTGTGGCTTAAATCCTGGTCAGCTGATGTGACATCTAAATTGCTTAATATTCCTTTCAAGGGGCAGACCTTATTTGGGCCCGGCTTGAAAGAAATTATCGCTGACATTACCGGAGGTAAGGGCCATGCCCTGCCTCAAGATAGAGCCAAATCAAAGGCTAAGCAGTCTAATTTTTGTGCCTTTCGTAACTTCAAGGCAGGAGCAGCATCAACTTCCTCCACTTCAAAACAGGAAGGAGCTGTTGCTCGTTACAGACAGGGCTGGAAAGCTAACCAGCCCTGGAACAAGGGCAAGCAGGCTAGGAAACCTGCTGCTGCCCCTAAGACAGCATGAAGTGAGGGCCCCCTATCCGGAAACGGATCTAGTAGGGGGCAGGCTTTCTCTCTTTGCCCAGAGATCATTTCTCAGGGATATCTTCTGGACTTCAAAGCTTCTCCTCCACGAGGGAGATTTCATCTTTCAAGGTTATCAACAAACCAAGTAAAGAAAGAGGCGTTTCTATGCTGTGTACAAGACCTCTTGCTAATGGGGGTGATCCACCCAGTTCCGCGGACGGAACACGGGCAAGGATTTTATTCAAATCTATTTGTGGTTCCCAAGAAAGAGGGAACCTTCAGACCAATCTTGGATTTAAAAATCCTAAACAAATTCCTAAGAGTTCCATCATTCAAGATGGAAACTATTCGAACCATCCTTCCCATGATCCAAGAGGGTCAATACATGACCACAGTGGACTTAAAGGATGCTTACCTTCACATACCGATTCACAAGGATCATTACCGGTATCTAAGATTTGCCTTCCTAGACGGGCATTACCAGTTTGTAGCTCTTCCTTTCGGGTTAGCTACGGCCCCAAGAATCTTTACAAAGGTTCTGGGCTCACTTCTGGCGGTACTAAGGCCGCAAGGCATAGCGGTAGCTCCGTACCTAGACGACATTCTGATACAAGCGTCAAGTTTTCAGACTGCCAAGTCTCATACAGAGATAGTTCTGGCATTTCTGAGGTTGCATGGGTGGAAGGTGAACGTGGAAAAGAGTTCTCTATTGCCACTTACAAGGGTTCCCTTCCTAGGGACTCTTATAGATTCGGTAGAGATGAAAATTTACCTGACAGAGGCCAGGTTATCAAAACTTCTAAATGCTTGCCGTGCCCTTCATTCCATTCAACACCCGTCAGTGGCTCAGTGCATGGAGGTAATCGGCTTAATGGTAGCGGCAATGGACATAGTACCATTTGCGCGCCTGCATCTCAGACCGCTGCAATTGTGCATGCTAAGTCAGTGGAATGGGGATTACTCAGATTTGTCCCCTCTGCTAAATCTGGATCAAGAGACCAGGGATTCTCTTCTATGGTGGCTTTCTTGGCCACATCTGTCCAAGGGGATGTCCTTCCGCAGGCCAGATTGGACGATTGTAACAGACGCCAGCCTTCTAGGTTGGGGCGCAGTCTGGAATTCCCTGAAGGCTCAGGGATCATGGACTCAGGAGGAGAAACTCCTTCCAATAAACATTCTAGAATTGAGAGCAATTTTCAATGCTCTTCTGGCTTGGCCTCAGTTAGCAACTCTGAGGTTCATCAGATTTCAGTCGGACAACATCACGACTGTAGCTTACATCAACCATCAAGGAGGAACCAGGAGTTCCCTAGCGATGTTGGAAGTCTCAAAGATAATTCGCTGGGCAGAGTCTCACTCTTGCCACCTGTCAGCGATCCACATCCCAGGCGTGGAGAACTGGGAGGCGGATTTTCTAAGTCGCCAGACTTTTCATCCGGGGGAGTGGGAACTTCATCCGGAGGTCTTTACCCAACTGATTCATCGTTGGGGCAAACCAGATCTGGATCTCATGGCGTCTCGCCAGAACGCCAAGGTTCCCTGTAACGGATCCAGGTCCAGGGACCCGGAAGCGGTGCTGATAGATGCTCTGACAGCACGTTGGGTCTTCAACATGGCTTATGTGTTTCCACCTTTCCCGATGCTTCCTCGAGTGATTGCCAGGATCAAGCAGGAGAGAGCATCGGTGATTCTAATAGCGCCTGCGTGGCCACGCAGGACCTGGTATGCAGATCTAGTGGACATGTCGTCTTGTCCACCATGGTCCCTACCTCTGAGACAGGACCTTTTGATTCAGGGTCCTTTCAACCATCCAAATCTAGTTTCTCTGAGGCTGACTGCATGGAGATTGAACGCTTGATTCTATCAAAGCGTGGATTCTCGGAGTCAGTTATTGATACCTTAATACAGGCTAGGAAACCTGTTACCAGAAAAATTTACCATAAAATATGGCGTAAATATTTATATTGGTGTGAATCCAAGAGTTACTCATGGAGTAAGGTTAGGATTCCTAGGATATTGTCTTTTCTACAAGAGGGTTTAGAAAAGGGTTTATCTGATAGTTCGTTAAAGGGACAGATTTCAGCTCTGTCTATTCTTCTGCACAAACGTCTGGCAGAAGTTCCAGACGTTCAGGCTTTTTGTCAAGCTTTAGCAAGGATTAAGCCTGTGTTTAAGACTGTTGCTCCGCCGTGGAGCTTAAACTTAGTTCTTAACGTTCTGCAAGGCGTTCCGTTTGAACCCCTTCATTCCATTGATATCAAACTGTTATCTTGGAAAGTTCTGTTTTTAATGGCTATTTCCTCGGCTCGAAGAGTCCGAGTTATCGGCTTTACATTGGGACTCCCCTTACCTGATCTTTCATTCAGACAAGGTAGTTCTGCGTACTAAACCTGGGTTCTTACCTAAGGTAGTCACTAACAGGAATATCAATCAAGAGATTGTTGTTCCATCTTTGTGTCCTAACCCTTCTTCAAAGAAGGAATGACTTTTGCACAATCTGGACGTTGTCCGTGCCCTGAAGTTTTATTTGCAGGCAACTAAAGATTTTCGTCAAACTTCTTCCCTGTTTGTCGTTTACTCTGGACAGAGGAGAGGTCAAAAGGCTTCGGCTACCTCTCTCTTTTTGGCTTCGTAGCATAATACGTTTAGCCTATGAGACTGCTGGACAGCAGCCTCCTGAAAGGATTACAGCTCACTCTACTAGAGCTGTGGCTTCCACCTGGGCCTTTATGAATGAAGCCTCTGTTGAACAGATTTGCAAGGCTGCAACTTGGTCTTCACTTCACACTTTTTCAAAATTTTACAAATTTGATACTTTTGCTTCTTCGGAGGCTGTTTTTGGGAGAAAGGTTCTACAGGCAGTGGTTCCTTCCGTGTAAAGATCCTGCCTTGTCCCTCCCGTCATCCGTGTACTTTTAGCTTTGGTATTGGTATCCCATAAGTAATGGATGACCCGTGGACTGACTACACTTAACAAGAGAAAATATAATTTATGCTTACCTGATAAATTCATTTCTCTTGTAGTGTAGTCAGTCCACGGCCCGCCCTGTTTTTTACGGCAGGTCTAAATTTTAATTAAACTCCAGTCACCACTGCACCCTATAGTTTCTCCTTTCTCGTATGGTTTTGGTCGAATGACTGGATATGACGTATGAGGGGAGGAGCTATATAGCAGCTCTGCTTGGGTGATCCTCTTGCACTTCCTGTTAGGGAAGAGATATAATCCCATAAGTAATGGATGACCCGTGGACTGACTACACTACAAGAGAAATGAATTTATCAGGTAAGCATAAATTATATTTTCTCCAACGGTGTGTCCGGTCCACGGCCCGCCCTGGTTTTTTAATCAGGTTTGAAAAATTTTTCTTTTTCTTTATACACTACAGTCACCACGGCACCCTATAGTTTCTCCTTTTTCTCCTAACCGTCGGTCGAATGACTGGGGGGCGGAGCCAGAGGGGGAGCTATATGGACAGCTCTTGCTGTGTGCTCTCCTTGCCTTTCCCTGTAGGGGAGGAGAATATCCCCACAAGTAATGGATGACGCCGTGGACCGGACACACCGTTGGAGAAAGTAATTTATCAGGTAAGCATAAATTCTGTTTTCTATTCATGACACTCTAAGCTATGGTTGGGCACTTTATATGTTAAGTTCTAAATATATGTGTTAAACTTATATTTGCCATGATTCAGGATAATCCGTATTCCTTCTTTCAGACTGTCAGTTTAATTTTTTGGGGAAAATGCATATAATTTACATTTTTTTTTTTTCTTACCTTAAAAATTTTCAATTGACTTTTTTTCTAAATTGCGGGCTGTTAGGCTCGGGGGTGCAGAAAATGCTTCAATTTATTGCGTCATTCTTGGCGCGAGACTTTTTTGGCGCAAAATTTGTCATTTCCGGCATCAGTTGACGCCGGAAGTTTTCACGTGGTTGCGTCATTTTTGACGTATGTGTTGCGGACGTTTTTGGCGCCAAAAAATATGGGCGTCATTCTTGGCGCAAAAAAATGTGGGCGTTATACTTGGCGCCAGTTTTTTTCACATTATTTCAGTCTCTCTTTTTTTAGTTGCTTCTGGTTTCTAGAGGCTTGTTTTGTTTTGCATTTTTTTCACATTCCTGAAACTGCCATTTAAAGGGCCATAATACCCAAATGTTTAAACACTTGAAAGTGATGCAGCATAGCTGTAAAAAGCTGACTAGAAAATATCACCTGAACATCTCTATGTAAAAAAGAAAGATATTTTACCTCAAAAGTTCCTCAGTAGCCACCTCCCATTGTAAAGGATTTCTAAGCAGCATATTAGTGTGTCTGTCCCGGGACAGCTTAGGGGTTGATCTTCGTGCACTCTCATATTATTTCACCTATCAGGTAAAGGAAGCTTACTATGAAATCTCATGAGTTAAGTCAAATCTCATGAGGTCACAGTAAGAGTTCATGACCTCAGCACTGCTGATGCTGATTGGCTGCTGTTCATTTCTTCATTTTTTTACCTGCAGCTGGGAGCAGCTGAGTATAACTTTTTACACAGAACTTACTCTGCTGAGCTGAGGAGATTGTGAGGTAAAATATCTTCCTTTTTTACATAGAGATACTCAGGTGATATTTTCCTGTCAGCTTTTTACAGTTATACTGCATCAGTTTCAAGTGATTTAGCATATGAGTATTATGTCCCTTTAAGGAATTTCATCATTTTGCTTTATATGTTGTTTTTTTCTATTACATATTGCAAGATCAAACGCAGATAATATTTCCATTAGTAATAAGCCATTACCTGTTTTTGTTCCTGTTCCTTCAACATGTAATGTTCAGGATGTTCCTATTAATGTAAAAGAATTTGTTTCTAATTCTATTCGTTAGGCTCTGTCTGTTATTCCTCCTTCTAGTAAACGTAAGAGGTCTTTTAAAACTTCTCATATTTCAGATGAATTTTTAAATGACCGCCATCATTCTGACTTATCTATGTCTGATGAGGATCTATCTGGTTCAGAAGATTCTGCCTCAGATATTGACGCTGATAAATCTTCATATTTGTTTAAGATGGAGTTTATTTGTTCATTAATTAAAGAAGTGTTGATTGCATTAGATATGGAGGAGTCTAGTCCTCTTGATATTAAAACTAATAAGCGTTTAAATTCAGTTTTTAAACCTCATGTAGTTATTCCAGAAGTTTTTCCAGTTCCTGATGCTATTTCAGAAGTAATTTCTAGGGAATGGAATAATCTGGGTACTTCATTTACTCCTTAAAGGTTTAAGAAATTGATGGGGCTATCTCTACTCTTGCTAAACGTACTACTATTCCTATGGCAGATAGTACTTTGTTTAAAGATCCTTTAGATAGGAAGCTTGAATCCTTTCTAAGGAAGGCTTATTTATGTTCAGGTAATCTTCTTAGACCTGCTATTTCTTTGGCTGATGTTGCTGCAGCTTCCACCTTCTGGTTGGAGGCTTTAGCGCAACAAGTGTCAGACCATAATGCTTATAGCATTGTTAAACTTCTTCAACATGCTAATAACTTTGTTTGTGATGCCATTTTCGATATCATTAGAAATGATGTCAGGTATATGTTTTAAGCCATAAAGCTCTTCTAGCTAAAATAGCTAAAGTCTTGGAATGCAGATATGACTTCTAAGTCAACGTTGCTTTCTCTTTCTTTCCAAGGTAATAAATTATTTGGTTCTCAGTTGGATTCAATAATTTCAACTGTTACTGGGGGGTAGGGAGCCTTTTTGCCTCAGGACAAAAAATCTAAAGGTAAATATAGGGCTGCTAATCGTTTTCGTTCCTTTCGTCAGAATAAGGAACAAAAGCCTGACCCTTCCCCTAAAGGAACAGTTTCCGTTTGGAAACCTTCTCCAGTCTGGAATAAATCCAAGCCTTTTAAAAAGTCAAAACCAGCTCCCAAATTCGCATGAAGGTGCGGCCCTCATTCCAGCACAGCTGGTAAGGTGCAGGTTACGATTTTTCAAAGATGTTTGGATCAATTCGATTCAAAGTCTTTGGATTCAGAACATTGTTTCACAAGGGTACAGAATAGGATTCAAGGTAAGACCGCCTGTGAGAAGATTTTTCCTCTCACGCATTCCAGTAAACCCAGTAAAGGCTCAGGCGTTTCTGAAATGTGTTTCAGACCTAGAGTCGGCTGGGGTAATTGT
Organism: Bombina bombina; assembly: GCF_027579735.1. NCBI lineage: Eukaryota > Metazoa > Chordata > Amphibia > Anura > Bombinatoridae > Bombina > Bombina bombina. The sequence continues at coordinate 285,413,934 of NC_069507.1, read as the reverse complement.
ACCAGTTCCAGTAGTGGAACGGGGTCTGGGGTTTTACTCAAATCTGTTCATTGTACCAAAGAAGAATTCCTTCAGACCAGACCAGTTCTGGATCTAAAAATATTGAATAGTTATGTAAGGATACCAACATTCAAAATGGTGACTATCTAGACAAGCATTACCAGTTTGTTGCTCTTCCTTTTGGCCTAGCAACAGCTCCAAGGATCTTTTCAAAGGTTCTAGGTGCCCTTCTCTCTGTAATCAGAGAACAGGGTATTGCGGTATTTCCTTATATGGACGATATCTTGGTACTTGCTCAGTCTTTACATTCTGCAGAATCTCATACGAATCAACTTGTGGTGTTTCTTCAAAGACATGGTTGGAGGATCAATTTACGAAACAGTTCCTTGATTCCTCAGACAAGGGTAACCTTTTTGGGTTTCCAAATAGATTCAGTGTCCATGACTTTGTCTCTAACAGAAAAGAGACGTCTGAAATTGGTTTCAGCTTGTCGAAACCTTCAGTCTCAATCATTCCCTTCGGTAGCTTTGTGCATGGAAATTCTAGGTCTCATGACTGCTGCATCGGACGCGATCCCTTTTGCTCGTTTTCACATGAAACCTCTCCAGCTTTGTATGCTGAACCAATGGTGCAGGGATTATACAAAGATATCACAATTAATATCCTTAAATCCCAATGTTCGATCTTCTCTGACTTGGTGGTTGGATCACCATCGTTTAATTCAAGGGGCCTCTTGTTCGTCCAACCTGGACTGTGATCTCAACAGATGCGAGTCTTTCAGGTTGGAGAGCTGTATGGGGATCTGACAGCGCAGGGGGTTTGGGAATCTCAGGAGGCGAGATTACCGATCAACATTTTGGAACTCTGTGCGATTTTCAGAGCTCTTTAGTTCTGGCCTCTTCTGAAGAGAGAATCGTTTGTTTTCAGACAGACAGTCACAACCGTGGCATATGTCAATCATCAAGGGGGGACTCAGTCCTCAGGCTATGAAAGAAGTATCTTGGATACTTGTATAGGCGGAATCCAGCTCCTGTCTAATTTCTGCGGTTCACATCCCAGGTATAGACAATTGGGAAGCGGATTATCTCAGTCGCCAGACGTTACATCCGGGCGAATGGTCTCTTCACCCAGAGGTATTTCTTCAGATTGTTCAAATCTGGGGACTTCCAGAAATAGATCTGATGGCCTCTCATCTAAACAAGAAACTTCCCAGTTATCTGTCCAGATCCAGGGATCCTCAGGCGGAAGCGGTGGACGCGTTGTCACTTCCTTGGAATTATCAACCTGCTTATCTTTCCGCCTCTAGTTCTTCTTCCAAAAGTGATTTCCAAAATCCTAATGGAGCGTTCGTTTGTACTGCTGGTGGCTCCAGCATGGCCACACAGGTTTTGGTATGCGGATCTCGTTCGGATGGCCAGTTGCCAACCTTGGACACTTCCATTAAGGCCAGACCTTTTTATCTCAAGGCCCATTTTTCCATCAGGATCTCAAATCATTAAATTTGAAGGTATGGAGATTGAACGCTTAATACTTAGTCATAGAGGTTTCTCTGATTCAGTGATTAATACTATGTTACAGGCTCGTAAATCTGAGTCTAGAAAGATCTATTACCGAGTTTGGAAGACTTACATTTCTTGGTGTTCTTCTCATAAATTCTCTTGGCATTCTTTTAGAATTCCTAGAATTATAGTTTCTTCAGGATGGTTTGGAAAAAGGTTTGTCTGCAAGTTCCTTGAAAGGACAAATCTCTGCTCTTTCTGTACTTTTTTCACATAAAGATTGCTAATCATCCTGATATTCATTGTTTTGTACAGGCTTTGGTTTGTATTAAGCCTGTCATTAAGTCAGTATCTCCTCCTTGGAGTCTTAATTTGGTTCTGAGTGCTTTACAGGCTCCTCCGTTTGAACCTATGCATTCTCTGGATATTAAATTACTTTCTTGGAAAGTTTTATTCCTTTTGGCCATCTCTTCTGCTAGAAGAGTTTCTGAGTTATCTGCTCTTTCTTGTGAATCTCCTTTTCTGATTTTCATCAGGATAAGGCGGTGTTGCAGACTTCATTTAATTTTTTACCTAAAGTTGTGAATTCTAACAACATTAGTAGAGAAATTGTTGTTCCTTCTTTGTGTCCTAATCCTAAGAATTCTCTGGAGAGATCTTTACATTATTTGGATGTAGTTAGAGCTTTGAAATATTATGTTGAAGCTACTAAAGATTTCAGGAAGACTTCTAGTCTATTTGTTGTCTTTTCTGGTTCTAGGAAAGGTCAGAAGGCTTCTGCCATTTCTTTGGCATCTTGGTTAAAGTCTTTGATTCATCATGCTTATGTGGAGTCGGGTAAATCCCCGCCTCAAAGGATTACGGCTCATTCTACTAGGTCAGTTTCTACTTCCTGGGCTTTTAAGAATGAAGCTTCTGTTGATCAGATTTGCAAAGCAGCAACTTGGTCTTCTTTGCATACTTTTACTAAATTCTACCATTTTTATGTTTTTTCTTCTTCTGAAGCAGTTTTTGGTAGAAAAGTACTTCAGGCAGCTGTTTCAGTTTGATTCTTCTGCTTATAATTCCAGTTTTTTCATTTTAAGATTAAAACTTTTTGATTTGGGTTATGGATTATTTTTTCAGCGGAATTGGTTGTCTTTATTTAATCCCTCCCTCTCAAGTAACTCTTGCGTGGAAGTTCCACATCTTGGGTATCTGCTATCCCATACGTCACTAGCTCATGGACTCTTGCCAATTACATAAAAAAGAAAACATAATTTATGTAAGAACTTACCTTATGTAAGACTCTTTTTGTGGTGGTTATAATTTTTTTGTATAAAGCACAATTATTACAATTCCTTGTTTGATGCTTTCGCTCCTTTCTTATCACCCCACTTCTTGGCTATTAGTTAAACTGAATTGTGGGTGTGGTGAGGGGTTTATTTATAGGCATTTTGAGGTTTGGGAAACTGCCCCTCCTGGTAGGAATGTATATCCCATATGTCACTAGCTCATGGACTCTTGCCAATATGAAATAAATTAATTTATCAGGTTAGTTCTTACATAAATTATGTTTTTGCTCCTGGGGAGCTCCTAGGATGGATCATTAGGTAGTGATGGATTTAGGTCAGGTTCTGGGGAGCTCCTGGGATGGGTCATTAGGTAGTGATGCGTATACATTTTGGTCCTGGGAAGCTCCTGGGATGGGTCATTAGGCAGTGATGCGTATAGATTTTGTTCTCGGGAGCTCTGTCCTGGGATGGGTCATTAGGCAGTGATGCGTATAGATTTTGTTCTTGGGAGCTCTGTCCTGGGGTGGGTCATTAGGTAGTGATGCGTATACATTTTGTTTCTGGGAAGGGTCATTAGGCAGTGATGTGTGTGCATTTTGGTTCTGGGGAGCTTCTGGGGTGGGTCATTGGGTAGTGATGCGTATACATTTTGGTTCTGAGGAGCTCCTGGGATGGGTCATTAGGCAGTGATGCGTATACATTTTGGTTCTGGGGAGCTCCTGGGATGGGTCATTAGGCAGTGATGCGTATACATTTTGGTTCTGGGGAGCTCCTGGGGTGGGTCATTAGGTAGTGATGCATATACATTTTGTTTCTGGGGAGCTCCTGGGGTGGGTCATTAGGTAGTGATGAGTATACATTTTGGTTCTGGGGAGCTCCTGGGATGGGTCATTAGGTAGTGATGCGTATACATTTCTTTCATGTAATTAGCAAGAGTCCATGAGCTAGTGACGTATGGGATATACATTCCTACCAGGAGGGGCAAAGTTTCCCAAACCTCAAAATGCCTATAAATACACCCCTCACCACACCCACAAATCAGTTTTACAAACTTTGCCTCCTATGGAGGTGGTGAAGTAAGTTTGTGCTAGATTCTACGTTGATATGCGCTCCGCAGCAGGTTGGAGCCCGGTTTTCCTCTCAGCGTGCAGTGAATGTCAGAGGGATGTGAAGAGAGTATTGCCTATTTGAATTCAATGATCTCCTTCTACGGGGTCTATTTCATAGGTTCTCTGTTATCGGTCGTAGAGATTCATCTCTTACCTCCCTTTTCAGATCGACGATATACTCTTATATACCATTACCTCTACTGATTCTCGTTTCAGTACTGGTTTGGCTTTCTACTACATGTAGATGAGTGTCCTGGGGTAAGTAAGTCTTATTTTCTGTGACACTCTAAGCTATGGTTGGGCACTTTTGTATAAAGTTCTAAATATATGTATTCAAACATTTATTTGCCTTAACTCAGGATGTTCAACGTTCCTTATTTCAGACAGTCAGTTTCATATTTGGGATAATGCATTTGAATAAATCAATTTTTTTCTTACCTTAAAATTTGACTTTTTTTCCTGTGGGCTGTTAGGCTCGCGGGGGCTGAAAATGCTTCATTTTATTGCGTCATTCTTGGCGCAGACTTTTTTGGCGCAAAAAGTTTTTTCTGTTTCCGGCGTCATACGTGTCGCCGGAAGTTGCGTCATTTTTGACGTTTTTTTGCGCCAAAAGTGTCGGCGTTCCGGATGTGGCGTCATTTTTGGCGCCAAAAGCATTTAGGCGCCAAATAATGTGGGCGTCTTTTTTTGGCGCTAAAAAATATGGGCGTCATTTTTGTCTCCACATTATTTAAGTCTCATAATTTATTGCTTCTGGTTGCTAGAAGCTTGTTCACTGGCATTTTTTCCCATTCCTGAAACTGTCATTTAAGGAAATTGATCAATTTTGCTTTATATGTTGTTTTTTCTATTACATATTGCAAGATGTCCCAGATTGACACTGAGTTAGAAGATACTTCTGGAAAAACGCTGCCTGGTGCTGGATCTACCAAAGTTAAGTGTATCTGTTGTAAACTTGTGGTATCTGTTCCTCCAGCTGTTGTTTGTAATGAATGTCATGACAAACTTGTTAATGCAGATAATATTTCCTTTAGTAATGTTACATTACCTGTTGTGGTTCCATCAACATCTAATGCTCAGAGTGTTCCTGTTAACATAAGAGATTTTGTTTCTAAATCTATTAAGAAGGCTATGTCTGTTATTCCCCCTTCTAGTAAACGTAAAAGGTCTTTTAAAACTTCTCATTTTTCAGATGAATTTTTAAATGAACATCATCATTCTGATTCTGATAGTGGTTCCTCTGGTTCAGAGGATTCTGTTTCAGAGGTTGATGCTGATAAATCTTCATATTTATTCAAAATGGAATTTATTCGTTCTTTACTTAGAGGTCTTAATTGCATTAGAAATAGAGGATTCTGGTCCTCCTGATACTAAATCTAAACGTTTAAATAAGGTTTTTAAATCTCCTGTAGTTATTCCAGAAGTTTTTCCTGTCCCTGATGCTATTTCTGAAGTAATCTCCAGGGAATGGAATAATTTGGGTAATTCTTTTACTCCTTCTAAACGTTTTAAGCAATTATATCCTGTGCCGTCTGACAGATTAGAATTTTGGGACAAAATCCCTAAGGTTGATGGGGCTGTCTCTACTCTTGCTAAACGTACTACTATTCCTACGGCAGATAGTACTTCCTTTAAGGATCCTTTAGATAGGAAGATTGAATCCTTTCTAAGAAAAGCTTACTTATGTTCAGGTAATCTTCTTAGACCTGCTATATCTTTAGCGGATGTGGCTGCAGCTTCAACTTTTTGGTTAGAAGCTTTAGCGCAACAAGTATCAGATCATAACTCTCATAGCATTGTTAATCTTCTTCAACATGCTAATAACTTTATTTGTGATGCCATCTTTGATATCATTAGAGTTGATGTCAGGTATATGTCTCTAGCTATTCTAGCTAGAAGAGCTTTATGGCTTAAAACTTGGAATGCTGATATGTCTTCTAAGTCAACTTTGCTTTCCCTTTCTTTCCAGGGTAATAAATTATTTGGTTCTCAGTTGGATTCTATTATCTCAACTGTTACTGGAGGGAAAGGAACTTTTTTACCACAAGATAGAAAATCTAAAGGTAAATTTAAGTCTAATAATCGTTTTCGTTCCTTTCGTCACAATAAGGAACAAAAGCCTGATCCTTCACCCTCAGGAGCGGTATCAGTTTGGAAACCATCTCCAGTCTGGAATAAGTCTAAGCCTTTTAGAAAAACCAAACCAGCTCCCAAGTCCACATGAAGGTGCGGCCCTCATTCCAGCCCAGCTGGTAGGGGGCAGATTACGTTTTTTTCAAACAAATTTGGATCAATTCAATTCACAATCTTTGGATTCAAAACATTGTTTCAGAAGGGTACAGAATTGGCTTCAAGTTAAGGCCTCCTGCAAAGAGATTTTTTCTTTCCCGTGTCCCAGTAAATCCAGCAAAGGCTCAAGCATTTCTGAAATGTGTTTCAGATCTAGAGTTGGCTGGAGTAATTATGCCAGTTCCAGTTCTGGAACAGGGGCTGGGGTTTTATTCAAATCTCTTCATTGTACCAAAGGAGAATTCCTTCAGACCAGTTCTGGATCTAAAAATATTGAATCGTTATGTAAGGATACCAACATTCAAGATGGTAACTATAAGGACTATTCTGCCTTTTGTTCAGCAAGGGCATTATATGTCCACAATAGATTTACAGGATGCATATCTGCATATTCCGATTCATCCAGATCACTATCAGTTTCTGAGATTCTCTTTCCTAGACAAGCATTACCAGTTTGTGGCTCTGCCGTTTGGCCTAGCAACAGCTCCAAGGATTTTTACAAAGGTTCTCGGTGCCCTTCTGTCTGTAATCAGAGAACAGGGTATTGTGGTATTTCCTTATTTGGACGATATCTTGGTACTTGCTCAGTCTTCACATTTAGCAGAATCTCATACGAATCGACTTGTGTTGTTTCTTCAAGATCATGGTTGGAAGATCAATTTACCGAAAAGTTCATTAATTCCTCAGACAAGGGTTACCTTTTTAGGTTTCCAGATAGATTCAGTGTCCATGACTCTGTCTCTGACAGACAAGAGACGTCTAAAATTGATCTCAGCTTGTCGAAACCTTCAATCACAATCATTCCCTTTGGTAGCCTTATGCATGGAAATTCTAGGTCTTATGACTGCTGCATCGGATGCGATCCCCTTTGCTCGTTTTCACATGCGTCCTCTTCAGCTCTGTATGCTGAACCAGTGGTGCAGGGATTACACAAAGATATCTCAATTAATATCTTTAAAACCGTCTGTACGACACTCTGACATGGTGGACAGATCACCATCGTTTAGTTCAGGGGGCTTCTTTTGTTCTTCCGACCTGGACTGTAATTTCAACAGATGCAAGTCTGACAGGTTGGGGAGCTGTTTGGGGGTCTCTGACAGCACAAGGGGTTTGGGAATCTCAGGAGGTGAGATTACCAATCAATATTTTGGAACTCCGTGCAATTTTCAGAGCTCTTCAGTCTTGGCCTCTTCTAAAGAGAGAATCGTTCATTTGTTTTCAGACAATGTCACAACTGTGGCATACATCAATCATCAAGGAGGGACTCACAGTCCTCTGGCCATGAAAGAAGTATCTCAAATTCTGGTATGGGCGGAATCCAGCTCCTGTCTAGTTTCTGCGGTTCATATCCCAGGTATAGACAATTGGGAAGCGGATTATCTCAGTCGCCAAACGTTACATCCGGGCGAATGGTCTCTTCACCCAGAGGTATTTCTTCAGATTGTTCAAATGTGGGGACTTCCAGAAATAGATCTGATGGCTTCTCATCTAAACAAGAAGCTTCCCAGGTATCTGTCCAGATCCAGGGATCCTCAAGCGGAAGCAGTGGATGCATTGTCACTTCCTTGGAAGTATCATCCTGCCTATATCTTTCCGCCTCTGGTTCTTCTTCCAAGAGTAATCTCCAAGATTCTGAAGGAATGCTCGTTTGTTCTGCTGGTAGCTCCAGCATGGCCTCACAGGTTTTGGTATGCAGATCTTGTCCGGATGGCCTCTTGCCAACCGTGGACTCTTCCGTTAAGACCAGACCTTCTGTCGCAAGGTCCTTTTTTCCATCAGGATCTCAAATCCTTAAATTTAAAGGTATGGAGATTGAACGCTTGATTCTTAGTCAAAGAGGTTTCTCTGACTCTGTGATTAATACTATGTTACAGGCTCGTAAATCCGTATCTAGGGAGATATATTATAGAGTCTGGAAGACTTATATTTCTTGGTGTCTTTCTCATCATTTTTCCTGGCATTCTTTTAGAATTCCGAGAATTTTACAGTTCCTTCAGGATGGTTTGGATAAAGGTTTGTCTGCAAGTTCCTTGAAAGGACAAATCTCTGCTCTTTCTGTTCTTTTTCACAGAAAGATTGCTAATCTTCCTGATATTCATTGTTTTGTACAAGCTTTGGTTCGTATAAAACCTGTCATTAAGTCAATTTCTCCTCCTTGGAGTTTGAATTTGGTTCTGGGGGCTCTTCAAGCTCCTCCGTTTGAACCTATGCATTCATTGGACATTAAATTACTTTCTTGGAAAGTTTTTTGTTCCTTTTGGCCATCTCTTCTGCCAGAAGAGTTTCTGAATTATCTGCTCTTTCTTGTGAGTCTCCTTTTCTGATTTTTCATCAGGATAAGGCGGTGTTGCGAACTTCTTTTAAATTTTTACCTAAGGTTGTGAATTCTAACAACATTAGTAGAGAAATTGTGGTTCCTTCATTATGTCCTAATCCTAAGAATTCTAAGGAGAAATCTTTGCATTCTTTGGATGTAGTTAGAGCTTTGAAATATTATGTTGAAGCTACTAAGAATTTCCGAAAGACTTCTAGTCTATTTGTTATCTTTTCCGGTTCTAGGAAAGGTCAGAAGGCCTCTGCCATTTCTTTGGCATTTTGGTTGAAATCTTTAATTCAACATGCTTATGTCGAGTCGGGTAAAACTCCGCCTCAAAGGATTACAGCTCATTCTACTAGGTCAGTTTCTACTTCCTGGGCGTTTAGGAATGAAGCTTCGGTTGATCAGATTTGCAAAGCAGCAACTTGGTCTTCTTTGCGTACTTTTACTAAATTCTACCATTTTGATGTGTTTTCTTCTTCTGAAGCAGTTTTTGGTAGAAAAGTACTTCAGGCAGCTGTTTCAGTTTGATTCTTCTGCTTATAATTTCAGTTTTTTTCATTATAAGATTTAAACTTTATTTTGGGTGTGGATTATTTTCAGCGGAATTGGCTGTCTTTATTTTATCCCTCCCTCTCTAGTGACTCTTGCGTGGAAGATCCACATCTTGGGTAGTCATTATCCCATACGTCACTAGCTCATGGACTCTTGCTAATTACATGAAAGAAAACATAATTTATGTAAGAACTTACCTGATAAATTCATTTCTTTCATATTAGCAAGAGTCCATGAGGCCCACCCTTTTTGTGGTGGTTATGATTTTTTTGTATAAAGCACAATTATTCCAATTCCTTATTTTTTATGCTTTCGCACTTTTTTTTATCGCCCCACTTCTTGGCTATTCGTTAAACTGAATTGTGGGTGTGGTGAGGGGTGTATTTATAGGCATTTTGAGGTTTGGGAAACTTTGCCCCTCCTGGTAGGAATGTATATCCCATACGTCACTAGCTCATGGACTCTTGCTAATATGAAAGAAATGAATTTATCAGGTAAGTTCTTATATAAATTATGTTTTTGGTTCTGGGACGGGTCATTAGGTGGTGATGCATATACATTTTGGTCCTGGGATGGATCATTAGGTAGTGATGGATTTAGGTCAGGTTCTGGGGTGCTCCTGGGATGGGTCATTAGGCAGTGATGCGTATAGATTTTGTTCTGGGGAGCTCTGTCCTGGGATGGGTCATTAGATAGTGATGCATGTACATTTTGGTTCTGGGGAGCTCCTGGGATGGGTCATTAGGCAGTGATGCGTATACATTTTGGTTCTGGGGAACTCCTGGGATGGGTCATTAGGTAGTGATGCGTATACATTTTGGTTCTGGGACGGGTCATTAGGTGGTGATGCGTATACATTTTGGTCCTGGGATGGATCATTAGGTAGTGATGCGTATACATTTTGGTCCTGGGATGGGTCATTAGGCAGTGATGCGTATACATTTTGGTTCTGGGGAGCTCCTGGGATGGGTCATTAGGCAGTGATGCGTATACATTTTGCTTCTGGGGTCGGTCGTTGGGTAGTGATGCGTATACATTTTGGTTCTGGGGAGCTCCTGGGATGGGTCATTAGGCAGTGATGCGTATACATTTTGGTTCTGGGGAGCTCCTGGGATTGGTCATTAGGCAATGATGCGTATAGATTTTGGTCCTGGGAAGCTCCTAGGATGTATCATTAGGTAGTGATGGATTTAGGTCAGGTTTTGGGGAGCTCCTGGGATGGGTCATTAGGCAGTGATGCGTATACATTTTGCTTCTGGGGTCGGTCGTTGGGTAGTGATGCGTATACATTTTGGTTCTGGGGAGCTCCTGGGATGGGTCATTAGGCAGTGATGCGTATACATTTTGGTTCTGGGGAGCTCCTGGGATTGGTCATTAGGCAATGATGCGTATAGATTTTGGTCCTGGGAAGCTCCTAGGATGTATCATTAGGTAGTGATGGATTTAGGTCAGGTTTTGGGGAGCTCCTGGGATGGGTCATTAGGCAGTGATGCGTATACATTTTGGTTCTGGGGAGCTCCTGGGATGGGTCATTAGGCAGTGATGCGTATACATTTTGGTTCTGGGATGGGTCATTAGGTAGTGATGCGTATACATTTTGGTCCTGGGGAGCTCCTAGGATGGATCATTAGGTAGTGATGGATTTAGGTCAGGTTCTGGGGAGCTCCTGGGATGGGTCATTAGGCAGTGATGCGTATACATTTTGGTCCTGGTGAGCTCCTGGGATGGGTCATTAGGTAGTGATGGATTTAGGTCAGGTTCTGGGGAGCTTCTGGGATGGGTCATTAGGCAGTGATGCGTATACATTTTGGTTCTGGGGAGCTTCTGGGATGGGTCATTAGGTAGTGATGCGTATACATTTTGGTTCTGGGGAGCTTCTGGGATGGGTCATTAGGTAGTGATGCGTATACATTTTGGTTCTGGGGAGCTTCTGGGGTGGGTCATTAGTTAGAGATGCGTATACATTTTGGTTCTGGGGTGGGTCATTAGGTAGTGATGCGTATACATTTTGGTTCTGGGGTGGGTCATTAGGTAGAGATGCGTATACATTTTGGTTCTGGGGCGGGTCATTAGGTAGTAATGCGTATAGACTTTTTTTGTTTTGGAGTCAGCCTTGATATGGATACAAATTTGATAGATGCTGCTTCCATGATGGGGGAAGTTATTTAATAACATCACACAGGACTAATGGAGCTGTTTGCCATGGCCTAAAATAAATTTAATTTTCTCTTGCTATAAAACACACTTATACAAAATTGAAAGAAAAAAGCAAAATAAAGGCGCGTTACACACAGCTGTCACACGTCTGGTCCAGAGCTCTTCCATATGAGGGTTTAATGTTCAGTAGATTGTGTTAATGAGATGGGCTGATAAAGTGGTATTTACATGGTGCCTCTTGCAGGGTTGGTGTTTGATAGGGGGAATGCATTGTTTTGGTGAGGAAAGATGGTTGTGTGCTAGTGGTTGGAAGTTTTTGGTGAGTGCTGTACGTTAGGGAAGGTTTTCTGTGCACATCAGTGGGAGGTTTTCTTTCCTAAGACATGGAGAGTCCACAACGTCATTCCAATTACTAGTGGGATATTCTCTCCTGGCCAGGAGGAGGCGGCAAAGAGCACCCCAGCAAAGCTGTTAAGTGTCACTTCCCTTACCCATAACCCCCAGTCATTCTCTTTGCCTCTGTCAATGGAGGACGTAAAGTTAGTGTCTGAAGATTTGTATTCCTTTTTCAGGGTACTTTTCCCTGCAAGCAAGGATTTGGGCTTAGCTGTGTCCACATCAATCTCTTGAGTAAGAGTAGTGGTGGCTTTTAAACAGTTAGAAAGTAGTGATGTGGTCCTTGCTTTGTTTTATAACATTTGCTGCCCTAGCCAGAGTTGGTTACTCTGTTCTTTTTTTTTTTTTTCTACAGGTCTCTGATAGGAGTGTGTCCTTTCACACCTTGTGAGCTGTCTTCCTGCCCGACAGCTGGATTTGAAGGTAAGTGCTTTTGCCTCATAGGTACTGGAGACCTGCACTATATATCTCTGCATTGGTTTTCTTGGACATATATAAATCCTTTTATAGAGGGTTTATTTCTGGGCAGTGTGCAGGCACTTTTTATGTATGTGGAGACTAAGGGGTTAATATCTTCCCTTGTTACGGGATGACAACTCTCTGGGGCTCAAACATTTTTTTTTTTATTTAACTGAGGAGGAAACGGTTCAATTATCACTTTCTAGTCTTAATTTGTTCTAAGACTTGCAAGCTTAAGTTATTGGGCAGTTCTTTTTGTGCTGGTCATGTGACTGTCGGCTCTCCCGCTTCAGACTCTGAGAGGAGTGGCTTAGTACTGATGCGAGTGTTTTCCCTGTGAGGTGGAAGGCGACTCGTTTGCTGCTTTATACAAAGTATTGCTGATACTTGGTGAAGGTCAGGTAGGGCACCTCAGACTGTCTGAGGTGTAGAGGCGCAATATTTGTAATTTTTACTTAGCGTTTTTGACGCTCTAAAGCTAAAGTCCATTTTCATTCCTTTAATTAAGGGAAATTACTCGGCTATGGACACTGAACAGGATGCTGTTCCCTTTGACAAATGTTTATTATGCTTAGAGGCCCAAATTGTTTTGTTTAAAACTTTAAAATTTAAAGATAAATTACTACATTTTGAGCCTATTGTCTCTCAGGATATGCCACAGCTTTCTCCTCAAACTTCCCAAGCCTCTATGGCGTCACACACAGTGCCCTGCGGTTCCTCTCAGCCTCTTGGAGGCGTGTTTTTGCCTGTAGCTTTGGCTGCACAGATATCTTCAGCGGTGTCAGCGGCTTTATCTGCTTTTCCCATTCTGGGGAAGCGCAAGAGCAAATCAAAGCATATTTCTGATAAGGTTTCTGTCCCATCTGCTGCTGCGATGGTTGACCTCCCCTATAAGTCGGATGAGGATACCTTGGTAGCTTCTGAGGGTGAAATCTCAGATTCTGTATTTCTGAAGAAGTAAACTTTAGATTTAAGCTTGAACACCTTCGTTTACTTCTAAAGAAGGTACTGGCTACTTTGGACGACTCTGATCCTTCTGCTGCGGTCAACCCTAAAAATCTAGTAAGCTAAACAAATACTATGACGTTCCTTCCTCTGTGGAAGTGTTTCCTGTTCCAGACCGTGTGTCGGAGATCATTGCACAGGAATGGGATAAGCCAGGGGTTCCTTTTTTCCCTATCTCCTGTTTTTAAAAATATGTATCCTGTTGCTGACTCCATTTGGGGCTCATGGCGCACTATGACTAAGGTAGAAGGGGCTATTTCTACTCTGGCCAAGAGAACCACGATTCCTATTGATAGCTGTTCTTTTAAAGATCCCATGGACAAAAAAAACTGGAGGCTTATTTAAAGAGAATGTATGTGCATTAAGGATTACAATGGCAACCTACAGTTTCTTTTGCCACGGTAACAAGTGCATAATCTTATTGGTGTGATGCTTTGTCTGAATTGATTTTAGAGGAGATTCCATTAGAGGAGATCCAAGATAGGATTAAGGCTCTCAAACCGGCCAATTCCTTTATATCTGATGCCAAAATGCAAGTCATTCGACTAGGAGCCAAGATGTCTGGCTTTACTGTCCTATCCTGCAGGACTCTGTGACTAAAAATCTTGGTCAGCTGATGTTACCTCCAAGCCCAAGCTTCTGTCGTTACCTTACAAGGGTTAAGATCCTGTTTGGTCCTGGTCCGGCGGTGATTATTCCTGTTCCAGTAAGGGAACAGGGTTTAGGATTCTATTCAAATCTGTTTGTGGTTCCCAAAAAAGAGGGAACTTTTCGTCCCATTTTAGACCTAAAGTGTCAACAAATTTCTCAGGGTACCGTCCTTCAAAACGGAAACCATTCATTCCATTCTTCCTTTGGTCCAAGAGGGTCAGTTCATGACGACCATAGACCTGAAGGACGCGTATCTTCATGTTCCCATCCACAGGGATTATCACCAGTTCCTGAGATTTGCTTTTCTAGACAAGCATTTTCCTTTTCCTTTTTGGCCTTGCCACAGCTCCCAGAATTTTCACAAAGGTTCTGGGCGCTCTCTTAGCAGTTGTCGGGTCTCGGAATTGCAGTGGCGCCTTACCTGGACGACATATTGGTTCAGGCGCTATCTTTTCTACTAGCAAACTCTCATGCAGAGATCTTGTTGTCTTTTCTACGTTCCCACGGATGGAAACTGAATCTGGAGCAGAGTTCCCTTGTTCCAGCTACAAGGGTGTGTTTCTTCAGGACCACCATAGATTCCCCATCTATGAAGATTTTTCTGACGGAGGTCAGAAAATCTAAACTTCTCTCCTCTTGCCCCTCTCTACAATCTACTGTTCAGCCATCAAAGGCACAATGCATGGAGATAATTGGTCTGATGGTTGCTTCCATGGACATCATTCCCTTCGCTAGATTCCATTTAAGAGCGCTGCAATTATGCATGCTCAGACAATGGGACGGAGACCATTTGAATCTGTCTCAGAGGCTAGATCTGGACCAGTTGACAAGAGACTCTCGTGGTGGATTTCTCAGGATAATCTGTCTCAGGGCACATGCTTCTGGAGACTTTCCTGGGTGATTGTGACCATGGATGCCAGCTTGCTAGGCTTGGGGGGGGGGGGGGCCCAGTCTGGGACTCGTTAGAGGCTCAGGGTCTCCTCTCCCCATAAACATTTTGGAATTGAGAGCGATCTTCAATGCTCTGATGGTTTGGCCTCAGTTGTAACAGATTTGCAAGGCCGCAACATGGTCCTCTCTGCATACTTTTTCCAAATTTGATACCTTGCCTTGGCTGAGGCTTCTTTTGGGAGAAAGGTTCTTCAAGCAGTGGTGCCTTCTGTTTAGGTCTGCCTGTCTTGTTCTCCCTCCCTGTTCATTCTGTGTCCTCTAGCTTGTGTACTAGTTCCCACTAGTAATTGGAATGACGTTGTGGGCTCTCCATGTCTTAGGAAAGAAAATAAAATTTATGCTTGCCTGATAAATTTCTTTCTTTCCCGACATGGGAGAGTCCACGACCCTACCCTTCAGATTAGACAGTATTTTTTGTGTTATCTTTTTCCATTTCTCTTTGGCTGAATGACTGGGGGTTATGGGTAAGGGACACTTAACAGCTAAGCTTGGGTGCTCTTTGCCTCCTCCTGCTGGCTAGGAGTGAATATTTCACTAGTAATTAGAATGATGTCGTGGACTCTTCATGTCCAGAAAAACATTAATCAGGTAAAGCATACATTTTGTTTGGTGGAGTGTTGCGGTACAAGGAATATTGATTGTATTTATAGGCAATGTTAGGTACGGGAGGTGTTTAGTGCAGTAATTATGCTGATGACATGCTCTCAGCTAGAAATGCTGGGCCAGTCTAGATAGGGGAGGTGTTTATGTTGGGGATGATATGCTATGTGCTGTGCCAGTGATTTTTTTTTTTTTTTGAGAGTATTTGGGTGGAGACATATTTTCAGAAAGTGAAGGAAAGGGGTATTTAGGATATATTGGTGGGGAGTTTTTGTTGGATGGAGGGAATTGAGTGCTTGTGATGTAGAGGATGCACTGGTATGTAAATGGTCTTTAAAGGGACATTATATACTCATTTTTTCTTTGCATAAATGTTTTGTAGATTTATTTATAAAGCCCATAAAGTTTTTTTTTTAAATGTATAGTTTTGTTTATTTTTAAATAATATTGCTCTGATTTTGAGACTCCTAACCAAGCCCCAAAGTTTTGAGAATACCGTCAGCTACCTCCTCCAGCTTGCTCCTGTTTGTGTAAAGGGTCTGGGTTGGGGGAGTGTCTTATTTCTCACTTGCAGTGGGCTTTCCAGCTACCTTTTCAACAGAGCTAAACTGAGTTTCTATGTAAGTTTTTAAACCGTTTTTTTACTGGATTTTTATCAGTATCTGTGCATCTTATTCTTTATAGTAGTGTCTATTACATGCAGTTATATGAAAATGAGTGTATACTGTCCCTTTAAGCAAGGCAGCATTGAGCCCATGTCTGGGGGAGAAGATGCTGGGTGAGGGGTTAGTGATTAGAAAGGGGTAAGGGTGTGGCTGGTGTAGGAGTCATGTTTGGTATCCGCCTAGTTCCAGATCTTCAGAAAGCTGTCCCATGATCCAGTAGCCACAGCCATCCCATCAGATGTGACCCCTAAGCAGCTCACTCGGTTATCGTGGCCAGAGAGAACACCTAAGTAAATACAATACAGTACAGTCAGTAGTATCCTCTTATGGAACATTAGAAAAATGACCACTATCCTATTGACTGACCTATGCGCTCTCCTTTCAGAGAGTCCCAGATATTACAGTTGAAATCATCATATCCAGCAAGAAGAAGGCGCCCACTTCGTGAAAATGCCACTGAGGTGATTCCGCAGATAATGCTGTCCTGAGAATAAACACTCAGCTCCTGGTCTGCACGCAGATCAAATAGACGACATGTGGCATCATCAGAACCTGTGCAGACTGCTTGACCACTGGGGAAAAACTGTGTATAGGGTTAGGTCAGGATGCTGCCAATGTCCACCCAGCTGCTATACTGCACCTAATCATACAAGTCTCTACCTATCCATGACCACCCTAACAATAAAAGCTGCAAATAACTTCACCTAATGCCTACATTGTGTGCGTGCAACATGTACTTACACAAATGGCGTTTATGTCTGACTCATGTCCAGTGAAGGTTTGTCGACACTCCCCTTCCCGCACATCCCACAGTTTGGCGCTGGCGTCACAAGCTCCAGAAACAAACAGGTTAAAATCAGGGGATACTGCCAGACTCATGCAGTCCCCTGTGTGCCCTGTAAACACTGTTTTCTGCTGTCCTGTCTCAATGTCCCAGAGAGCACTGCAGGAGGAACACAGGGAAGTTATATGGAGCGCTAGAGGGTGTCTCACAGGGGGGTTATACGCAGCGCTAGAGGGTGTATCACAGGGGGTTTATACGCAGAGCTAGAGGGTGTCTCACAGGGTTTATACGCAGAGCTAGAGGGTGTCTCACGGGGTTTATACGCAGAGCTAGAGGGTGTCTCACGGGGTTTATACGCAGAGTTAGAGGGTGTCTCACGAGGTTATATGCAGCGCTAGAGGGTGTCTCACAGGGGGATTATACGCAGCGCTAGTGGGTGTCTCACAGGGGGTTTATACGCAGCGCTAGTGGGTGTCTCGGGGGGTTTATACGCAGCGCTAGAGGGTGTCTCACAGGGGGGTTATACGCAGCGCTAGAGGGTGTCTCACAGGGGGGTTATACGCAGTGCTAGAGGGTGTCTCACAGGGGGTTTATACGCATCACTAGAGGGTGTATCACAGGGGGTTTATACGCAGAGCTAGAGGGTGTCTCACGGGGTTTATACGCAGCGCTAGAGGGTGTCTCACAGGAGGTTTATACGCAGCGCTAGAGGGTGTCTCACAGGGGGGGTTATACGTAGCTCTAGAGGGTGTCTCACAGGGGGTTATACGCAGCACTAGAGGGTGTCTCACAGGGGGGGTTATACGCAGCGCTAGAGGGTGTCTCACAGGGGGGTTATACGCAGCGCTAGAGGGTGTCTCGGGGTTTATACGCATCGCTAGAGGGAGTCTCACAGGGGGTTTATATGCAGAGCTAGAGGGTGTCTCACAGGGGGTTTATACACGGCGCTAGAGGGTGTATCACAGGGGAGTTATACGCAGCCCTAGAGGGTGTCCCACAGTGGGTTTATACGCAGCGCTAGGGGGTGTCTCACAGGGGGGTTATACGCAGCGCAAGAGGGTGTCTCACAGGGGTGTTATACGCAGTGCTAGAGGGTGTCTCACAGGGGGGTTATACACAGACCTAGAGGGTGTCTCACGTGGTTTATACGCAGTGCTAGAGGGTGTCCCAGAGGGGGTTTATACGCAGCGCTAGAGGGTGTCTCACAGGGGGGTTATACGCAGCGCTAGAGGGTGTATCACAGGGGGTTTATACGCAGTGCTAGAGGGTGTCTCACAGGGTTTATACGCAGCGCTAGAGGGTGTCTCACAGGGGGGTTATACGCAGCATAACAGAAAAAGAGAACCAATGGCACTACTTGTTAGGATAAAAAATAAGCTCTAGATCTCTATATGTGACGGACTTGGGAGTATATCCCGGATCAGTACTATGTAATGGAGTCTGTGGTGCTGTGTACTGTATATAGACTTTGAAGGCTGGATGTGGTTAAAGGGATAACCACAAGAAAGAGTACACTTGTAGCACTCGAGAGCTTAATGTGATGTAGTTAAATTTATCACAAGGCTCAATGTGGTGCAATAGTTAGACAACACTAGTCTCCAAATATACTAAACCTAACTAAATTAAAACTTAACGTTTATTTATTACACAGTGCTAAAATTTGCGGAAAACAAAGATTAAAAACACTAACCAAAATTGGTGCTAGATGGAATAAAAGAGATCAGTGTAGTAGGCTAATGATACCAAGGTGAGGGTCTCTATATATTAGTCTCTTGAAGGGAGACCGTATAGTATAGATATAATCAACAAGGGATTGTGTGTACTTATGGACAGAGTACTGATCTGTGTTAGGTGTATAATAAGTTTTGATACGCCAGTGATTGTATGAAAGTATGAGCTGCAGCTCCCCTGAAATAGCTATTACTAAGTGTAACCTGCCTTAAGATTCAATATCCCTCCATTAAGATTAAGACAGTTAAAATGATGTTATAACTGTGGTATGGTTACAGGCGGTGGAATTATAGATTGACTCAGGAAAATTAAAGTAAACACTGTTGTAAGTTCTCTCAATAATAGTCTAATATACACACACTGTGGTGGTATTAGGTAAATTGAGGTATATCATAATCCCTGTCTTGTTCGCCTACCCATAAATTATGCCACCTATGGGTACAGTGGTATTGTAGAATGTAGACAGCAGGGCTGATGAGTGTTAAATATTACTAACCTGAGTTTCTAAATGGGCTTACATAAAGAAACGTGGTATGTTTTATTTGCTTTGTTATAGTATTAATTGTCAGATTCTCACATACTACGATTATGCATTTATGTCGCCCAGTGGTGGTTGTTTCATACATGTACTTAGTTGTATAGTATAGCTGATAGAGATATTTATATAGCTGGGAATTCAATTATATAATGTAACTTATTAGTTGTGGATACTAAGTTCCAAGTTCAATTGATGCAGTGATATGTATTACATATTTTATTGCATTGTAACTGTTTCAATTGTGCTTATGTGAACATTGAGCGATATCTGAATTTCGAATGACTAAGATTCAATAATTTTTATACATTTAAAGATCAGTGTTGATATCCTGTGGAATATCTCACACTAATACTCTGCTAGTATCTAAATTTTGAGTAACTAAGATTCAATAATTTTTATACATTTCAAGATCAGTGTTGATATCCTGTGAAATATCTCACACCAATACTCTGCTGGTAAGCGTTATTGCTGTAACGGCATAAAACAGATCTGCTGCTGGTTATAAGCTGGCGGGTAATACCCGATATCTGTGTTACCAAGTTTTGGCGCTTTCGTATTTAAATTAGCTGACCGTTAGGGCAGTATCGCTCCTAAACGGTAATTATAGATTGGAAAGTAGCCAGTATTTCTTAAACCATAAGCCAGCCTATTATACCAATAGCCTCCCTTGGTTTCGTATAGATTCAATAAAGACACATATATATATATATAGCCTAATTATAGTAACTAGTTTGCATGCTAGCACTGATGATGGTTAGCTTCTAAAATACAGGAGCTCGCAATGACTCCTCACCATTTCCCTAAATCCCTAACATGTTTCGCCGTCTAACACGGCTTAACCCTTTGAAAAAGCCGTGTTAGACGGCGAAACATGTTAAGGATTTAGGGAAATGGTGAGGAGTCATTGCGAGCTCCTGTATTTTAGAAGCTAACCATCATCAGTGCTAGCATGCAAACTAGTTACTATAATTAGGCTATATATATATGTGTCTTTATTGAATCTATACGAAACCAAGGGAGGCTATTGGTATAATAGGCTGGCTTATGGTTTAAGAAATACTGGCTACTTTCCAATCTATAATTACCGTTTAGGAGCGATACTGCCCTAACGGTCAGCTAATTTAAATACGAAAGCGCCAAAACTTGGTAACACAGATATCGGGCATTACCCGCCAGCTTATAACCAGCAGCAGATCTGTTTTATGGCGTTACAGCAATAACGCTTACCAGCAGAGTATTGGTGTGAGATATTTCACAGGATATCAACACTGTGATCTTGAAATGTATAAAGACTATTGAATCTTAGTTACTCAAAATTTAGATACTAGCAGAGTATTAGTGTGAGATATTCCACAGGATATCAACACTGTGATCTTTAAATGTATAAAAATTATTGAATCTTAGTCATTCGAAATTCAGATATCGCTAAAACATTATCAAATTATATGATTAAGAGGGGAAACTAGAATTTTTTCTATTATATGTTAAAAGCCATAAAACTTTAACTGAAAGGTTGCAGGTAGTTCAAACTCGAATGTTGAATAAATTTATATCTCAATTATTTGTTCAAGTATACTGACAACTAATGTGCTTAAATTTAAAACGTGATCTAGTAAAACACCCAAACTTTTGAATGTCACAATAGATTGAAGGATAAAATCACCTTCAAACATCAAGCAACAGAATCATAGAATATAGTTAATAATGTTAGATAAACTGTTTATCAGTAACTATAATATGAAATTGGAAAAGCACTCATATTTGAATGCAAGTCAATACAAAACTGTTTATCTTTAAACTGTGACACAACAATTAAGCCTATATATCCATTTAAAGCCTGGCTTGCTTAAAACAAAATTACAAGTTTGTACCCTCAATAAATGAGCTATGATACCTAATGTAATCAATGTTCACATAAGCACAATTGAAACAGTTACAATGCAATAAAATATGTAATACATATCACTGCATCAATTGAACTTGGAACTTAGTATCCACAACTAATAAGTTACATTATATAATTGAATTCCCAGCTATATAAATATCTCTATCAGCTATACTATACAACTAAGTACATGTATGAAACAACCACCACTGGGCGACATAAATGCATAATCGTAGTATGTGAGAATCTGACAATTAATACTATAACAAAGCAAATAAAACATACCACGTTTCTTTATGTAAGCCCATTTAGAAACTCAGGTTAGTAATATTTAACACTCATCAGCCCTGCTGTCTACATTCTACAATACCACTGTACCCATAGGTGGCATAATTTATGGGTAGGCGAACAAGACAGGGATTATGATATACCTCAATTTACCTAATACCACCACAGTGTGTGTATATTAGACTATTATTGAGAGAACTTACAACAGTGTTTACTTTAATTTTCCTGAGTCAATCTATAATTCCACCGCCTGTAACCATACCACAGTTATAACATCATTTTAACTGTCTTAATCTTAATGGAGGGATATTGAATCTTAAGGCAGGTTACACTTAGTAATAGCTATTTCAGGGGAGCTGCAGCTCATACTTTCATACAATCACTGGCGTATCAAAACTTATTATACACCTAACACAGATCAGTACTCTGTCCATAAGTACACACAATCCCTTGTTGATTATATCTATACTATACGGTCTCCCTTCAAGAGACTAATATATAGAGACCCTCACCTTGGTATCATTAGCCTACTACACTGATCTCTTTTATTCCATCTAGCACCAATTTTGGTTAGTGTTTTTAATCTTTGTTTTCCGCAAATTTTAGCACTGTGTAATAAATAAACGTTAAGTTTTAATTTAGTTAGGTTTAGTATATTTGGAGACTAGTGTTGTCTAACTATTGCACCACATTGAGCCTTGTGATAAATTTAACTACATCACATTAAGCTCTCGAGTGCTACAAGTGTACTCTTTCTTGTGGTTATCCCTTTAACCACATCCAGCCTTCAAAGTCTATATACAGTACACAGCACCACAGACTCTTCTATTACATAGTACTGATCCGGGATATACTCCCAAGTCCGTCACATATAGAGATCTAGAGCTTATTTTTTATCCTAAAAAGTAGTGCCATTGGTTCTCTTTTTCTGTTACGCTGCGTATAACCCCCCTGTGAGACACCCTCTAGCGCTGCGTATAAACCCTGTGAGACACCCTCTAGCACTGCGTATAAACCCCGTGATACACCCTCTAGGTCTGTGTATAACCCCCCTGTGAGACACCCTCTAGCGCTGCGTATAAACCCTGTGAGACACCCTCTAGCACTGCGTATAACCCCCCTGTGAGACACCCTCTAGTGCTGCGTATAAACCCCCTCTGGGACACCCTCTAGCTCTGCGTATAAACCCTGTGAGACACCCTCTAGGTCTGTGTATAACCCCCCTGTGAGACACCCCCTAGCGCTGCGTATAACCGCCATGTGAAACAGCCTCTAGCACTACATATAAACCCCCTGTGAGACACCCTCTAGCGCTGCGTATAAACCCCGTGAGACACCCTCTAGCGCTGCGTATAAACCTCTGTGAGACACCCTCTAGCGCTGCGTGTCTTACGGGTTTATACGAAGCGCTAGAGGGTGTCTTACGGGGTTTATACGCAGCGCTAGAGGGTGTCTTACGGGATTTATACGCAGCTCTAAAGGGTGTTTCACAGAGGGTTTATACGCAGTGCCAGAGGGTGTCTTACAAGGTTTATACGCAGCGATAGAGGGTGTTTCACAGGGTTTTTTTTACGCAGCGCTAGAGGGTGTCTCACAAGGGGTTTATACGTGGCGCTAGAGGGTGTCTCACGGGGGGGATTATATGCAGAGCTAGAGGGTGTCTCTCAGTGGTTATACGCAGTGCTAGAGTGTGTCTCACAGGGGGATTATACACAGCGCTAGAGGGTGTCTCACAGGGGGTTTATACGCAGAGCTAGAGGGTGTCTCACAGAGGGTTTATACGCAATGCTAGAGGGTGTCTCACAGGGGATTTATACGCAGCGCTAGAGGGTGTCTCACAGAGGTTTATACGCAGCGCTAGAGGGTGTCACGGGATTTATACGCAGCTCTAAAGGGTGTTTCACAGAGGGTTTATACGCAGTGCCAGAGGGTGTCTTACAAGGTTTATACGCAGCGATAGAGGGTGTTTCACAGGGTTTTTTTACGCAGCGCTAGAGGGTGTCTCACAAGGGGTTTATACGTGGCGCTAGAGGGTGTCTCACGGGGGGGATTATATGCAGAGCTAGAGGGTGTCTCTCGGTGGTTATACGCAGTGCTAGAGTGTGTCTCACAGGGGGATTATACACAGCGCTAGAGGGTGTCTCACAGGGGGTTTATACGCAGAGCTAGAGGGTGTCTCACAGAGGGTTTATACGCAATGCTAGAGGGTGTCTCACAGGGGATTTATACGCAGCGCTAGAGGGTGTCTCAGAGGTTTATACGCAGCGCTAGAGGGTGTCTCGGGTTTATACGCAGGGCTAGAGTTTCACAGGGGGTTTATACGCAGCGCTAGAGGGTGTCTCACAGGGGTTATACCCAGTGCTAGAGGGTGTTTCACTGGGTTTATACGCAGCGCTAGAGGGTGTCTCACAGGGGGGTTATACACGGCGCTCGAGGGTGTTTCACAGGGTTTTTTTACGCAGTGCTAGAGGGTGTCTCACAAGGGGGTTATACGCAGTTCTAGAGGGTGTCTCACAGGGGGTTTATACACAGTGCTAGAGGGTGTCTCACTGGTTTATATGCAGTGCTAGAGGGTGTCTCACAGGGTTTATACACGGCGCTAGAGGGTGTGTCACGGGGATTATACGCAGCACTAGAGGGTGTCTCATGGGGTTTATATGCAGAGCTAGAGGGTGTCTCACAGGGATTATACGCAGCACTAGAGGGTGTCTCACGGGGGTTTATACGCAGCACTAGAGGGTGTCTCATGGGGTTTATATGCAGAGCTAGAGGGTGTCTCACGAAGGTTATACACAGCACTAGCGGGTGTCTCTGGGTTTATATGCAGAGCTAGAGGGTGTCACTGGGGTTATACGCAGTGCTAGAGGGTGTCACTGGGGTTATACGCAGTGCTAGAGGGTGTCACTGGGGTTATACGCAGTGCTAGAGGGTGTCTCACAGGGGGATTATATGCAGAGCTAGAGGGTGTCTCGGGTTTATATGCAGAGCTAGAGGGTGTCTCATGAGGGTTATACGCAGCACTAGAGGGTGTCTCGTGGTTTATACGCAGCGCTAGAGGGTGTCTCACAGGGGGGTTATACACAGCGCTAGAGGGTGTTTCACAGGGTTTTTTTACGCAGCGCTAGAGGGTGTCTCACGGGGATTATGCACAGCACTAGAGGGTGTCTCACGGGGTTTATAAGCAGAGCTAGAGGGCGTTTCACAGGGTTTTTTTTTTTATGCAGTGCTAGAGGGTGTCTCACAAGGGGGTTATACGCAGTGCTAGAGGGTGTCTCACTGGTTTATATGCAGCGCTAGAGGGTGTCTCACAGGGTTTATACACGGCGCTAGAGGGTGTCTCACAGGGGGGTTTATAAGCAGCGCTAGAGGGTGTGTCACGGGGATTATACGCAGCATTAGAGGGTGTCTCATGGGGTTTATATGCAGAGCTAGAGGGTGTCTCACAGGGGGGTTTATACGCAGCACTAGAGGGTGTCTCATGGGGTTTATATGCAGAGCTAGAGGGTGTCTCACGAAGGTTATACACAGCACTAGAGGGTGTCTCTGGGTTTATATGCAGAGCTAGAGGGTGTCTCTGGGTTTATATGCAGAGCTAGAGGGTGTCTCACTGGGGTTATACGCAGTGCTAGAGGGTGTCTCACTGGGGTTATACGCAGTGCTAGAGGGTGTCACACAGGGTTTATACGCAGCTCTAGAGGGTGTCTCACTGGGTTTATACGCAGCGCTAGAGGGTGTCTCACTGGGTTTATACGCAGCGCTAGAGGGTGTCTCACTGGGTTTATACGCAGCGCTAGAGGGTGTCTCACTGGGTTTATACGCAGCGCTAGAGGGTGTCTCACTGGGTTTATACGCAGCGCTAGAGGGTGTCTCAGGGGGTTTATACGCAGCGCTAGAGGGTGTCTCACAAGGGGGTTTATACGCAGCGCTAG
The DNA here is from genome assembly GCF_027579735.1 of Bombina bombina. Lineage (NCBI taxonomy): Eukaryota > Metazoa > Chordata > Amphibia > Anura > Bombinatoridae > Bombina > Bombina bombina. Next base: position 285,388,852 of record NC_069507.1, on the reverse strand, counting down.
AGGGTGTCTCACAAGGGGGTTTATACGCAGCGCTAGAGGGTGTCTCACGGGGTTTATACGCAGCTCTAGAGGGTGTCTCACAGGGGGTTTATACGCAGCGCTAGAGGGTGTCTCACATGGGGGTTATACGCAGCTCTAGAGGGTCTCACACAGGGGGTTTATACGCAGCGCTAGAGGGTGTCTCACAAGGGGGTTTATACGCAGCGCTAGAGGGTGTCTCACAGGGGGTTTATACGCAGCGCTAGAGGGTGTCAGGGGGTTTATACGCAGCGCTAGAGGGTGTCTCACATGGGGGTTATACGCAGCTCTGGAGGGTGTCTCACAGGGTTTATACGCAGCGCCTAGTGGCTGTTTCACATGGGGGTTTTACACGGCGCTAGAGGGTGTCTCACAGGGGGTTTATACGCAGCGCTAGAGGGTGTCTCACTGGGTTTATACGCAGCGCTAGAGGGTGTTTCACAGGGGGTTTATACGCAGCGCTAGAGGGTGTCTCACAAGGGGGTTTATACGCAGCTCTAGAGGGTGTCAGGGGGTTTATACGCAGCGCTAGAGGGTGTCTCACATGGGGGTTATACGCAGCTCTAGAGGGTGTCTCACAAGGGGGTTTATACGCAGCGTTAGAGGGTGTCTCACAGGGGGTTTATACGCAGCGCTAGAGGGTGTCTCACAGGGGGTTTATACGCAGCGCTAGAGGGTGTCTCACAGGGGGTTTATACGCAGCGCTAGAGGGTGTCTCACATGGGGGTTATACGCGGCTCTAGAGGGTGTCTCACAGGGTTTATACGCAGCGCTAGAGGCTGTTTCACATGGGGGTTTTACACAGCGCTAGAGGGTGTCTCACAGGGGGTTTATACGCAGCGCTAGAGGGTGTCTCACGGGGTTTATACGCAGCGCTAGAGGGTGTCTCACAGGGGGTTTATACGCAGCGCTAGAGGGTGTCTCACAGGGGGTTTATACGCAGCGCTAGAGGGTGTCTCACGGGGTTTATACGCAGCGCTAGAGGGTGTCTCACAGGGGGTTTATACGCAGCGCTAGAGGGTGTCTCACAGGGGGGTTTATACGCAGCTCTAGAGGGTGTCTCTCAGGGGGTTTATACGCAGAGCTAGAGGCTGTTTCACATGGGGTTTATACGCAGCGCTAGAGGGTGTTTCACAGGGGGGTTTATACGCAGCGCTAGAGGGTGTCTCACAGGGGGTTATACGCAGCGCTAGAGGGTGTCTCACAGGGGGTTATACGCAGCGCTAGAGGGTGTCTCACAAGGGGGGTTATACGCAGCTCTAGAGGGTGTCCCACAGGGGGGTTATACGCAGCTCTAGAGGGTGTCTCACAGGGGGGTTATACGCAGCTCTAGAGGGTGTCTCACGGGGGGGTTATACGTAGCTCTAGAGGGTGTCTCACGGGGTTTATACGCAGCGCTAGAGGGTGTCTCACAGGGGGTTTATACGCAGCGCTAGAGGGTGTCTCACGGGGTTTATACGCAGCTCTAGAGGGTGTCTCACAGGGGGTTTATACGCAGCGCTAGAGGGTGTCTCACAAGGGGGTTTATACGCAGCGTTAGAGGCTGTTTCACATGGGGGTTATACGCAGCTCTAGAGGGTGTCTCACAGGGGGTTTATACGCAGCGCTAGAGGGTGTCTCAAGGGGGTTTATACGCAGCGTTAGAGGCTGTTTCACATGGGGGCTATACGCAGTGCTAGAGGGTGTCTCACAGGGGGGTTTATACGCAGCGCTAGAGGGTGTCTCACAGGGGGTTTATACGCAGCGCTAGAGGGTGTCTCACAGGGGGTTTATACGCAGCGCTAGAGGGTGTCTCACAAGGGGGTTTATACGCAGCGTTAGAGGCTGTTTCACATGGGGGTTATACCCAGTGCTAGAGGGTGTCTAGCGCTGCGTATAAACCCCCCTGTGAGACACCCTCTAGCACTGGGTATAACCCCCATGTGAAACAGCCTCTAACGCTGCGTATAAACCCCCTTGTGAGACACCCTCTAGCGCTGCGTATAAACCCCCCTGTGAGAGGGTGTCTCACAGGGGGTTTATACGCAGCTCTAGAGGGTGTCTCACAGGGGGTTTATACGCAGCTCTAGAGGGTGTCTCACAGGGGGTTTATACGCAGCGTTAGAGGCTGTTTCACAGGGGGTTTATACGCAGCGCTAGAGGGTGTCTCACAAGGGGTTTATACGCAGCGCTAGAGGGTGTCTCACAGGGGGTTTATACGCAGCGCTAGAGGGTGTCTCACATGGGGGTTATACGCAGCTCTAGAGGGTCTCACACAGGGGGTTTATACGCAGCGCTAGAGGGTGTCTCACGGGGTTTATACGCAGCGCTAGAGGGTGTCTCACAAGGGGGTTTATACGCAGCTCTAGAGGGTGTCAGGGGGTTTATACGCAGCGCTAGAGGGTGTCTCACATGGGGGTTATACGCAGCTCTAGAGGGTGTCTCACAGGGTTTATACGCAGCGCTAGAGGCTGTTTCACATGGGGGTTTTACACAGCGCTAGAGGGTGTCTCACAGGGGGTTTATACGCAGCGCTAGAGGGTGTCTCACAGGGGGTTTATACGCAGCGCTAGAGGGTGTCTCACAAGGGGGTTTATACGCAGCTCTAGAGGGTGTCAGGGGGTTTATACGCAGCGCTAGAGGGTGTCTCACATGGGGGTTATACGCAGCTCTAGAGGGTGTCTCACAAGGGGGTTTATACGCAGCGTTAGAGGGTGTCTCACAGGGGGTTTATACGCAGCGCTAGAGGGTGTCTCACAGGGGGTTTATACGCAGCGCTAGAGGGTGTCTCACGGGGTTTATACGCAGCGCTAGAGGGTGTCTCACAGGGGGTTTATACGCAGCGCTAGAGGGTGTCTCACAGGGGGTTTATACGCAGCGCTAGAGGGTGTCTCACAGGGGGGTTTATACGCAGCTCTAGAGGGTGTCTCACAGGGGGTTTATACGCAGAGCTAGAGGCTGTTTCACATGGGGTTTATACGCAGCGCTAGAGGGTGTCTCACAGGGGGGTTTATACGCAGCGCTAGAGGGTGTCTCACAGGGGGTTTATACGCAGAGCTAGAGGCTGTTTCACATGGGGTTTATACGCAGCGCTAGAGGGTGTCTCACAGGGGGTTTATACGCAGCGCTAGAGGGTGTCTCACAGGGGGTTTATACGCAGCGCTAGAGGGTGTCTCACAGGGGGTTTATACGCAGCGCTAGAGGGTGTCTCACAGGGGGTTTATACGCAGCGCTAGAGGGTGTCTCACAGGGGGTTTATACGCAGCGCTAGAGGGTGTCTCACAGGGGGGTTTATACGCAGCTCTAGAGGGTGTCTCACAGGGGGTTTATACGCAGAGCTAGAGGCTGTTTCACATGGGGTTTATACGCAGCGCTAGAGGGTGTCTCACAGGGGGTTTTATACGCAGCGCTAGAGGGTGTCTCACAGGGGGTTTATACGCAGAGCTAGAGGCTGTTTCACATGGGGTTTATACGCAGCGCTAGAGGGTGTCTCACGGGGGTTTATACGCAGCGCTAGAGGGTGTCTCACAGGGGGTTTATACGCAGCGCTAGAGGGTGTCTCACAGGGGGTTTATACGCAGCGCTAGAGGGTGTCTCACAGGGGGTTTATACGCAGCGCTAGAGGGTGTCTCACAGGGGGTTTATACGCAGCGCTAGAGGGTGTCTCACAGGGGGTTTATACGCAGCGCTAGAGGGTGTTTCACATTGGGGTTATACGCAGCTCTAGAGGGTGTCTCACAGGGGGGTTATACGCAGCTCTAGAGGGTGTCTCACAGGGGGGGTTATACGTAGCTCTAGAGGGTGTCTCACAGGGGGTTTATACGCAGCGCTAGTGGGTGTCTCACAGGGGGTTTTACACAGTGACCTCACTGTCTACCCTTGTGGTTTAGTTTCTTACCAGGTTGTATCTCCTGAGCTTGTCACAATCTGATTGTCATCAAGAAATCTGCAACACGAGAGGTAACCTGAGGGGGAAAGAGAATTAAAGGGACTTAAGTCATAATTCAATTTCCATTAACAAAATGTGCACAGTCTTTATATTTCCTTCTTAATACAGGGAGTGTCCACAGCTGCATTCCTTACTTGTGGGAATACAGAACCTGGCCACCAGGAGGAGGCAAAGACACCCCAGCCAAAGGCTTAAATACCTCCCCCACTTCCCTCATCCCCAGTCATTCTTTGCCTTTCGTCACAGGAGGATGGCAGAGAAGTGTCAGAAGATTTCGGATTTGTTCCTCAGGAGGGGTATCTGCCCTTCGAGATGGGACTGGAGTTTTAAGTAGTCCTGTCAGCCTCTCAGTGAGAGCATTGACAAAAGTTAGTCTGGAGATGCAGGGAGAGTCTTTCTGCGAAACCATCCAGACTCATATTAACAGCTCCTAAGCAATCGGTGTTGACGAGTTTTGCTGCCTGCTTTTTTTTCACTCAAGTCCATGTCAGAAACGCTGCTACAATCTGGCAAACTTGAAGGACTGTGTTACTGTTCCACGGCATAGATTCCGGTAAGATCGTTTTTTACACATTTTGCAAACGCTAGAAGACAGGGTCACAGTGTGGCTCCTTTTATCTATATGGAATCAAGGGTTAATATCTCCTGAGGGGGATTATGAACAATTGGGTTTAATCATATATGCTTTATTTGATTTTATGCTGCTTTTTGTGTAAGATGTTTATGGGCTCATAGGCTGACATGGAACATACAGGTTTCACTTTCACTTTGAAGGTTGCGCAACTTAAAAGCTTGGTGCGCTTTTTCTCATAGCAGGGATGGTCCTGCATTGCGCACCATGTGACCGGAAGGGTTGAGGCTTCCATTTCCTTTCTCTTGACCGAGTTACTACTGGAGAGGATTTTTATCTCTGTCTGGGTCATAGGGGGTGGTGGGTGCAAAGCCATTGGGGGTATAAAGGTGCTGCTTTTTTTTAATTTAAAATAGTTAGTTTTTTCTGTAGTCCTCAGCATATTGTACTTTAGCCATGGACGATTCTGATTCATTAGAGGGTTCTCCTTCTATTTCAAAGAGTAAAGCCTGTTTATATTGTGAGGGAGCTCTGGAATATCCGCCCTCTCAATTATGTTCCATATGCCTTGATAAGGGGATTATATAAGGTTGACATGTTTGATACCACTGAGCTGCCCACCTCTGAGGAGTCCTCTTCCAGTGTGGTACACACCCTACATGCATGTTTGTATACACATGCAGCTTCCCATTGCATTGCTAATCCTCCATCTGAAAGGGCCTTTCTTCACCAGACGTTACTGCGCAGTTTCATACGGTGGTGTCTGCGGCCATTAGTGCTTTTTCTTGCACTGCTAAGCGCAAGCAAAAGGTTAAATCTTGCACTCCTGCCCAGGTGGCATCATGTAATTTGTCGGATATATCTGATCAGTTATCCGAGGATGAGGTTCTCTGAAACTTCAGAGTATGAACTTTCAGGGTTGGAGTCTGCTGCCTATAATCCTCCACCTGTGCAGGATCCAATTTTTAGATTTAGGACAGAACGTTTACACTTTCTACTAAAGGAGGTTTTGACTACTTTAGAGGTTTTAAAGGCCGAGCTGCCAGTCGAACTCTGGGTCCTAAATTTGATGGCAATCATTATTAAAGGGACAGTCAACACCAGAATTGTTGTTGTTTAAAAAGAAAGATAATCCCTTTATTACCAATTCCCCAGTTTTGCATAACCAACAGTTATATTAATACACTTTTTACCTCTTTGATTATTTTGTATCTATGCCTCAGCAGACTGCCCCCTTTTTCAGTTCTCACTCCAGGGTAACTTCACGTGCATGAGCTCAGTGTTATCTATATGAATATACTCAACTATTAGGAACCAAGTCCAATATACAGGGGCGCCAACAGAAGTTCCAGTAATCCAATGGTGTACTATATTCTTGTGGCCCACAGATTAAATGAAGACAGTTTCTTAAATAATGAAACAAAAATGAATACAAGTAGCTGCTCCCTCCAAATGGAAAGACAAAAAAACAGAAGGGGCCCTTGCTTGTGCAGATCAATTAAAGTACAAAAGTAGAAACAACCACTTGCTCCTATTGTACTCACATACACAGCAGCACTTGTCGTGCTGTTGGGCACAGGCTGAAGTTCTGGCAGCGCTCCAGCTCACTGATATTAACCTCGTCAGATCCGGCAGAGTTTGACACAGCGTGTTGATGTCCTGGTTCCTCCTTCCTTAGCTCTTTACCTCCATACTGGATATGAGTGAGAAGAGGCATACTACACACAAATCCTAGTGCAGATCAGTGAGATATCAAATGATATCAAATAAATCACGCTAAATGGTATACTTGCAAACACTGCAGCACTCAGATGTGCTGATTGGGGCAAACTGGAGTCTCTCATCGCTCCAGCTCGCTGATGTGGCTAAAGATACAATCCACTCGATACAGATGATAAAAAACGATACGAAGTAATATGTAAAACAAATTGACACTTTAATTAAAAAACATTAAAAAGATTACAGCACTAACGTGCATAAAATAAGTGCTACGTGTTTCTCAGTCAGCAGATCGTTTCTTCAGGCATATGCACAGATTACCTCGATACGAGGTTCAATCTAATTTCTCTTTTCCTGCCATTACCATTCCTTCCTTGAGTGGTGGCTCGAATCTTTCAGGAGCAGGCGTCAGTGATAGATTGCTCCATCGTGGCCTCGAAGGATATGGTTCGTGGATCTAGTGGGGATGTCATCATCTCCTCCTTGGAGGTTACCTTATCACAGGGATCTGCTGGAACAAGACCCCTTTATCACAATATAGATTCTCTGAGGCTGACTGCGTGAAGATTGAATGCTTAGTCTTAGCCAAGAGAGGGTTTTCTGAGTGTTATTGATACTCTCATTGAAGCTCATAAGCCGGTTACTCGTCGCATCCTTCGTAAGGTGTGGAGGACCTACTTATTCTGGTGTGAAGAGCGTGGTTTGTCCTGGCACAGAGTAAAGGTAGCCAGGATTCCTTCTTTTCTCCAGGTTGGACTGGAGAAGGGCCTCTCGGCTAGTTCCTTAAAGGGAGAGATTTCGGCCCTGTTTGTTTTACTGCACAAGAGGCTCGCTGAGCTTCTGAATGCAGTCTTTTGTTAAGATTCTGACTAGGATCAGGCTGGTGTTTAGATCAAAATGCTCCTCCTTGGAGTTTAAATCTTGTTCTTAAAGTTTTGCAACGGGCTCCGTTTGAGCCTATGCACAAGGTTGACATTAAGTTTTTTGTTTTGGAAAGTTCTTTTTCTACTAGCTATTGCTACTGCGCACAGAGTCTCTGAGATTGCTGTCTTGCAATGCGACCCTCCTTATCTGGTGTTCCATGCTGATAAGGCTGTTCTACGAATTAACTTAGGATTTCTTCCTAAGGTTGTGTCAAATCGCAACATCAATCAAGAAATTGTGGTTCCTTTATTATGTCCTAATCCTTCATCGAAAGAATGTGTACTGCATAATCTGGATGTGGTTCGTGCCTTGAAGTTCTATCTTCAGGCTACAAAGGAATTTAGACAAACTTCTTCTCTGTTATCTATTCTGGGAAGTGTAGGGGTCAGAGGGCCTCTTCGACTTCCTTATCTTTTTGGTTGAGGAGTATCATCCGCTTAGCATATGAGTCAGCGGGTCTTAAACCTCCTCTGATTACTGCTCATTCTACGAGAGCAGTGGTTTCCTCTTCGGCCTTAAAATTAGGCCTCTTTGGATTAGACGTGCTACCTGGTCCTCCTTACATACTTTTTCAAAATTTTACAAGTTTGATGTTTTTGCTTCTGCTGAAGCAGCCTTTGTGAGAGGTTTTGCAGGCTGTGGTGCCCTCAGATTAGGAGCCGCCTCTCTTTTTTACCCTCCCGTTACCCATGCTACGAAGGACAATGAATGCTATCGTTTCCCACAAGTAATGAATGCAGCTGTGGACTCTCCCTGTATTAAGAAGGTAAACATAAATTATGACTTACCAGATAATTTCCTTTCTTCTACAAGATACGACGAGTACACGGATTTCATCCTTGTGGGATATTATCCTCCTGCTAACAGGAAGTGGCAAAGAGCACCACAGCAGAGCTGTGTATATATAGCTCCCCTCCTCCACCTCCAGTCATTCTCTTTGCCTGTGTTATACTAGGAAGAGGTAAAGTGAGGTGTTAGTGTTTCTTCAATCAAGAAGTTTTTTATTTTAAATGGTACCGGTGAGTACTGTTTTCCTCAGGAGGATTTGGAAGAAGAATTCTGCCCTGACTTTGATGATCTTAGCAGCTGTAACTAAGATCCATGTTGGTTGCCACAGATCTGAAGGTAATACAGGAGACATCTTCAGTGTGGAGACCGATTCATGCTGCAAGCAGCATTGAGTTATGTGCAGCCTTTTTATTCTGCAGAGACTTGGTATGTCAGAAAATGGCTGAAAATGTATTCCCAGTTAGGGAAGGGGTAAGCAGTGGAACTATCTTAAGTGTGTTACTGAAACCTATTTATTTTCTGATGACATTTTTTATGGGCAAGCTTATGATAGATGGCTGTTTGCTGTAAGATCATTATTAAGACACTGGGAGTTGTTTATTGCGGTTAGTATATACACATTATAACCGTAGCTTGTGCTTGAGGGGTAATCGTTTCCACATGGCTAGTGTTGTAACCGCTACTCCTTGCGGTGGTTTGGGCCTACGCGGTCATCGGTCCTGATGGGCGGGGCTTATTTTCGCGCGCTCAGGCGCGCTCTGTAATCTGGCTAGGAGGCAGCAGACTTTAGCTCCGGTGGGGCTTAAACAGAGTTCTTTCCTCTCCGGATTGTTGTCTTCTTGAAGTACCCTGGGGGCAGGTGGGCGCCACAGCAGAGCTGTGGCGAGGTGCAGAGGGTATTTTTGTGCTGACTTATTATATATGGCTATAAATACTGTTTAGCAGTTAATCCTTCCCTTAATATTTAGGGTGCAATAATTTTTGGAAACCTTATTTAGGATTGTGTTAATTTTGAAGACAAATTAATATTTTTTACGCACTTTTGAAAAAATTGTTAATTTTTTATTTTTGAAAGGCACAGTACACGTTTTTTGATAATTGTTTAAAGCATTTATTAGAGTTTAAACGACTTTTGTTGGTTTTTACTGGTCTGTTCAGCATGTCTGACATTGAGGAATCTCAGTGTTCTATGTGTTTAGAGGCCATTGTGGAACCCCCTCTTACATTGTGTACCTCTTGTACTGAAAGTGCCTTACATTGTAAAGAGCATATTTTAGGTCAAGAAAGTGTGCCTAAGGATGATTCTCAGTTTGAAAATCAGGATATGCCATCCAATTCTCCCCAAGTGTCACAACCTTTAACGCCCACACAAGCGACGCCCAGTACCTCTAGTGCGTCTAATTATTTTACTCTGCAGGAGATGGCTGCAGTTATGTCAACTACCCTTACAGAGGTATTATCTAAATTACCAGTGTTACAGGGTAAACGCAGTAGGTCAGGTATTAATGTGAATACTGAATCCTCTGCTTTATTAGCTGTTTCTGATGTACCCTCACAATGCTCTGAGTTGGGGGTCAGGGAATTGCTGTCTGAGGGAGAGATTTCAGACTCAGGGAATGTTACCTCAGACAGATTTGGACACTATATCCTTTAAATTTAACCTTGAACACCTCTGCTTGTTACTAAGGGAGGTTTTAGCGACTCTGGATGATTGTGACCCTGTTGTGATACCACCAGAGAAATTGTGTAAGATAGACAAATATCTAGAGGTACCTACTTACACTGTTTTTCCGGTTCCTAAAAGAATTTTGTAAATTGTAAAGAAGAAATAGGATAGACCAGGTATACCGTTCTCTCCGCCTCCTAATTTTAAGAAAATGTTTCCCATATCAGACACCATTCGGGACTCTTGGCAAACAGTCCCTAAGGTGGAGGGAGCTATATCTACCCTGGCTAAGCGTACGACTATACCTATTGAGGACAGTTGTGCTTTCAAAGATCCTATGGATAAAAAATTAGAGGGTCTTTTAAAGAAATTATTTGTAAATCAGTGGTTTCTTTTACAACCTACGGCTTGCATTGTTCCAGTAACTACTGCAGCAGCCTTTTATTTTGAGGCTCTGGAAGAGTCTTAAGGTTGAGACTCCATTAGATATTTTGGATAGAATTAAGGCTCTTAAGCTAGCTAATTCTTTTATTACTGATGCCACTTTTCAAATTGCTAAATTAGCTGCGAAAATGCAGGATTTGCTATTTTAGCGCGTAGAGCGTTATGGCTTAAATCTTGGTCTGCTGATGTGTCATCAAAAACTAAGCTTTTAGCTATTCCCTTTAAAGGTAAGACCCTTTTTGGGCCTGAATTGAAAGAAATCATTTCTGACATTACAGGAGGTAAAGGCCATGCTCTACCTCAGGATAAGTCTGTTAAGATGAGGGGTAAACAAAATAATTTTCGTTCCTTTAGGAATTTAAAGGAGGACCCCCTGCTTCCTCTTCCTCCACAAAGCAGGAAGGGCATTTTTCCCAATCTAAGTCAGTCTGGAGACCCAACCAGAATTGGAATAAAGGTAAACAATCCAAAAAGCCTGCTGCTGCTACTAAGACAGCATGAAGGGGCGGCCCCGGATCCGGGACTGGATCTAGTAGGGGGCAGACTCTTTCTTTGCCCAGGCTTGGCCAAGAGATGTTCAGGACCCCTGGGCACTAGAAATAGTGACCAACGGTTATCAATTGGAATTAAAGGACTTTCTCCCAAGGGGGAGATTTCATCTTTCAAGATTATCTGCAGACCAGATAAAAAGAGAGGCGTTCTTATGCTGTGTAAAAGAACTTTTTACCATGGGGGTAATTTGTCCCGTTCTAAAATCGGAACAGGGACAGGGGTTTTACTCAAATCTATTTGTGGTTCCCAAAAAAGAGGGAACTTTCAGACCCATCTTAGACCTCAAGTGTCTAAACAAGTTTCTCAGAGTCCCATCATTAAAGATCGAGACTCTACGAATAATTTTACCAATGATCCAGGTGGGTGTGGCAAACCTCGCCACTTATGAACTATGCAGGAATTGTTATTTAGGCTAATGGTTAAAATGTATGTTACTGTTTAAACTCCCTTGTAGGGGAGACTGTTTTTAAAAAGTTTGTTTGTTTTTTCTGTTGAAGATTTAGTTGTTGTTGACTCCCAAGCTATGTGTCTAGTTCTTGGTGGAAAGGGGTTATTATTACAATTACCAAGAGTAGTTACTTGCTTGTCTCTGCTTACCAAAAAGATATTACAGATCCTACTGCCTCTCTGCTACAATTGGTGGCAAGCAACGGGATTCAAACCCCACTGCAAGTCGTAGGACATGTGATGTATATGAACAGACGGTGAATGGGGACAGATTATACCAGACTAAAGAGAACTGCATTGAAGGAATTACTGGAGGCGAGAGGAATTATTGCCAGCAATAAAACCAAAGCAAGGCTGATTGCAGAGCTCATGGAGGGAGACCGGGTAGCAGGTACGGCCGTACCCATGGCGAACAACGAAACTGAATTCCAAAAAGAGATGCGGACCCGGTTGGCTTTTTTCCGCTACCCCATTCGGAGGAGCTCCTGACACGGACATCAGCAGACGTACAGGAGTACTTGATGGTGACCCGACAAACCACCCCGAGACCCGGAGAGGGGCTACCAGTACACTCCAGTGCTGGTACAGGGAAAGCTAAGATTCCCTACCACGCATTCAAGGATCATACCGACACGGAGGATATCGATGGGTACCTACAGGACTTTGAGCGATTATGCCAACTGCATAATATTAGTACCGCTGACCAAGTTCCCCTACTGGCTGGCAAGTTATCCGGGCGGGCCGCTGAAGCCTACCGCACCATGCCAGATGAGGACAGCAGGGACTACCAGAAGGTAAAACAGGCCATCCTGACTAGGTGTGCTATTACCCCGGAGGCATACCGACAGCGGTTCAGAGACCTGAAGAAGCTGGAGAAAGATACCCACACTGAGTGGGCGCATCGGCTAACCAGGGCCGCTAAAGGCTGGTTGCAGGCAGCCCAAGTCACCCAGTTGGAAGACCTTTTACAACTCCTGTTGATGGAGCAATTCTTCCAAGGGGTGTCCACTGAATTGCAAAACTGGCTGAGAGATCGAAAACCGTTCACGGTACATACCGCAGCAACCTTGGCCGACGAATACCAAGACACTCGGAGAGCTCAACGAACACAGCAACGCTCCAGTATTGGGGTCACCCCAACCCCCACTGCAGCTTCCACACCTCTGCTACCCCATCCTGGAGGGGGAATCTACCCACCCCCTCCCCGATACCAGACTCGATCAGCTATCCGTTGCCATCTTTGTAACCAACAAGGGCACATTCAGAGAGACTGTCCCAGGAACAAGAACCGATCCACCTGGAACAACCAGAACAACTTGTCAAACAACCGGGCAGCTGTACACTGCTACCAGAACGGGCCCCGACTACAGACCCAACCCGCAGTCTTCCACGAGGAACCCTTGGGCATCTTACACGAGGTAAACCCAGTACAGTCCGCTTCGGACAACCAACAAAGCCACTACCAGGTGGTCTATATAGAGGGCCGACGTGTCCAAGGGCTGCGTGACTCTGGGGCCACCATAACCTTGCTCCGGCAACATTTAATTTCCACCAATCAACTCACCGGAGACTGTGTAGCTGTCCGGGTGGCCGGGGGAGCCATTTACAAGATTCCCATGGCCAAAGTACACTTGGATTGGGGAGCAGGGTCGGGAACGTAGAAGTGGGCCTTATGCAAAATTTGCCCGCAGACGTTATTTTGGGAAACGACTTAGGGGAGCTGACTTCAGCGTTTGCACCCCAAACCTCCCCACAAGCAGCACTGCCCGTGGTTACCCGACAACAGGCCCGCACCAACGCACTGGCTGATCACTCTGAGGCTCAGGTAAGGGAAAGGAAACAAAAGGGTCAAGAGGGGGAAAAAGACAAATAGAGGAGTCAGAGGAGGAAGGAGAAGGAAAAGATGCCAAAAGACAGAGCTAATAGAAAGTAGTAAAGGAATTTTCAACCTAAGTAAGAAAGTCTTAAATAAAGAGGAAGAAAGAGTCCTTAAATTGGGCCTCTCATTCGCTCCGTCTAAACCTCTGAATAAATTTGAGACACACATCAATATTAGGAAATTCGTAAGGAATTTAACTTTAAAAAGATTTTTCTTAAAAAAACCCTTTGGAGAGATACATTAAAACTAATAACGAAACAAAGAAAAAAGACGTCTATGAGCACACTAATTTTAAGGTCAAAATTCAAATTTTATCCGAAAAACGATAAAGGTAGTAATTTAGAGACGTTTGAAAAAGTAGTCCTGGCGGATTTAAGAAAAAGCGATTTCTTAAAACAGAAATCTAAGAGAAATTTGACCAAAAAAGAGAGAGAAGTATTAAAAGAACTACAGAATGATGAGAATGTGACTATAAAAATGGCGGATAAGGGAGGGGGCGTGGTACTAATAGATAGCGAAAAATATAGACTGGAAGCTGAAAGACTATTAAATGATAAGAAAACATACAGAAAATTAGATCTAGACCCCACAAATAAATATTTAATAAAATTAAAGAGGATTTTAGATAAAGGGAAAGAGAAAGGAATTTTAACTGAAAGAGTACATATATATCTTGCCCCAATTCCCAAAGATACCCATCTTCTATTTTCTACCAAAAGTGCATAAGAGCTTGATAAATCCCCCCCCCCCCCCCCCCCCGGTAGACCAATAGTTTCGGGGATAGGATCCATAACAGCGAATCTATCTGAATATGTAGATAGGTTTCTGCAGAAATATGTAGTAGGTCTAAATTGATATCTAAAAGACACAACTAGTGTCCTAAGACTTTTAAAGGATATCAACTGGGGTGATGATTGTATATTAGCGACATGTGATGTTGTGTCGCTCTATACAAACATCAACCATAATTTTGGAATAGAAGCTGTGGAACACTTTCTACAAAAAGATAAAGATATACCCAAGGAACAAAAAGAATTTTTGATTGAAATCATACGCTACATACTGGAGCACAACTACTTTTCATTTGATAGAAATTATTATTTACAAGTAGAGGGGACGGCCATGGGCACGAGATTCGCACCGAGCTATGCAAATCTTTTCATGGGCCAATGGGAAGACAATTTCTTGGCACATGCGGAGCTCGGTGCGAATCTCGTGCTATTTAAGAGATACATTGATGATATCCTCATTGTTTGGAAGGGCAGTGAGGAGGCCCTTGGAGATCTATTTAAATTAATGAATAATAATGACAGAGGTTTAACTTTCACTCACCAAATTAGTAAGGAAAGTATCACATTCTTGGATTTGGAAATAATAGTAGACAATAAAGGACTTATTACAAAAACACATTTCAAACCCACAGACTCCAATAATCACATACATGCCACCAGTTGTCATTTTTTAAAATGGAAGAACAAGATAACAGTTGAACCAACACTCAGAATTCGAAAAAAATGTACAAAAATTGATGATTTCGAGGAACAAATTAAGCTCTTAGAATGTAAGTTTAGGGACAGAGGATACAAGGATGAACAGGTACAAAAAGCCATAACCAGAGCGAGAAATACAGAGAGGGATTCACTATTAAATTATAAGATCAAGAATCAACAAAAAATGGAAGATTGCAATGTGCCATTTATAACAGAGTATAGTGACAATCATAACCAGCTAAGAAAAATTCTAAGAAAACATTGGCACATTGTAAAAAATGATCCCATACTAGGTGACAGACTCCCACCGTATCCAAGGATGGTTTACAAAAAGACTAAAAATCTAAAATCAATCTTGGCTCCAAGCGAGTACAAGAGAAAAAAACAAGGCCAGACAAATAAAGATAGAGATCTGCAGGGGAATGAAATAAAAGGATTCTTTCCCCGCACAATGTGCAAATCGTGTAAATATAGCACAAAGAAAAAAAGGCCTATGATGACCCGGGATGGATACAGAATATGAAATTAAGGATACTATTAGATGCAGCAGTAAGGGTATTATCTATGTCATACAGTGCACGTGTAATTTAATTTATGTAGGAGAGACGAGCAGGATGCTCAGGGACAGAATACGAGAACACTTATGGAATGTGGAGAAAGGAAAGTTAGAAACACATCTATACCAACATTTTAGGGACGTGCACAAGAATAATTTGAAAGATTTTAGCTTCTGGGGTATCTGTAAGGTAAGAGGGGACTGGCGAGGAGGTGATTACGAGAATAAATCACTAAGGAAAGAGGCTGAAATTATATATAATTTTAATACTCTATCCCAACGGACTCAATTCAGAACTAGAAATTGCCCCATTCCTAGGAGAATAGTTAAAAATGACCCTTTCTCATCCTTAGCTCGAGTAGCACTTTATTTAATTGTAATATTAAACAGAATTTAATATTAAGCTAAAGAACATTAAGGGAATTGTGTATATATAAGAAGGTATGTTTTTTAATTATAAAGACTGTATCCCAACATCTTTTATATAACTACATAAAATAGTATTACTAGATCCAAGTAGTAGGCACCCGATTATATTTGTGAATAAGTATTTTGGTTTTATTTATTAGATCCTATATGAAGCTCTATCTATGTATTTATTGAGAATTGGAATTCTATTTTAATATAAGTCACTGTATAAATAATTACTATGTGTTAATACAAAGCCACTACCCTTCTAAATTGATATATAGTAAGCAATGAACTCATTTAAAGTTCAAATAAGGAATAAAGACATCATTCTAATGGCATCAAGAAAAAGGCATGAGGATCCCACCGATGAAGACGCTTGTAAGAGGAAATGAGACTTCTATGAATGAATACCGGAACAGGCAAGGTATTTAAGGAGCAGGTGCGATACACACAGAATCTTGAGAAAGCCCCGGATAACGGGTGAAACGCGTAGAAAAAGTACTGTGTTTCCACACGGAACCTGCAAAAAGAAAAAAAACGCAAACCTGAAGGAATTATAAGTGAATGGAAAGGAACCTCTGCGTATGATAGTACTCAAGTGCAGAGACGGAACAGCAGCAGAAATTGGATAAAGAAATCAGGATATACTTGCGCAAGTATTTTTTCTGTTTAAACAGCTGATTGCAGCCGGTGACGTCAGACGCGCAGTGGAAGCTGAAGGGCGCGAGGATTCCCGGTCTAACAGAGACACTATTATCGTCTGGGAAGGAGCAGGTAAGAGCTAGACGAGGGCTAGCCAACCTGCCGAAAAGTTCTAGAGTCTTACAAAGTTTACCTGGACTGTCAGCCTGTGTGAGGTAAGACAGAAGTTTTCTGATTTGAAGTGATTTTGGATCCGTATTGGTTTAAGTACACAGAAACTGAAGTACCTGCCACGAAAGTGTCCTTAAAGAGACTGATATGTACATAAAGAATTGTCTCTATAAAGAGACTTAAGAGATGATTAGAGGACTATTGCTTACTAAAACCACACTGAAGGGTATATACGAGTGTGCTGGGGAAACCGGTTCCAAAAAACTAAGTGGCTTGTTAATTTGCAAATTTGTTACCAGCGCTGTTAGAACATTGTATATACAGGATCATAGAAGCGATAACGAGGACCTGTAAGGGTTATTTTTAGGAATATATTATTAGTATATAGGCTATAGGAGTGTATGAATGGGATGATTGTTTGCAATTTATGTTATTTGAAAAAAGATACTAGCCTGTTTTATTTAATCTTTTTAAATTTGTGCACAGTTTTTTAGTGGATATTAAATCTGTTTATCAATAAATTTATTTTAGTATTTAGGCTATAAGCCTCTCTCCTTTCTTTTCTTGTATAAATACAATGGTAGATTGCAGACTACCACATAATATATACATTTTTATGGAGTTCTAGTCTATATATATATATATATATATATATATATATATATATATATATATATATATATACGTAAAGGAACAGTCAAATATCAAGTTTTTCATTCTCGCCATTGTCATAGAACGAATATTGAAGTTTAAAAAAACTTAAAATTAAAAATTTAAAATCTTTTGATTTGGGGATCGCTAAAGATTAAAATAGAAACTTAACGGATAATTCTGCCCATAGCTATTAGCGCCATCTTAAACTATATATAGATTTTCCAGTCCACATTTACTGTCTAGGAAGGAGGCAGTTTATATAGATAGGCATTTTGGGCAAGAGTCTAGCGCTACACACACTAACTTTTTACACTAAAGCAATCACCCCCCTAATGTCTCTTAGGCCCCTCCACTAGAGTTTGGTAGCGAAGTGGCCACTGACCCCTCGTTGCAAGTATATAGGGATAAGGTAGACCAGAATCAAACGGGGTTGGAAGGAGAGAGGTACGGTTAGGACAAGGGGTTACTGTACAGGTATGCAGAGAAGATAGTGGCTGGATCTATTCCCCTGTCCATTCAGCAGTTAATAGTACCTCAGAGGTATAGACGAGAACTGCTACAGGTTGCCCACGATATTCCGCTGTCAGGCCACCTAGGAGTTAGTCGGACGAAGCACCGCCTAACTCAGAATTTCTTTTGGCCAGGGATCACCAAAGATATTAGGCAGTATTGCCAGACGTGTGACACCTGCCAACGAGTAGGGAAAAGAGGAGACCGATATAAGGCGAAGCTACACTCCCTCCCCATAATAGAGGAGCCTTTTAGTAGAGTGGCAGTGGACCTCATTGGCCCCCTAGCCAAGCCTAGCCCCTCGGGGAAGAGGTATATACTCACGGTCGTGGATTATGCCACCCGATATCCCGAGGCAGTGGCTCTGGCTAATATTCATGCCGAGATCGTGGCGGATGCCCTCATCAGAATCTTCTCCCGCATGGGATTTCCCCGGGAGATTATTTCGGACCCGGGCACCCAGTTTATGGTCGAGATTACCCACCAGTTGTGGAGAGCATGTGGGGTGAAACCCATTGTAAATTCCACTTATCACCCCCAGTCTAATGGGCTCTGTGAACGGTTTAATGGAACACTAAAACAGATGCTCCGCACGTTCATGGATACCCAGAAGAACTGGGAGCGGTTTCTACCCCATTTGCTTTTTGCCTACCGGGAGGTACCTCAGGAGTCCACGGGTTTCTCTCCCTTTAAATTATTATTCGGAAGGAGGGTACGGGGTCCCCTAGACTTAATCCGAGAGCATTGGGAGGGGGAAGTCACTAGTGACGGTACTCCTATTGTACCATACGTGCTGGAGTTTAGGGAGCGCCTGGAGGCCCTGACTCGGACCGTCCACTCCAACCTTCAGGCGGCTCAAACCCGTCAGCGCCGTTGGTATGATAGGGGCGCCATGGACTGCAGTTTTCAGACTGGGCAGAAGGTGCTAATCTTAAAACCGGTCATAAATGATAAACTGCAGGCCTCCTGGCAGGGCCCATACAAGGTAGTGGAACAAATCTGTGACACCACCTATGTGATCGGCCCATGTACTGGATCAGGCGGTAGACGCATGCTCCATGTAAATATGTTGAAGCCGTACCATGAACGCGCAGAGGAGGTGAATGCTATTTGCGCCCCTGCTGCGGACGACACAGACAGTTTACCTCTTCCCGACCTCCTAGGAATGAAGAACCGGAACGAAGGTCTGGGAGAGGTACAATTGGGTGAGCGGTTAAGTCCTCGGGAACGAGCTCAAATAGCAGAGCTACTGCAGGAAAAGAGAGACACGTTCTCCAACGTGCCTGGATATACTCGACTGGCCACCCATAGGGTAGAAACCCCAGGTCACCTCCCCATGCGTCAACCTCCTTACCGCATACCAGAATCGTTGAGAGAACATATGCGGAAGGAGATTGACGAGATGCTACAGTTAGGAGTGATTGAGCACTCAGACAGCCCCTGGGCCTCGCCGGTAGTTCTAGTGCCGAAGCGGGACGGCACAACCCGCTTCTGCGTAGACTACCGGAAACTTAATGATAAAACCATCTCTGATGCCTACCCTATGCCCCGGATAGATGAGCTCCTAGATAAAATGGCTCGAGGCCAGTACCTCACCACCATAGATCTGTGTAAGGGGTACTGGCAGATCCCACTAGCCGAGGATGCCATCCCCAAATCAGCGTTCGTCACCCCGTTTGGCCTGTACCAATTCAAGGTCATGCCATTTGGGATGAAGAACACTCCGGCTACTTTCCAGCAAATGGTAGATCGGCTACTGGATGGGTCCCAAGAGTACGCATGCGCCTATTTAGATGACATAGCTATATTTAGCAGCTCCTGGGACGAGCATTTGAACCATATAGGGGCAATCCTAGATCGCATTAGGGAGGCAGGATTAACCCTTAAGCCTAGCAAATGTCATATAGGGATGGCAGAGGTCCAGTACCTAGGGCACCGAGTAGGTAGCGGGCAGCAGAAGCCCGAACCGGCCAAGGTAGAGGCCATAGCCAAGTGGCCCACTCCCCGTACCAAGACCCAAGTGCTAGCTTTTCTAGGTACCGCAGGCTATTATAGGAAGTTTGTACCTAATTATAGTACCCTAGCCAAACCCCTCACTGACCTCACCCGTAAAAACCTTCCTAAGATTGTTACCTGGAGCCCAGAGTGTGAACAAGCGTTCCAAGAACTGAAAAACACTCTCGTAAATGCCCCAATCCTTGCTGCCCCGGATCCAACTAAACGCTTTCTCGTCGATACAGACGCTTCTATGTTTGGATTGGGAGCCGTGCTGAGCCAAGTCGGGGCTGATGGCAGCGAGCATCCTGTGGCATACCTAAGCAGGAAACTGTTACCCCGAGAAGTTAGCTACGCCGCCATCGAAAAGGAATGCCTGGCTGTGGTGTGGGCCCTCAAACTTCAGCCATATCTATATGGACAACAATTCTCCCTGCTCACAGATCACAACCCGTTGGTGTGGCTGAACAGGGTATCCGGAGACAATGCCCGGCTGTTGCGCTGGAGTTTGGCGCTGCAGCCGTTTGACTTAACAATCCATTACCGACCTGGGAATCAAAACGGCAACGCCGACGGGTTGTCCAGACAAACTGAACTTGAACCTTGATCTGTGAACACTCCTCCGGACCTCCCCAAGCCAATCCGTTGGGATCAGACTGGGTATGCCGGTTTGGTTCTGGGGGAGCATTGTGGCAAACCTCTCCACTTATGAACTATGCAGGAATTGTTATTTAGGCTAATGGTTAAAATGTATGTTAAACTGCGTTACTGTTTAAACTCCCTGCTGTTTCAGTTGGGAAACCCCTTGTGGGGGAGACTGTTTTTAAAAAGTGTTTGTTTGTTTTTTATGTTGAAGATTTAGTTGTTGTTGACTCCCAAGCTATGTGTTGTCTAGTTCTTGGTGGAAAGGGGTCATTATTACAATTACCAAGAGTAGTTACTTGCTTGTCTCTGCTTAACCAAAAGATATTACAGATCCTACTACCTCTCTGTTACAATTACCAAGAGTAGTTATTTGCTTGTCTCTGCTTACCAAAAAGATATTACAGATCCTACTGCCTCTCTGCTACAATTACCAAGAGTAGTTACTTGCTTGTCTCTGCCTATCCAAAATATATTACAGATCCTACTGCCTCTCTGCTACAGTGGGTCAATATATGACTACCGTGGACTTGAAGGATGCTTACCTTCATATTCCTATCCACAAGGATCATCATCAATTTCTAAGGATTGCCTTCCTGGACAAACATCATCAGTTTGTGGCTCTTCCCTTCGGGTTGGCCACAGCACTCAGAATCTTCACAAAGGTTCTAGGGTCTCTTTTGGTGGTTCTCAGACCGCGAGGCATAGCAGTGGCGCCTTATCTGGATGATATTCTAATCCAGGCGTCAACTTATCAACTGACAAAGTCTCACACGGACACAGTGTTGTCTTTCCTTAGAACTCACGGTTGGAAGGTGAACATAGAGAAAAGTTCACTTGTTTCACATACAAGGGTTCCTTTCCTGGGAACTCTGATAGACTCGGTAGCCATGAAAATATTCCTGACGGAGGTCAGAAAATCAAAGATTCAAAATACTTGCCGAGCACTTCAGTCCATTCCTCGGCCATCAGTGGCTCAGTGTATGGAAGTAATTGGATTAATGGTAGCGGCAATGGACATCATTCCGTTTGCTTACTTTCATCTCAAACCACTGCAGCTGTTCATGCTCGCACAGTGCAATGGGGATTATGCAGATTTATCCCCTCGGATAAATCTAGATCAAGAAACCAGAGACTCTCTTCTTTGGTGGTTGTCGCCGGATCATCTGTCCCAGGGGACTTGTTTCCGCAGACCCTCGTGGGTGATAGTGACAACGGACGCCAGCCTACTGGGCTGGGGGGCAGTCTGGAGTTCCCTGAAGGCTCAGGGTGTTTGGACTCAGGTGGAGTCTCTACTTCCGATCAATATTCTGGAACTGAGAGCAATATTCAATGCGCTTCAGGCGTGGTCTCAGTTGGCTTCGGCCAAATTCATCAGATTCCAGTCGGACAACATCACGACTGTGGCATATATCAATCATCAAGGGGGAACAAGAAGTTCCTTAGCGATGATAGAAGTATCCAAGATAATCCGATGGGCGGAGGCCCACTCTTGTTATCTGTCAGCAATCTACATCCCAGGAGTAGAGAACTGGGAAGCGGATTTTCTAAGTCGACAGACTTTTCATCCGGGGGAGTGGGAACTCCACCCGGAGGTGTTTGCCTCACTGATTCTGTTTCCACCGTTTCCTCTCCTTCCACATGTGATTGCTCAAATCAAACAGGAGAGAGCTTCAGTAATCCTGATAGTGCCTGCGTGGCCACGCAGGACTTGGTATGCGGATCTAGTGGACATGTCCTCTCTGCCACCGTGGAAATTTCCTTTGAGACAGAACCTTCTTATTCAAGGCCCTTTCCAACATCCAAATCTAATTTCTCTGCAGCCGACTGCGTGGAGATTGAACGCTTGATTTTATAGAAGCGAGGATTCTCTGATTCGGTTATCAATACTTTGATACAGGCTAGAAATCCTGTCACTAGTAAAATCTATCAGAAGATTCTGGCTCCTAGTTATCAAGCCGTCAGCCTCAAATACGCTGGAATTCTGCAGCGTATTTGTGGCGAGGCTGATTTGCTGTAGTTATCAAGCACTACAGCCCGGCAAAAGTAGAATTTAGTGACGTAAGCTTCGATCTGCCGGACTCAGTCCGACACAGAACGATTCTTACGTCACTCCAGATGTTCCGAACACAAGTTCGGCACAATCTGACTACTTTTGCTAGTTATAAAAAACTAGCAGGTACGCTCGGCACTTTTCCGGCCCAGCGTACCTGGTTTTCAATCCACCGCCCTGGAGGTGGCGGATCCCATAGGAATCAATGGGAGTCTGACCATAGCGAAAGTTCATGTTCGCTGCTGCCCGACATCCCATTAATTCCTATGGGAAATGTGTACACCTAACACCCTAACATGTACCCCGAGTCTAAACACCCCTAATCTGCCCCCCCTACACCGCCGCAACTAAATAAATGTATTACCCCCTAAACCGCCGCTCCCGGACCCCACCGCCACTACAATAAATGTTAACCCCTAAACCGCCGCTCCCGGACCCCGCCGCCACCTACATAATACCTATTAACCCCTATCCTGCCCCTCTACACCGCCGCCACTATAATAAAATTATTAACCCCTAAACCTAAATCTAACCCTAACACCCCCTAACTTAAATATTAATTAAATACATCTAAATATTATAACTCTTATTAACTAAATTAATCCTATTTAAAACTAAATACTTACCTTTAAAATAAACCCTAATATAGCTACAATATAAATAATAATTATATTGTAGCTATCTTAGGATTTATTTTTATTTTACAGGCAAATTTCAATTTATTTTAACTAGGTACAATAGCTATTAAATAGTTATTAACTATTTAATAGCTACCTAGTTAAAATAAAGAGAAATTTACCTGTAAAATAAAAACTAACCTAAGTTACAATTACACCTAACACTACACTATACTTAAATAAATTATTCCTATTTAAAACGAAATACTTACCTGTAAAATAAACCCTAAGATAGCTACAATGTAATTAATTATTACATTGTAGCTATTTTAGGATTTATATTTATTTTACAGGTAACTTTGTATTTATTTTAGCTAGTTAGAATAGTTATTAAATAGTTATTAACTATTTAATAACTACCTAGCTAAAAGAAATACAAAATTACCTGTAAAATAAATCCTAACCTAAGTTACAATTAAACCTAACACTACACTATCATTAAATTAATTAAATAAATTAGCTACAAATAACTACAATTAAATACAATTAAATAAACTAACTAAAGTACAAAAAATAAAAAAAATAAGTTACAAACATTTCAAAAATATTACAACAATTTTAAGCTACTCACACCTAATCTAAGCCCCCTAATAAAATAACAAAGCCCCCCAAAATAAAAAAATGCCCTACCCTATTCTACATTAAAAAAGTTCAAAGCTCTTTTACCTTACCAGCCCTTAAAAGGGCCTTTTGCGGGGCATGCCCCAAAGAAATCAGCTCTTTTGCCTGTAAAATAAAAATACAACCCCCCCAACATTAAAACCCACCACCCACATACCCCTACTCTAACCCAAACCCCCCTTAAATAAACCTAACACTACCCCCCTGAAGATCATCCTACCTTTAGCCGTCTTCAGCCAGCCAACCACCGATGGAACAGAAGAGGACATCCGCAGCGGCCGAAGTCATCATCCAAGGGGCGCTGAAGAAGTCTTCCATCCGATTGAAGTCATCATCCAGGCGGCGTCTTCAATCTTCATCCATCCGGAGCGGAGCCATCTTCAGACGAGCCGACGCGGAGCTATCCTCTTCTACCTACGGACTAACGACGAATGACGGTTCCTTTAAGTGACGTCATCCAAGATGGCATCCCTCGAATTCCGATAAGCTGATAGGATTCTATCAGCCAATCGGAATTAAGGTAGGAAAAATCTGATTGGCTGATTTAATCAGCCAATCAGCTTGAAGTTCAATCTGATTGGCTGATCCAATCAGCCAATCAGATTGATCTCGCATTCTATTGGCTGATCGGAACAGCCAATAGAATGCGAGCTCAATCTGATTGGCTGATTAAATCAGCCAATCAGATTTTTCCTACCTTAATTCCAATTGGCTGATAGAATCCTATCAGCCAATTGGAATTCGAGGGACACCATCTTGGATGACGTCACTTAAAGGAACCGTCATTCGTCGTTAGTCCGTTGGTAGAAGAGGATGACTCCGCGTCGGCTCGTCTGAAGATGGCTCCGCTCCGCTCCGGATGGATGAAGATTGAAGATGCCGCCTGGATGATGACTTCAATCGAATGGAAGACTTCTTCAGCGCCCCTTGGATGATGACTTCGGCCGCTGCGGATGTCCTCTTCTGTTCCATCGGTGGTTGGCTGGCTGAAGATGGCTAAAGGTAGGATGATCTTCAGGGGGCTAGTGTTAGGTTTATTTAAGGGGGGTTTGGGTTAGAGTAGGGGTATGTGGGTGGTGGGTTTTAATGTTGGGGGGGTTGTATTTTTATTTTACAGGCAAAAGAGCCGATTTCTTTGGGGCATGCCCCGCAAAATGCCCTTTTAAGGGCTGGTAAGGTAATAGAGCTGTTAACTTTTTAATGTAGAATAGGGCAGGGCATTTTTTTATTTTGGGGGGCTTTATTTTATTAGGGGGCTTAGATTAGGTGTAAGTAGTCTAAAATTGTTGTAATATTTTTGAAATGTTTGTAACTTATTTTTTTTTTATTTTTTGTACTTTAGTTAGTTTATTTAATTGTATTTAATTGTAGGTATTTGTAGGTAATTTATTTAATTTATTTAATGATAGTGTAGTGTTAGGTTTAATTGTAACGTAGGTTAGGATTTATTTTACAGGTAATTTTGTATTTCTTTTAGCTAGGTAGTTATTAAATAGTTAATAACTATTTAATAACTATTCTAACTAGCTAAAATAAATACAAAGTTACCTGTAAAATAAATATAAATCCTAAAATAGCTACAATGTAATTATTAATTACATTGTAGCTATCTTAGGGTTTATTTTACAGGTAAGTATTTAGTTTTAAATAGGAATAATTTAGTTAATGATAGTGTAGTGATAGGTGTAATTGTAACTTAGGTTAGTTTTTATTTTACAGGTAAATTTGACTATTTTATCTAGGTAGCTATTAAATAGTTAATAACTATTTAATAGCTATTGTACCTAGTTAAAATAAATTGAAATTTGCCTGTAAAATAAAAATACATCCTAAGATAGCTACAATATAATTATTATTTATATTGTAGCTATATTAGGGTTTATTTTAAAGGTAAGTATTTAGTTTTAAATAGGATTAATTTAGTTAATAAGAATAATATTTATTTAGATGTATTTAATATTTAAGTTAGGGGGGTGTTAGGGTTAGGGTTAGACTTAGGTTTAGGGGTTAATAATTTTATTATAATGGTGGCGGTGTAGGGGGGGGCAGGATAGGGGTTAATAAATGTATTATAGGTGGCGACGGTGTAGTGGGGGCAGATTAGGGGTTAATAAGTTTAATATAGGTGGTGGCGGGGTCCGGGAGCGGCGGTTTAGGGGTTAAACAATTTAGTTGTGGCGGGGTCCGGGATCGGCAGGATAGGGGTTAATAAATGTATTATAGGCTGCGGCGGTATAGGGGGGGCAGGATAGGGGTTACTAGGTATAATGTAGGTGGCGGTGGGCTCCGGGAGCGGCGGTTAGGGGTTAATACATTTATTATAGTTGCGGCGGGGTCTAGGAGCAGCGGTTTAGGGGTTAATAAATTTATTTAGTTGCGGGGGGCTCCGGGGGTGCCGGTATAGGGGGTAGAACAGTGTAGTTTAGTGTGGGTGCTTAGTGACAGGCTAGCAATAAAGCTGGGAAAAAGCCGAAGAGCAGCGAGATCGGATGAGTGATAACTATCACAGTCCGCTGCTCATCGCCCTGTACTTGGTGCCCGGCTTTTTGACAGCTTTATTGATAACTTTGGCGCAGTGTTAATTTTGTCGACTAAAACTAGACTAAAATGACTATAAAGCTAAAGAAATTCTAATGACTAAAATACGACTAAAACTAAAATGGCATTTTAGTCAAAAGACTGACTAAAACTAAATCAAAATTTGCTGATAAACATTTTATGCAAGTTGTTATAATCAATCCATATCCAATTACTGCTCTTTTGTAAAATTTACGAAACTTAATTTTATAAAATTTTAAGAAAAATAAAGACATGTTATATACCACAACAGTTAAATCTGTTAAATCTGTATTGCATGTTTAAACCTTAATACCATAAATAAAAACAGGTTAATAAACCTTTACTCCAGGAGTATAAAATGAGTTTGGAAGTTCTAGAGCAGTGCTAATATCGTAGCCAAATTTTTTTCGAAGCTGTGAACAATCAATTGATTCTTCCTATAGAAATAAGTATAACCTATGAATATGGGTTTAAGTTATGCTGTGCCTGTGCTAGCTGCAGAAACTTTTTGTTGTGTTGATTTACTTGATACTTGTTTTAATTATTAACAGAGAACTGTTAAAGTTTTTATATTGTTTAAATAATGCATTACACTTTAACTACACCCCTTAGATTTTAGTTAACTAAAATCTACTGGAGATTTAGTCGACTAAAATCTACTGGAGATTTAGTCGACTAAAATCTACTGGAGATTTAGTCGACTAAAATCTACTGGAGATTTAGTCGACTAAAATCTACTGGAGATTTAGTCGACTAAAATCTACTGGAGATTTAGTCGACTAAAATCTACTGGAGATTTAGTCGACTAAAATCTACTGGAGATTTAGTCGACTAAAATCTACTGGAGATTTAGTCGACTAAAATCTACTGGAGATTTAGTCGACTAAAATCTACTGGAGATTTAGTCGACTAAAATCTACTGGAGATTTAGTCGACTAAAATCTACTGGAGATTTAGTCGACTAAAATCTACTGGAGATTTAGTCGACTAAAATCTACTGGAGATTTAGTCGACTAAAATCTACTGGAGATTTAGTCGACTAAAATCTACTGGAGATTTAGTCGACTAAAATCTACTGGAGATTTAGTCGACTAAAATCTACTGGAGATTTAGTCGACTAAAATCTACTGGAGATTTAGTCGACTAAAATCTACTGGAGATTTAGTCGACTAAAATCTACTGGAGATTTAGTCGACTAAAATCTACTGGAGATTTAGTCGACTAAAATCTACTGGAGATTTAGTCGACTAAAATCTACTGGAGATTTAGTCGACTAAAATCTACTGGAGATTTAGTCGACTAAAATCTACTGGAGATTTAGTCGACTAAAATCTACTGGAGATTTAGTCGACTAAAATCTACTGGAGATTTAGTCGACTAAAATCTACTGGAGATTTAGTCGACTAAAATCTACTGGAGATTTAGTCGACTAAAATCTACTGGAGATTTAGTCGACTAAAATCTACTGGAGATTTAGTCGACTAAAATCTACTGGAGATTCAGTCGACTAAAATCTACTGGAGATTCAGTCGACTAAAATCTACTGGAGATTCAGTCGACTAAAACTAGACTAAAACTAAAACAATTCAGATGACTAAAATACGACTAAATTGAAACTTGCCGTCAAAATTAACACTACTTTGGCGAGATTATTCAGGTCTGCGGAGGTGATGGTAGGCGAGTTTAGGCGGGCGTATTGGGCCAACGAAGGCAGGTAAGTAGACACGTTGATAACTAGGCCTCATGGTGTAAATATCTTTATTGGTGTGAATCCAAGGGTTACTCATGGAGTAAAGTTAGGATTCTGTCTTTTCTCCAAGAAGGATTGGAGAAAGGGTTATCAGCTAGCTCCTTAAAGGGACAAATTTCTGCTTTGTCAATTCTGTTTCACAAACATTTGGCAGATGTGCCGGATGTTCAGTCTTTTTGTCAGGCTCTATCTAGAATTAAGCCTGTATTTAGACCTATTACTCCTCCCTGGAGTTTAAATTTAGTTCAAGTTCTTCAAGGGGTTCCGTTTGAACCTATGCATTCAATAGATATTAAATTATTATCTTGGAAAGTTCTGTTTTTGGTGGCTATTTCTTCTGCTCGAAGAGTTTCTGAGCTTTCAGCATTAGTGTGATTCGCCTTATCTTATATTTTATTCTGATAAGGTGGTTTTACGTACTAAACCTGGTTTTCTTCCCAAGGTTGTTTCCAATAAGAATATTAATCAGGAAATTGTTCCTTCCTTGTGTCCTAATCCTTCTAAGAAGGAGCGTCTGTTACATAATCTGGACGTGGTCCGTGCCTTAAAGTTTTACTTACAGGCAACTAAGGATTTCCGTCAATCATCTTCATTATTCATTGTTTATTCTGGAAAGCGTAGGGGTCAGAAAGCTACGGATACCTCTTTCTTTTTGGCTGAGGAGTATCATACGCCTGGCATATGAGACTGCTGGACAGCAGCCTCCTGAAAGAATTACGGCTCATTCTACTAGGGCTGTGGCTTCCACATGGGCCTTTAAAACGATGCATCTGTTGATCAGATTTGTAAGGCTGCGACTTGGTCGTCCCTTCATACTTTTTCCAAATGTTCCAAATTTGATACTTTTTGCTTCTTCTGAGGCTGTTTTTGGGAGAAAAGTTCTTCAAGCAGTGGTGCCTTCCGTTTAGGTCTCTGTCTTGTCCCTCCCTTTCATCCGTGTCCTGTTGCTTTGGTATTGTATCCCACAAGTAAGGATGAAATCCATGGACTCGTCATATCTTGTAGAAGAAAAGGAAATTTATGCTTATCTGATAAATTGATTTATTCTACGATACGACGAGTCCACGGCCCTCCCTGTCAATTTTAGACAGATTATATTTTTTATTATTTACAACTTCAGTCACCTCTGCACCTTTTAGCTTTTCCTTTCTCTTCCTATAACCTTCGGTCGAATGACTGGAGGGGAAGGGAGGAGCTATATATACAGCTCTGCTGTGGTGCTCTTTGCCACTTCCTGTTAGCAGGAGGATAATATCCCACAAGTAAGGATGAAATCCATGGACTCGTCGTATCGTAGAAGAAATCAAGTTATCAGGTAAGCATAAATTTCCTTTTCCTTCGATACAGGGAGAGTCCACAGCTCCCGCCCGTGTTCGCCGATGGGCGTCCCTAAATTTATTTTGTTTTCTTCTGGCACCTTTTTCACCCTGATATTTCTCCTACTGTTTCCTTGTTCCCTCGGCAGAATGACTGGAGGAAGAGGGAGTGAGGGAGGTATTTAAGCCTTTGGCTGGGGTGTCTTTGCCTCCTACTGGTGGCAAGGTTCTGTATTCCCACAAGTAATGAATGCAGCTGTGGACTCTCCTTGTATAGAAGGAAAGGAAATTATCTGGTAAGTCATTTATGTTTACAATTTTTGTCACAAGTTCCTACTGAGCATGTGCAAGAATTCACAGAATATGCATTTGTGATTGGCTGATGGCTGTCACATGATATCGAAGTGGAAATAGACATAACTTGTCAGGAAAAAATCTACTACTCATTTGAAGTTCAGACTAAGTGCTATTGCATTGTCTTTCTGAGATTC
This sequence comes from Bombina bombina, assembly GCF_027579735.1. Classification (NCBI taxonomy): domain Eukaryota; kingdom Metazoa; phylum Chordata; class Amphibia; order Anura; family Bombinatoridae; genus Bombina; species Bombina bombina. Next base: position 285,359,377 of record NC_069507.1, on the reverse strand, counting down.
TCTTTTCTAGACAAGCATTACCAATTTGTCGTTCTTCCATTTGGCCTAGCGACAGCTCCGAGAATCTCTTCAAAGGTTCTCGGTGCCCTTCTGTCTGTAATCAGACAGCAGGGTATTGTGGTGTTTCCTTATTTGGACGATATCTTGGTACTAGCTCAATCTTGTCATTTAGCAGAATCTCACACGAAACAACTACTACTAATTTACAAAAGAGTTTCTTGATTCCTCAGACAAGGGTCACCTTTTTAGATTTCCAGATAGATTCAGTGTTCATGACTCTTTCTCTGACAGACAAGAGAGGAATGAAGTTAGTTTTAGCTTGTCTAAACCTTCAGTCTTTATCAATCCCTTCAGTGGCTATGTGCATGAAAGTTTTAGGTCTCATGACTGCAGCATCGTACGCGATCCCCTTTGCTCATTTTCATATGAGACCTCTACAGATTTGCATGTTGCACCAATGGTGCAGGGATTATACTCAGATATCACAACTGATTTACTTAAATCCCAACACTCAACTCTCTCTGACTTGGTGGTTAAACCATCACCTTATTGTTCAAGGTTCCTCCTTTGTTCATCCTACCTGGACTGTGATCACAACAGATGCAAGTCTCACAGGTTGGGGAGCTGTCTGGGGGTCTCTGACAGCACAAGGGGTTTGGAAACCTCAAGAGGCGAGGTTACCAATCAATATTTTAGAACTCCGTGCTATTTTCAGAGCTCTTCAGGCGTGGCCTCTATTGAATAGAGAGCTTTACATTTGTTTTCAGACAGACAATATCACAACAGTGGCATATGTCAATCATCAAGGAGGGACTTGCAGTCCTTCAGCAATGAAAGAAGTATCTCAGATACTTTCTTGGGCGGAATCCAGCTTTTGTCAAATATCTGCGATTCATATCCCAGGTGTAGACAATTGGGAAGTGGATTATCTCAGCCGTCAAACTTTACATCCAGGGGAGTGGTCTCTCCATCCAGATGTGTTTTTTCATCTTGTACAGATGTGGGGTCTTCCAGTAATAGATCTCATGTCTAAACAAGAAGCTTCCCATATATCTTTTCAGGTCCAGGGATCCTCAGGCGGAGATGGTGGATGCCTTAGCAGTTCCTTGGTTTTACCAACCTGCTTATATTTTTCTGCCTCTGGTTCTTCTTCCAAGGGTGATTCCCGGATTTGGCAATCCTCAGCGGCGGCGGTCCTCGGCAGCGTGAAGGCTCCTCTTCATGCGATCGTCCATCGCACACTGAAGATTGAATGCAAGGTACCCCATATTTATAGGGTACCTTGCATTCCCATTGGCTTGAAATCAGCCAATAGGATGAGAGCTACTGAAATCTTATTGGCTGATTTGAACAGCCAATAGGATTTCAGTAGCTCGAATCCTATTGGCTGATTTCAAAATTTCAGCCAATAGGAATGCAAGGTACCCCAAATTGATTGCGGTACCTTGCATTCAATCTTAAGTCTACGACGGACATCGGATAAAGAGGAGCCTCCGTGCCGCCGAGGACCGCCGCAGCTGAGGATCCAGGCATCGGGAACACAGCTCCGCACCTCCTCTCTGCGCCACCTTCACTCCGGATGAAGATAGAAGATGATGGATCCGTCTAGAAGAAGACCTTCTCCGCCGGACTTCAGGAACAGTGAGTACCTATTTGGGGCTTAGGTTTTGGCTTTTTTATTTTAATTTTTGGGGTGGTTTTTTTTTGGTTTTTTTTTTAGATTAGGGTTTTTTGGGGCTAGAAAAAGAGCTGATTGCCCTTTTAAAGGGCAGTAAAAGAGCTGAATGCCCTTTTAATGCCCATACAAATGCCCCTTTAGTGTTATTTTTTATTTTGGGGGATTTGGTGGGTGAGGGGTTTTTACTGTTAGGGGGGACTTTAACTTAGGGCAATGCCCTACAAAAAGCCCCTTTAAGTGCTATTGGCAGTTTAGTTTTAGATTAGGTGTGTTTTTATTTTGGGGATTTTTATTTCTATAGGGGTATTTAGTTTAGTTTTAATTTTTTGTCATTTTACTTTTTTATTTTTTGTAACTTTAGCTTAGGGGTTTGCATTTTTTAAACATAGACTGCCCTCTGGGCAGGCTTATCGCATAGTATATAGATAAATACAAAGAGAGTCAAATAAAATAGTACTGGTATGTATGCACATGTATATTGTCTTATTGAATAATGACACAATCAACAATATCATAAGCAATTTAAAGATTATATTATATTCCAACCACATTACCTAAGTAAGATACAATAAGATTACACAGGGATATTCAATTGCATAGTGGCCTCTAGTGGACAGGTAACATTATTGACAAATAGCCCTTTAATGATGAAGTTGTGGGGGCCAGTAAGGAACAAGCCAGCCCCCAGGTAAGATCAAAGTAGGGAGAGCAGGAAATAAAGGAGAAAGGAAGTGAGGAAAGCAAGATATACCACTAGAGGTCAAGGCTCCACCTACTGCGACGTCCACCTTTTAACCACCAGAGGGAATTCAGGTGTAAGGAGATTTGATAGCCTAGGCCAGTGATGCCAAACCTTGGCACTTTAGATGTTCCAGAACTACATTTCCCATGATATTTGACAAGACTGCAGAGTGCCTAAGCATCATGGGAAATGTAGTTCTGAAACATCTGGAGTGCCAAGGTTCGCCATCACTGGAGACGGTTTATCCTATACCCTGGTGGTAAGAAATACATTTTTATCCTAAATTATTATATTTTAATTTGGAAAAGTGTTCAGTAATTGGGAAAGGGGGGCCAGATGAATCGTGGGTTATTTTAAAATCTTAAATATAGAGTTCCTGTTTCTGTCTGCAGTGTGAAATAGGAACCGGTTCAAGGGAATATAATCCATTCCCATAGAGGGCTAGATTAAGAGTGGCGCATTAACTAAAATAGTGTGTGCATTACAAGTTTAAAGTAAAAACATTTGCTGAAGCGCTATTGAATTTAACTACAGAGCTCACGTAAAGGGTAGTGGAAGAAAAACAAGGTGCATTCAACACAACATAAATACAGTTTCACTCATATATACACAACATAAATACATGTAAAAGTACAGTTACACTCATACACAACATAAATACATGTAACGTACAGTTACTCATATACACAACATAAATACATGTAAAAGTACAGTTTCACTCATATACACAACATAAATACATGTAAACGTACACTTACACTCATATAAACAACATAAATACATGTAAACGTACACTTACACTCATATAAACAACATAAATACATGTAAACGTACAGTAACACTCATATAAACATAAATACATGTAAACGTACACTTACACTCATATAAACAACATAAATACATGTAAAAGTACAGTTACACTCATATACACAACATAAATACATGTAAAAGTACACTTACACTCATATAAACAACATAAATACATGTAAACGTACAGTTACACTCATATACACAACATAAATACATGTAAAAGTACAGTTACACTCATATACACAACATAAATACATGTAAAAGTACACTTACACTCATATAAACAACATAAATACATGTAAACGTACAGTAACACTCATATAAACATAAATACATGTAAAAGTACAGTTACACTCATATACACGACATAAATACATGTTAAAGTACCGTTACCCTCATATACACAACATAAATACATGTTAAAGTACCGTTACCCTCATATACACAACAAAAATACATGTAAAAGTACAGTTTCACTCATATACACAACATAAATACATGTAAACATAGTTACACTCATACACAACATACATACATGTAAAAGTACAGTAACACTCATATACACAACATACATACATGTAAAAGTACAGTTTCACTCATACACAACATAAATACATGTAAAAGTACAGTTGCACGCATATGCACAACATAAATACATGTAAACAGTTTCACTCATACACACAACATAAATACATGTAAAAATACAGTTACACTCATATACACAACATAAATACATGTAAAAATACAGTTACACTCATATACACAACATAAATACATGTAAAAATAGTTACTCATATACACAACATAAATACATGTAAACGTACAGTTACTCATATACACAACATAAATACATGTAAACATAGTTACACTCATATAAACAACATAAATACATGTAAACGTACAGTTACACTCATGTACACAACATAAATACATGTAAAAGTACAGTTACACTCATATACACAACATAAATACATGTAAACGTACAGTTACACTCATATACACAACATAAATACATGTAAAAGTAGTTACTCATATACACAACATAAATACATGTAAAAGTACAGTTACTCATATACACAACATAAATACATGTAAACGTACAGTTACACTCATATACACAACATAAATACATGTAAAAGTAGTTACTCATATACACAACATAAATACATGTAAAAGTACAGTTACTCATATACACAACATAAATACATGTAAACGTACAGTTACACTCATATACACAACATAAATGCATGTAAACGTACAGTTACACTCATATACACAACATAAATACATGTAAACGTACAGTTACACTCATATACACAACATAAATACATGTAAAAGTAGAGTTACCCTCATATAAACAGTGATAAAATTAGTTTAAAAAAATTATATAAAAAGTTATTAGGGCTCAAAAGATAGATGGTATAAGACACTGGTTTTCAAACCTATCCTCAGGCCTCCCTAACAGGACAGGTTTTCAGGATTACCTTGGATGAGAGCAGTAAAATAACCATGGTTACTAATCAGCTGATTGTTTCACCTGTGCTCCAGTTCAGATATCATCAAAATGTGGCCTGTTAGGGAGCCCTGGGGACAGGTTTAAAAACTAGTGGTATAATATGCAAAGGGCTTTAACATATCTATGCTTACTTAGACATTTCTAAATATGTATATGTATGTGTGTGTACATTTTACTGTATATTTACTGTACATATTTTACATTCCAATGTATTTCCAATGGCAGTAAGAGTCCACAAATCCATATTCATAACATCTGGCAATTACTTCACCTGGTCACCAGGAGGAGGCAAAGACATCACAATCAAAGCACTGAAATATCCCTCCCACTTCCCCTACCCTCCCAGTAGTTCAGGCCCGGACTGGCCGTCGGGCATACCGGGCATTTGCCCGGTAGGCCGCAAGGTAGTTTAGCCCCGCCCACTGCGCCTCACGAACGGCATAGAATTTTTTTTTTTTTTTTTTTTTTTAAATATTTAATAAATAAATATTATAATAATTTATATATATAAATATTTCTCCTGTTAAGTGTGATCAGTCCACGGGTCATCATTACTTGTGGGATATTAACTGCTCCCCTACAGGAAGTGCAAGAGGATTCACCCAGCAGAGCTGCTATATAGCTCCTCCCCTCTACGTCACCTCCAGTCATTCTCTTGCACCCGACTAGATAGGATGTGTGAGAGGACTATGGTGATTATATTTAGTTTTTATACCTTCAATCAAAAGTTTGTTATTTTATAATAGCACCGGAGTGTTATTCCTTCTCTGGTAGAATTTGAGGAAGAATCTACCTGAGTTTTTTTCTATGATTTTAGCCGGAGTAGTTAAGATCATATTGCTGTTTCTCGGCCATCTGAGGAGAGGTAAACTTCAGATCAGGGGACAGCAGGCAGATTAATCTGCAAAGAGGTATGTAGCAGTTTATTATTTTCTGACATGGAATTGATGAGAAAATCCTGCCATACCGTTATAATGTAAACTCAGCCTTGAATGCAGTAGATGTAGCTGATATCAGGCTGTCATGTATGTATATTTTACACTTCAGTTTTCTGGGGAATGGTACTTCTCTGGTTTTATACTGTATGCATAGACTTAACCTAATTTGCAGGGACTTGCAATAGGTTTTAAATGACAATTAATTATTGAGGTAAAACGTTTTTTTGCTGGCATGTAAAAACGTTTTTTTCTCTGAGGTACTGGGTGAAAAAATGTTTTGGGCCTATTTTTTCCACTTGGCAATAGTTTTGGTTTAAATTAGAGCAGTTCACTGATCCCTCTCACTGTTATGTGTGTGGGGGAGGGGCCATTTTTGGCGCTTTTACTACGCATCAAAAAAACTCAGTCAGAGGTTCATTTTCTTCCTGCATGATCCGGTTCATCTCTACAGAGTTCAGGGATCTCCAAAGCCTTTTTTGAGGGAAGTAATCATTACAGCAGAGCTGTGCTGATTGTAATTGTGATAAAAAACGTTTATTTGTGTATTTTTTTCTGCTGCCTGGGTTAGTTATCATTTGCTGAGGGGAACAATCCTTTGCTAAAACTGTATATTCTGACAAAGATTGATGCTATAACTGTTATAATTTTTTTCTGTGCTTCTTAAAGGCACAGTACGTTTTCATATTGTTTGTAAATTACTTTGAAAAGTATTTCCAAGTTGCTAGTTTATTTGCTAGTGTGTTAAACATGTCTGATTCAGAGGAATATCTCTGTGCTATATGTGTTAATGCCAAAGTGGAGCCCAATAGAAATTTATGTACTAAATGTATTGATGCTACTTTAAATAACAGTCAATCTGTACAAATTGAACATATTTCACCAAACAACGAGGGGAGAGTTATGCCGACTAACTCGCCTCACGTGTCAGTACCTGCATCTCCCGCTCGGGAGGTGCGTGATATTGTAGCGCCGAGTACATCTGGGCGGCCATTACAAATCACATTACAAGATATGGCTACTGTTATGACTGAAGTTTTGGCTAAACTACCAGAACTAAGAGGTAAGCGTGATCACTCTGGGGTGAGAACAGAGTGCGCTGATAATGCAAGGGCCATGTCTGATACTGCGTCACAGTTTGCAGAACGTGAAGACGGAGAGCTTCATTCTGTGGGTGACGGTTCTGATCCAAATAAACTGGACTCAGACATTTCAAATTTTAAATTTAAGCTTGAGAACCTCCGTGTGTTACTAGGGGAGGTATTAGCGGCTCTAAATGATTGTAACACAGTTGCAATCCCAGAGAAAATGTGTAGGTTGGATAAATATTTTGCGGTACCGACGAGTACTGACGTTTTTCCTATACCTAAGAGACTTACTGAAATTGTTACTAAGGAGTGGGATAGACCCGGTGTGCCTTTCTCACCCCCTCCTATATTCAGAAAGATGTTTCCAATAGACGCCGCCACACGGGACTTATGGCAAATGGTCCCTAAGGTGGAGGGAGCAGTTTCTACTTTAGCTAAGCGTACCACTATCCCGGTGGAGGATAGCTGTGCTTTTTCAGATCCAATGGATAAAAAATTAGAGGGTTACCTTAAGAAAATGTTTGTTCAACAAGGGTTTATATTGCAACCTCTTGCATGTATTGCGCCTGTCACGGCTGCAGCAGCATTTTGGTTTGAGTCTCTGGAAGAGACACTTGAATCATCCACAATAGATGACATCACACACAAACTTAAATTCCTTAAGTTAGCTAATTCATTTATTTCAGATGCCGTAGTACATTTAACTAAACTTGCGGCTAAAAATTCAGGATTCGCCATTCAGGCACGCAGAGCTCTGTGGCTGAAATCCTGGTCAGCTGATGTTACGTCTAAATCTAAATTGCTTAATATTCCTTTCAAAGGGCAGACCTTATTCGGGCCCGGCTTGAAAGAGATTATTGCTGACATTACAGGAGGTAAAGGTCATGCCCTGCCTCAGGACAAGGCCAAAGCCAAGGCTAGACAGTCCAATTTTCGTTCCTTTCGTAATTTCAAAGCAGGAGCAGCATCAACTTCCTCTGCACCAAAACAGGAAGGAGCTGTTGCTCGCTACAGACAAGGCTGGAAACCTAACCAGTCCTGGAACAGGGGCAAACAGGCCAGAAAACCTGCTGCTGCCCCTAAGACAGCATGAATTGAGGGCCCCCGATCCGGGACCGGATCTAGTGGGGGGCAGACTTTCCCTCTTCGCCCAGGCTTGGGCAAGAGATGTTCAGGATCCCTGGGCGTTAGAGATCATATCTCAGGGATACCTTCTGGACTTCAAATCCTCTCCCCCAAGAGGGAGATTTCATCTGTCAAGGTTGTCAACAAACCTAACAAAGAAGGAAGCGTTTCTACGCTGCGTACAAGATCTTTTATTAATGGGAGTGATCCATCCAGTTCCGCGGTTGGAACAAGGACAAGGGTTTTACTCAAATCTGTTTGTAGTTCCCAAGAAAGAGGGAACCTTCAGGCCAATCTTGGATTTAAAGATCCTAAACAAATTTCTAAGAGTTCCATCGTTCAAGATGGAAACTATTCGAACAATTTTGCCCATGATCCAAGAGGGTCAGTACATGACCACAGTGGATTTAAAGGATGCTTACCTTCACATACCGATTCACAGAAATCATTACCGGTATCTAAGGTTTGCCTTTTTAGACAGGCATTACCAGTTTGTAGCTCTTCCATTCGGATTGGCTACGGCTCCAAGAATCTTCACAAAGGTTCTGGGCACTCTTCTGGCGGTACTAAGACCGCGAGGAATTTCAGTAGCTCCGTACCTAGACGACATACTGATACAAGCTTCAAGCTTTCAAACTGCCAAGTCTCATACAGAGATAGTACTGGCATTTCTAAGGTCGCATGGATGGAAGGTGAACGAAGAGAAAAGTTCTCTCTTTCCACTCACAAGAGTTCCCTTCCTGGGGACTCTGATAGATTCTGTAGAAATGAAGATTTACCTGACAGAGGACAGGTTAACAAAACTTCAAAATGCATGCCGTGTCCTTCATTCCATTCAACACCCGTCAGTAGCTCAATGCATGGAGGTAATCGGACTAATGGTAGCAGCAATGGACATAGTTCCTTTTGCACGCCTACATCTCAGACCACTGCAATTGTGCATGCTAAGTCAGTGGAATGGGGATTACTCAGATTTGTCCCCCACTCTAAATCTGAATCAAGAGACCAGAAATTCTCTTCTATGGTGGCTTTATCGGCCACATCTGTCCAGGGGGATGCCATTCAGCAGGCCAGACTGGACAATTGTAACAACAGACGCCAGCCTACTAGGTTGGGGCGCTGTCTGGAATTCTCTGAAGGCTCAGGGACTATGGAATCAGGAGGAGAGTCTCCTTCCAATAAACATTCTGGAATTGAGAGCAGTCCTCAATGCTCTTCTGGCTTGGCCCCAGTTAACAACTCGGGGGTTCATCAGGTTCCAGTCGGACAACATCACGACTGTAGCTTATATCAACCATCAGGGAGGAACAAGAAGCTCCCTAGCAATGATGGAAGTATCGAAGATAATTCGCTGGGCAGAGTCTCACTCTTGCCACCTGTCTGCAATCCACATCCCGGGAGTGGAGAACTGGGAGGCGGATTTCTTAAGTCGTCAGACTTTTCATCCGGGGGAGTGGGAACTTCATCCAGAGGTCTTTGCCCAAATACTTCGACGTTGGGGCAAACCAGAGATAGATCTCATGGCATCTCGACAGAACGCCAAGCTTCCGCGTTACGGGTCCAGATCCGGGAGCGGTCCTGATAGATGCCTTGACAGCACCATGGACCTTCAGGATGGCTTATGTGTTTCCACCTTTCCCGATGCTTCCTCGATTGATTGCCAGAATCAAACAGGAGAAATCATCAGTGATTCTAATAGCGCCTGCATGGCCACGCAGGACTTGGTATGCAGATCTGGTGGACATGTCATTCTGTCCACCTTGGTCGTTACCTCTGAAACAGGACCTTCTGATTCAGGGTCCTTTCAAACATCAAAATCTAACTTCTCTGAAGCTGACTGCTTGGAAATTGAACGCTTGATTTTATCAAAGCGTGGCTTTTCTGAGTCAGTTATTGATACCTTAATACAGGCTAGGAAGCCTGTTACCAGAAAGATTTACCATAAAATATGGCGTAAATACCTATATTGGTGCGAATCCAAAGGTTACTCTTGGAGTAAGGTTAGAATTCCTAGGATATTGTCTTTTCTACAAGAAGGTTTAGAAAAGGGGTTATCCGCTAGTTCCTTAAAGGGACAGATCTCAGCTCTGTCCATTCTGTTACACAAACGTCTGTCAGAAGTTCCAGACGTTCAGGCTTTTTGTCAGGCTTTGGCCAGGATTAAACCTGTGTTTAAAGCTGTGGCTCCACCATGGAGTTTAAACCTTGTTCTTAACGTTTTACAGGGCGTTCCGTTTGAACCCCTTCATTCCATTGATATAAAGTTGTTATCTTGGAAAGTTCTATTTTTAATGGCTATTTCCTCGGCTCGAAGAGTCTCTGAGTTATCAGCCTTACATTGTGATTCTCCTTATTTGATTTTTCACTCGGATAAGGTAGTTCTGCGTACTAAACCTGGGTTCTTACCTAAGGTAGTCACTAACAGGAATATCAATCAGGAGATTGTTGTTCCATCCTTGTGCCCAAATCCTTCTTCAAGGAAGGAACGTCTTTTGCACAATCTGGATGTAGTTCGTGCCCTTAAATTTTATTTACAGGCAACTAAAGATTTTCGACAAACGTCTTCCCTGTTTGTCGTCTACTCTGGTCAGAGGAGAGGTCAAAAAGCTTCTGCTACCTCTCTCTCTTTTTGGCTTCGTAGCATAATTCGTTTAGCTTATGAGACTGCTGGACAGCAGCCTCCTGAAAGAATTACAGCTCATTCCACTAGAGCTGTGGCTTCCACTTGGGCCTTTAAGAATGAGGCCTCTGTTGAACAGATTTGCAAGGCTGCAACTTGGTCTTCACTTCATACTTTTTCCAAATTTTACAAATTTGACACTTTTGCTTCTTCGGAGGCTATTTTTGGGAGAAAGGTTCTTCAGGCAGTGGTTCCTTCTGTATAAAGAGCCTGCCTGTCCCTCCCGTCATCCGTGTACTTTTGCTTTGGTATTGGTATCCCACAAGTAATGATGACCCGTGGACTGATCACACTTAACAGGAGAAAACATAATTTATGCTTACCTGATAAATTCCTTTCTCCTGTAGTGTGATCAGTCCACGGCCCGCCCTGTGTTTTTTACGGCAGGCAAATACTTTTTAAATTATACTACAGTCACCACTACACCCTTTGGCTTCTCCTTTCTCGTTGGTCCTTGGTCGAATGACTGGAGGTGACGTAGAGGGGAGGAGCTATATAGCAGCTCTGCTGGGTGAATCCTCTTGCACTTCCTGTAGGGGAGCAATTAATATCCCACAAGTAATGATGACCCGTGGACTGATCACACTACAGGAGAAAGGAATTTATCAGGTAAGCATAAATTATGTTTTATGTTTATTTGTGATTTTGTGTATTACTACTCAGGCCAGTGGCGTGCTGTGTGCAGCACAAATCAACTTTACTTTGGGTCCCGGCCGGGCCGACTGTCTGACTCTGTCACCTCACTTCACCAGAATAGCACACAGAGAATACAACAAGTCAATTGAACCACACTCTGTAGTGTAATCAGATTCACACTGTCTGGATTCAATCAGGGCCGCTGCGCCGCCATCTAAACATACCACATACATTATAATATCCTCCCGAGTCACCCCCATTCCTGTTTGGCCGCACTGTCCGCCCTCCGCACATGCGCACTGCCTGCTTCCGGCCCGGCACTGTGAGTGACACACCCTGCATGCGGCTACACGTGACAGACACACTGAGGCTCAGGCAGGTGCGAGGCCACGGCGTCAGCGATAGACAGAAGTGCTGACTGTCTGTGTGTCAGGTTGGAGCAGGCAGAGAGGCCGCAAAGATGCTGCCCTGGGCCGGGTGGTTGCTGGGCCTGGTGGTTGCTGGGCCTGGGCCCTGGGAGAGTGACGCTGACTTCCGAATCCAGGTTACTGGCTAAGTGGCGGGCCGGGCTCCAGTACCATGATCAGATCTCCGACTCTCCTCCATCATGGTCTGGATTGGGGCCAGTCCGGAATTCCATGAGGCCAGCGGGGGCTAGAGAGGCAGTGGAGCAGCGGCTGCAGCCATGAAGAGGAGGAGGACGTCAGACTCAGAACTGAGGAGGCTGCGACTCAGCAGGTGGCCGGCAGCAGGGCAGGTAGGTGACCGTGAGAGGTCTGGTCTTTCAGAGAGAGAACTTTAAGTAAAGTTAAACTTATGTTTTACATCAAGTAATTATAATATACTTACTAAAGTATATACAAATTATATTATTATATATAAAGTATGTAATTTACAGGTTAGGTTACAATAGAGCGCGCTGGTGCTACAAGAGCCATGTCCGATACTGCGTCACAGTTTGCAGAACATGAGGACGGAGAGCTTCATTCTGTAGGTGACGGATCTGATCCAGGGAAACTGGATTCAGAGATCTCTAATTTTAAATTTAAGCTTGAGAACCTCCGTGTATTGCTAGGGGAGGTTTTAGCGGCTCTGAATGACTGTAACACAGTTGCAATTCCAGAGAAATTATGTAGGCTGGATAGATACTATGCAGTACCGGTGTGTACTGATGTTTTTCCTATACCTAAAAGGCTTACAGAAATTATTAGCAAGGAGTGGGATAGACCTGGTGTGCCCTTTTCCCCACCTCCTATATGTAGAAAAATGTTTCCAATAGACGCCACTACACGGGACTTATGGCAGACGGTCCCTAAGGTGGAGAGAGCAGTTTCTACTTTAGCTAAGCGTACCACTATCCCGGTGGAGGATAGTTGTGCTTTTTCGGATCCAATGGATAAAAAATTGGAAGGTTACCTTAAGAAAATGTTTGTTCAACAGGGTTTTATCTTACAGCCCCTTGCATGCATTGCGCCTGTCACTGCTGCTGCGGCATTCTGGTTTGAGTCTCTAGAAGAGGCCATTCACTCAGCTCCATTGGACGAAATTATGGACAAGCTTAAAGCACTTAAGCTAGCTAATGCATTTGTTTCCGATGCCATTGTACATTTAACTAAACTAACGGCTAAGAACTCCGGATTTGCCATCCAGGCGCGCAGAGCGTTATGGCTTAAATCCTGGTCAGCTGATGTAACTTCTAAATCTAAATTGCTTAATATTCCTTTCAAGGGGCAAACCTTATTCGGGCCCGGCTTGAAAGAAATTATTGCTGACATTACTGGAGGTAAGGGTCATACTCTTCCTCAGGACAGGGCCAAATCAAAGGCCAAACAGTCTAATTTTCGTGCCTTTCGAAACTTCAAGGCAGGAGCAACGTCAACTTCCTCCGCCCCAAAACAGGAAGGAACTGTTGCTCGTTACAGACAGGCCTGGAAAACTAACCAGTCCTGGAACAAGGGCAAGCAGGCCAGAAAACCTGCTACTGCCCCTAAGACAGCATGAAGGGATGGCCCCTATCCGGAAACTGATCTAGTGGGGGGCAGACTTTCTCTCTTCGCCCAGGCGTGGGCAAGAGATGTCCAGGATCCCTGGGCGTTGGAAATCATATCTCAGGGATATCTTCTGGACTTCAAGGCTTCTCCTCCTCAAGGGAGATTTCACCTTTCAAGGTTATCAGAAAACCAGATAAAGAAAGAGGCATTCCTACGTTGCGTACAAGACCTCCTAGTAATGGGGGTGATCCACCCAGTTCCGCGGACGGAACAAGGACAGGGGTTTTATTCAAATCTGTTCGTGGTTCCCAAGAAAGAGGGTACCTTCAGACCAATTTTGGATCTAAAGATCTTAAACAAATTCCTCAGAGTTCCATCATTCAAAATGGAAACTATTCGGACTATCCTACCCATGATCCAAGAGGGTCAGTACATGACCACATTGGACTTAAAGGATGCCTACCTTCACATACCGATTCACAGAGATCATCATCGGTTCCTAAGATTTGCCTTTCTAGACAGGCATTACCAATTTGTAGCTCTCCCCTTCGGGTTGGCTACGGCCCCGAGAATCTTTACAAAGGTTCTGGGCTCTCTTCGGGCGGTCCTAAGACCGCGAGGCATAGCGGTGGCTCCGTATCTAGACGACATCCTGATACAGGCGTCAAGCTTTCAAATTGCCAAGTCTCATACAGAGATAGTTCTGGCATTTCTGAGGTCGCATGGGTGGAAGGTGAACGTGGAAAAGAGTTCTCTATAACCACTCACAAGAGTCTCCTTCCTAGGGACTCTGATAGATTCTGTAGAAATGAAAATTTACCTGACGGAGGCCAGGTTATCAAAACTTTTAAATGCTTGCCGTGTCCTTCATTCCATTCCACGCCCGTCAGTGGCTCAGTGCATGGAAGTAATCGGCTTAATGGTAGCGGCAATGGACATAGTGCCATTTGCGCGCCTGCATCTCAGACCGCTGCAATTGTGCATGCTAGGTCAGTGGAATGGGGATTACTCAGATTTGTCCCCGCTACTAAATCTGGATCAAGAGACCAGAGATTCTCTTCTCTGGTGGCTATCTCGGGTCCATCTGTCCAAGGGTATGACCTTTCGCAGGCCAGATTGGACGATTGTAACAACAGATGCCAGCCTTCTAGGCTGGGGCGCAGTCTGGAATTCCCTGAAGGCTCAGGGATCGTGGACTCAAGAGGAGAAAATCCTCCCAATAAATATTCTGGAGTTAAGAGCAATATTCAATGCTCTTCTAGCTTAGCCTCAGTTAGCAACACTGAGGTTCATCAGATTTCAGTCGGACAACATCACGACTGTGGCTTATATCAACCATCAAGGGGGAACCAGGAGCTCCCTAGCGATGTTAGAAGTCTCAAAGATAATTCGCTGGGCAGAGTCTCACTCTTGCCATTTGTCAGCGATCCACATCCCAGGCGTGGAGAACTGGGAGGCAGACTTTCTAAGTCGTCAGACTTTTCATCTGGGGGAGTGGGAACTCCATCCGGAGGTATTTGCTCAACTGGTCCATTGTTGGGGCAAACCAGAACTGGATCTCATGGCGTCTCGCCAGAACGCCAAACTTCCTCGTTACGGATCCAGGTCCAGGGACCCGGGAGCGACGCTGATAGATGCTCTAGCAGCTCCTTGGTTCTTCAACATGGCTTATGTGTTTCCACCGTTTCCTCTGCTCCCTCGACTGATTGCCAAGATCAAACAGGAGAGAGCATTGTGATTCTGATAGCGCCTGCGTGGCCACGCAGGACCTGGTATGCAGACCTAGTGGACATGTCGTCCTGTCCACCATGGACTCTACCTTTGAGGCAAGACCTTCTAATACAAGGTCCTTTCAATCATCCAAATCTAATTTCTCTGAGACTGACTGCGTGGAGATTGAACGCTTGATCCTATCAAAGCGTGGCTTCTCCGAGTCAGTTATTGATACCTTGATACAGGCACGAAAGCCTGTTACCAGAAAAATCTACCATAAGATATGGCGTAAATACCTGTATTGGTGCGAATCCAAGAGTTACTCATGGAGTAAGGTTAGGATTCCAAGGATATTGTCCTTTCTCCAAGAGGGTTTGGAAAAAGGCTTATCAGCTAGTTCTTTAAAGGGACAGATTTCTGCTCTGTCTATTCTTTTGCACAAGCGTCTGGCAGAAGTTCCAGACGTCCAGGCCTTTTGTCAAGCCTTAGCTAGGATTAAGCCTGTGTTTAAAACTGTTTCTCCTCCGTGGAGCTTAAACTTGGTTCTTAAAGTTCTTCAAGGAGTTTCGTTTGAACCCCTTCATTCCGTTGATATTAAACTTTTATCTTGGAAAGTTCTGTTTTTGATGGCTATTTCCTCGGCTCGAAGAGTCTCTGAGTTATCAGCCTTACATTGTGATTCTCCTTATCTGATTTTCCATTCAGACAAGGTAGTTCTGCGTACTAAACCTGGGTTTTTACCTAAGGTAGTCTCTAACAGGAATATCAATCAGGAGATGATTGTTCCGTCATTATGTCCTAATCCTTCTTCAAAGAAGGAACGACTTTTGCACAATCTGGACGTAGTCCGTGCCCTGAAATTCTATTTACAGGCAACTAAGGATTTTAGTAAAACTTCTTCACTGTTTGTTGTTTACTCTGGGCAGAGGAGACGTCAAAAAGCTTCGGCAACCTCTCTCTCCTTTTGGCTTTGTAGCATAATACGATTAGCCTATGAGACTGCTGGACAGCAGCCCCCTGAAAGAATTACAGCTCATTCCACTAGAGCTGTGGCTTCCACCTGGGCCTTTAAGAATGAGGCCTCTGTTGAACAGATTTGCAAGGCTGCGACTTGGTCTTCGCTTCACACTTTTTCAAAATTTTACAAATTTGACACTTTTGCTTCTTCGGAGGCTGTTTTTGGGAGAGAGGTTCTACAGGCAGTGGTTCCTTCCGTTTAAGTGCCTGCCTTGTCCCTCCCATCATCCGTGTACTTAGCTTTGGTATTGGTATCCCATAAGTAATGGATGACCCGTGGACTGAATACACTTAACAAGAGAAAACATAATTTATGCTTACCTGATAAATGTATTTCTCTTGTAGTGTATTCAGTCCACGGCCCGCCCTGTCTTTTTTTTAAGGCAGATCTAAATTTTAATTAATACTCCAGTCACCACTGCACCCTATGGTTTCTCCTTTCTCGTCTTGTTTCGGTCGAATGACTGGATATGACATGTGAGGGGAGGAGCTATGTAGCAGCTCTGCTTGGGTGATCCTCTTGCAACTTCCTGTTGGGAAGGGGAATATATCCCATAAGTAATGGATGACCCGTGGACTGAATACACTACAAGAGAAATAAATTTATCAGGTAAGCATAAATTATGTTTTTCACTAAAATGCCCGGGCCTCTTTTTGGTCCCAGTCCGGCCCTGCAGTAGTTCTTTGCCTCGTTCATGGAGGTATGCAGAGAGGTGATCTGCTGACGCTTCTTATTTTAATGCTCTCAATGGATTGTTTCCTGCAAGAGAGAGCAGGGGAGATGTTGAAAGCCATGTAATGCTCTTAGTAGAGTTTTGGTATGTGCTAGCTGTTGGATGTCGCAGGGAAGTTCCTATGCCTCTTCCAGTATAACCATTCTTTCCTCCCTTCCAGGCATACAGTGTTAGTTACACTGATTTTCCTTTATGTTACAAGATTCTTCGGAAGGACAGAAGATGGGGAAGTCCGGACTTTTATTGCACTATACTCTCTAATGGCTCATTGCCTAATGGAGACAGGTTATACATAATCAGATTGCCAACAATCTAGGAAGGGGTTTATTATTGACCCCAGTGACAGTAATGGGTTAAATCAAACATTTTTATGCACAAAATATAAGGCAATTCTGAGACCTCAGGCTAGAGGTCGTTTCAGAGGGGGCACATTAAGAGTGAGATGCTCAAAAACGGCACCTCCGACTTGCTGACCACAATATGCCCTGACATCCCAACCTTACCACCACAACAGGCAGTATCTGTTTCCCAGCATACTGTAGTTTGCAATCCTTTTTCTCAGCCACAAACTGGGGTTGGTACCTTTCCTAGTGATTTTGCGGCACAATAACAGGTAAAAGGAAGAGAAAGATTAAGCATTGTTCTTCTGAATCCAGAGTGCTAATTAAATGACAGTTGAAGTTAAATAACATTTCCTTCTAAATACAGGGAGAGTCCACAGCTGCATTCATTACTTGTGGGAAATACAGAACCTGGCCACCAGGAGGAGGCAAAGACACCCCAGCCAAAGGCTTAAATACCTCTCCCCACTCCCCTCATCCCCCAGTCATTCTTTGCCTTTCGTCACAGGAGGTTGGCAGAGAAGTGTCAGAAGATTTCGGATTTGTTCCTCAGGATGGGTATCTGCCCTTCGAGATGGGACTGGAGTTTTAAGTAGTCTTGTCAGCCT
>NC_069507.1:285219263-285336763 GCF_027579735.1 Bombina bombina | reverse complement strand
ACTAGATCCGCCGCTGCCTCTGAAGTAAGTAAAGGACCACTTTCCAGTAGTTCTAGGTAATCCACCTCAAGGTACCATTCCTGATAGATAAGCCATGTCAGGTCCGTCTCTAAGACAAGTGCTTCCGATGGCTGTAATAGCTCGTGCCTCTTGCTTTGAATGTCTCAGAATCGATATCCCTTGGGACTGCCAAAGTCAACTTTCTCCTCAAATGCTTCCCATAATAAGCCAGGGCCACCAAAATCAACACCTTCCAGGGAATAGTGTGTTTCTGCCCTCGACTGCCACCTGTCTGCAAACCAATATAATGCTCTGTACCGATCCTCGAGCTCAACCTCTCTTTGCACCAGACACTTCAGTTCGGCTATCCCCTCACCTGTGGGTTATCCTCTCAGTAAGCAGAGCCACAAGTTCACCTGGTCCCCGAAGCACTGTTCTGGCAAGGGCAGGACTTTGCCTCTACAGCCATACCAATTCTACAGTGCATCTTCCCACATCTCTAGCCAAATCAGGGCTCTCCATTCCAGGCACATCTCCTCTGAAACTGGCCCTCCTAAAACAGCAAGGGCGACTTTGACTTGCCACTCGAAGTCCCATATCGGAACTTCCCATTTACAAGTATCTGATCCCAGCATCTCAGCTGTCCGAATATTCCGATACCTGGTGATCTGTTTCACCACCTCAGCATTCATTACCCGGACTACTGCTTTGGATGGGTTGGCTCCGTAGATTGACAACCTTCTCCGCACTCTGCTGTGGAATTTTTCCTCTACATTATCTATAATCGTCTGGCTGCGATCCTTCACTGGCTGCCACTGGCGCATCTTTGTAGAGCTGCTTAGGGACTGATAGGTAGGCAAAACATCCCTCCAACCCAGCTTGTCCTGTGCAGAAACAGGTTCGTCAAGGTGGGTCAGCACTTGCTGCATTCGCCATAGGAGCTCCGCTTCCATAGCTGTGGGTGACAGTGCTGCTCCTCCTCTGTCAGCAGGACAAGAAATCAATCCCACCACTGCCACCAAATGTGACGGAACGCCTGGTACTTCGAATGAGTACCTCCGTCAGAACACTTCCCTTGTCCTGGACATCCCTTTATCCAGAGTAATAGCTCCTGGTATCTCCCTTTGACAGCAGTCTAAAGTTATGGAGGGGAACAGAACTGAGGCAACACTCGGTGGTCTGAACACAAAAATGAGCACTTTATTTAAAAGCAGCACACATATTTATACACCCTGGCATTCCAGAGTCACAGAGCTTCAGGTTACAGAGGGAATTGGTTAAACAGTAAAGCAAACATATGAACAATACAGCAAACCTCTAACAATTGTCTATTCACAGGTAAAACAGATTAACATATCAAGTTAATTAACTGGGGAGGAAAGTTCACTCAGGCAATCTGATTTTGGCCAGTCTAGTTAACATAATCACACAGGAACACAATCAGTATACCCAGACAGACTCCTGAGACACAATCAGATCTGAAACATAAATAAAATACATCTTCAAATATAAAAACAGCTCTTATTAACTATTAAGTCCTTTATGCCCACTTGGTTTATAGAGTCACAATTGCTCCCACAAGGGGCACTCTCACTCTGTACCTATCCTGTATTTATAGATACAGGGTGACATGGAAATAAGACAGTTATGAAAGTACATGGGGTGTCCAGCATATAAAATTCCACATTTCCATGCAGTCTCTTGGTATCCTTAAGCCCATGTACCTCCTGCCCAAAGAATGTTCCATAACAGGCCCTCAGATCTTGGTGACTCACGTCACAACTACCATCGTCTGTTAAAGGACCATTAGGGATTTACATCTGTCTTCTTCGATCCTCTGAGAAGGATCTAGACCAGAGTTCTCTGGGTAGGTGCTAGGGTGCATCCCTGGATGCTAATTGGTCTTTTCAGACAGGAATTCCTTTAGGTTTTGTGAAGTTGGAGTTTATTTCATCGGGTTGTGCCCTCCAGTCCCCCTTCAGGCCACCCCTAGCACTGTAGGGAGGGGCGAGGTTGTCCTGGGGCGCTTCTTGGGTTTCTTCCATTGACAGGTCTCATCTCAGCCGTGGCCGAGATATCAGCATGGCGCTGTCTTTGAATCTGCCTTATCAGATTTTCCTGGAATAACAGTTTGGAGATTCATTCTCCAGGGTTCTGTCCAGATCTCCCTGTCCTGAGGGACATTTCTATTAGCTCTCCCGGGAGGGGTTTTCGACTTCTGCCGTTAGCCTTTCAGTTGGGTTAGAGCGTGTCCTATAGGGGGACCCTATATTTAGATTCCTTCCCGATTATTCTTATATTTCCTCTGGCAAGCATTTTGCTATGAGGTTCTGGTCTTCTGGGTTCGTCCCAGTGTATGGACTCTAGTCAGCCTGTTTTTCTTTCAGTAGATCTGATCTCTTTCTGAGAAGGAGATATTCTAGTGCATAGAGGGTAGTATCTCGAGTTTGGTGGTGGGCGGAGGCCCACTACTGCTATTTGTCTGCGATCCACTCTGAGTGTGATCTTCAGGGACGGATGTTCTCTCCAATCATTCCCGGGATCTGGGGATAGGTCTCTATCCGAGGGTTTTCAGATGTTTGTATCAGATTGGGGACGACGTTCGAGAATTTCAGGACGTCCGTGCCTATCCCAGGGTACCCATTAATGGTTCCTGGTTCAGGGATCCGCAGGCAGAGCTAATGGATCCTTAGCAGTGCTTTAGAGGTCTAATTCAACCTTTTCTTCTCTTCTGCCATATCACTCTTACCTCAAGTGATGGCTGGATCCTTCAGGAGCAGGCATCAGTGAGACTGATTGCTCCGTTTGTGTCCACGGGATCGTATGTTGCGTTGTAGGGGCTTTGCCTCCATGGGGGTTTCCTTGTCCCAGGGATCTGCTTGGTCTAGGCCCCCTTTTTTGTGCCATCTAATCTTATTCTTCTGAGACGATCTGCGAGAGGTCGCTTGACCTTAGCCGAGAGAGGGTTCATTTCTGAGATTACTGTTCTCTCCTTCTGTGCTTAGCTAGTTCCTCGTCATCTATCTTCGGTGTGGTGGACCCCCTTTTGTCGGGAAGAGCAAGATTCATCCTGGCACTCTGTCCTCCCAGGGTTCCCTTTTTTCCTCCAGGATGATCTGGAGAAAGGTCTTCCTAGCTAGTTTCTAGGCTCTGGTTGTTTTCCACTTTAGAGGCTCATGAGCTTCTAGGCGTTCAGCTTTTCGACGGCGTTCAGGCCAGTGAGTCAATCTGATGCTCCTTTTGGAGCTTAGATCTTGGCTTACGGGGTTGCATTGGGCTACTTTTGTACCTGTGCAGGAGGTGGTCTTTGAATTTTGTCTTGATCTACCCCGTCTGTAGTGGCTTCTATGTGCCATAGTCTTGGTGTTGCAAAATTGCAATACGTATTCCTTATGGGATTTCCTCTATAATAAGGCTGTTCTACGAGCCTAGTTAGGTTTTCTTCCTAAGGTTGTGTTTTTTTGAGACCTTAATGGAGAGATTGTGGTTGTTTACTTTTTTTATGTCCTATTCCTTCATTAGGAGGAAAGGGTTTTCCCTTTTGAGGGAATAATGCCTTAATATCTTTAGGCTTCATAAGATTAGACAGTATCTCTGTTGAATATTGGTATCTGGGAAGTGCGAGGATCTGTGGACATGTCGACTTCCTTATTTTTTTGTTAAGGAGTGTCTTCCGTTTGACATAGGACACTAGCCTCCTCAGAAGTTTTCAGCTCAGTTAGAGAGCAGTGATGTTATCTTGGGTCTCTGGCATGAGATCTGTATGGATCTGATTGTGGGCGGATGCTTGGTCCTCCTTACATTCTTTTTCCAGAAGGTTTTTGCTTCTGTAGAAGCAGCCTTCGGTAGTATGGTTTTTTTACAGGCTGTGGTGCCCTCAGATGGGGGCCGTCTCTCTTTTTGCCCTCCCATTAGCATTCAGTGTCCTCTGTAGTTTGGGTATAATTTCCCACGAGTAATGAATGCAGCTGTGGACTCTCCCTGTATTAAGAAGGAAAACATAAATTATGCTTACCAGATAATTTCCTTTCCTTCTGTACAGGGAGAGTCCACAGCTCCTGCCCGTGTACTCTGATGGGCGGCCCTAAATGTTTTTTTTTGTTCTGGCATATTTTTCACCCTGATATTTCTCCTACTGTTCCTTGTTACCTCGGCAGAATGACTGGGGATGAGGGAAGTGGGGGAGGTATTTAAGCCTTTGGCTGGGGTGTCTTTGTCTCCTCCTGGTGGCCAGGTTCAGTATTTCCCACAAGTAATGAATGCAGCTGTGGACACTCCCTGTACAGAAGGAAAGGAAATTATCTGGTAAGCATATTTTGTTTTATTTAGTGCAGCACAGTAATCAGTGACTGATGCATATAATATTCATTGTCATTACTGCTGTTGGTGAAATGCGGGTGCACTGACCTGTGTGTGCAGCGAGCTCCCTGCTTACTCTCACATTGCCCTCACGTGTCTTCAGGTTGTAGATAGAGCACATGTTATCCAAACCTCCGCAAGCCACAAAGTTACCAGACGGTGCATATGAGCAAGTCATGACCCACGAGGAACGCAAGGGAATAGCGTGCACCTAAAGAGGGACATACAGACATGTATGGAAGTAGTGCATGTGTATGGGGGAAGTGTATATGAGAGCTGGCTGGGTGTGAGGGAGGTGCAGTGTGTGAGCAGTAGGTATGGGGAGGGGCAGTGAGTGAGTACTAGGTGTGAGGGAGGGGCAGTGTGTGAGCACTAGATATGGGGAGGGGCAGTGTGTGAGTGCTGGATGTAAGGAAGGGGTAGTGTGTGAGTGCTAGTTATGGGGAGGGGCAGTGAGTGAGCACTGGGTGTGAGGGAGGGACAGTATGTGAGCTCTAGGTATGGGGAGGGGCAGTGAGTGAGCGCTGGGTGTGGGAGGGGCATTGAGTGAGCGCTGGGTGTGAGGGAGGGGGCAGTGTGTGAGCACTAGGTGTGAGGGAGGGGGTAGTGTGTGAGCGCTAGGTATGGGGAGGGGCAGTGTGTGAGCACTAGGTGTGAGGGAGGGGGTAGTGTGTGAGCGCTAGGTTTGGGGAGGGGCAGTGTGAGTGTTATGTATGTGGAGGGGCAGTGTGTGAGCACTAAGTATGTGGAGGGGCAGTGAGTATGAGCCCTAGGTATGTGGAGGGGCAGTGAGTGAGCCCTAGGTATGGGGAGGGCCAGTGTGTGAGCACTGGGTGTGAGGGAGGGAAAGTGTGTGAGCACTAGGTATGGGGAGAGGCAGTGTGTGAGGACTGGGTATGGGAGGGGCAGTAAGTGAGGGCTGGGTGTGGAAGGGGCAGTGTGTAAGCGTTGGGCTCTAGTTTATGCACTAATGATGTGTGTATTTAGTGATTATCACCTTGTTTGTAGTGTACGTGTCCCACACAATCAGTTTTCCATCCTGTGATGCACTGACCAGCAGCCTGTGGGAACAACCCAGATAAATTGTCAGCAGCCTCCTAAGCTTTCAATTTTGTCACTAAAAACCTCTTTGCACTTAAAGGCAACTTTAATCCAAATCATTGTAATAAAAACTCCTCCCCCAAGTCATAATAAACTCATCCCCCAGGCTGATCCACACCCTGCCCCAAGTCATTTTAAACTCCTACTCCAGGCTGATCCATACTCAGCAACAAGTAATTATAACCTCCCCAGGCTGATCCATGCCCTGCCACAAGTCATTATAAACTCCCCAGGCTGATCCACCCCCTGCCACAAGTCACTATAAACTCCTCTCCCAGGCTGTTCCATGACCAACCCCAAGTCACTATAAATTCCTCCCCCAGGTTGAATTACGCCCTGCCCTAAGTCATTATAAACTCCTCCCCCAGGCTGATCCACGACCAGCCCCAAGTCACTATAAATTCCTCCCCCAGGTTGAATTACGCCCTGCCCTAAGTCATTATAAACTCCTCCCCAGGCTGATCCATGCCCTGCCCTAAGTTATAAATCCTGCCCCCAAATAATTTTAAACTCCTCCCCCAGGCTGATCCACACCCTGCCCATGTCATGAACACCTCCCCCAGACTGATCCATGCCCCGCCCCAATGTCATTATAAACTCCTCCCCCAGATTGATCCATGCCCCGCCTCAAGTTATAAATGCCTCCCACAGGCTGATTAACACCATGCCCCAAGTCATTTTAAACTCCTTCCCCAGGCTGATCTACACCTTGCCCCAAGTTATTATAAATTCCTCCCCTAGGGTGATCCACACCCTGCCCAATGTCATTATAAACTCCTCCCCCAGACTGATCCATGCCCCGCCCCAAGTCATAAATGCCTCCTACAGGCTGATCAACACCCTGCCCCAAGTCATTTTAAACTCCTCCCCCAGGCTGATCTACACCTTGCCCCAAGTCATTTTAAACTCCTCCCCCAGGCTGATCTACACCTTGCCCCAAGTCATTATAAACTCCTCCCCTAGGCTGATCCACACCCTGCCCAATGTCATAAACTCCTCCACCAGGCTGATCCACACCCTGCCCAAGTCATAAACTCCTCCCACAGGCTGATCAACACCCTGCCCCAAGTCATTTTAAACTCCTCCCCCAGGCTGATACCTTGCCCCAAGTCATTATAAACTCCTCCCCTAGGCTGATCCACACCCTGCCCAATGTCATTATAAACTCCTCCCCTAGGCTGATCCACACCCTGCCCAATGTCATTATAAACTCCTCCCCCAGGCTGATCCACTCACTGATTATTGGATAGAGCTGTTAGTGCGCAAGACCAAGGATATAAAGTACCTCACTAGATCCTAAAAAAACCCTAATTAGGAAAAGACAAGTGCAAACACTGAATACAAGTTAGTGAGGGCGCTACAAAGTAGCTAAAGATACCATAAATGTACAAAACTAAAATAATATACAATTACTGGTAAAAAATATATTTCACTTTAATAAGAGCATATGTATGCAGTTATCACAGTATATACAAAGTGAGAAAAGGTGTCCTTTAATAAGTCAGTGCCTGTGCCACAGGTTGGCTGTTCCTTAGTGTGTAAATGGTGTGTATACTTTCCATAAACCAGCTTTTTCGTAAAAAAAACAGTGGAACATGCAACCAGCAAGTAACAAAGTATCCTTATTGTGTGTGTAAGTGATACATACGTGAATCCTCAGGCACAGAGTCCACTTAAACTCACGGCTTGCTCCTGTATGGGCGTTTGATTAGGGATATTCTCTTAGCTGTGGTCCCAGCGTGTGCTCCACTTGGCACTATCCACAGATGCGGTACTTTTTCAAGACACGTCTTTTCTACGTCACACCTCACCGGGTGTTAGCATTCAATGGGAAAGATGATTCATCTTGAAATTTTGAGTGCCTAGGGCAGCACCTAACCTAAATAAGCCACTGGCACTTTCCCATTGAATGCTAACAAGTACCGCATCTGTGGTTTATGGAAGGTGTGCACACCATTTAAACACTAAGGAACAGCGAATCTGTGGCGCTTTGGGAAGATTCACGCTGACTTTTTAAAGGACACCTTTTCTCACTTTGTAGATTTAGGTTTGTGCACTATAGCAATTCATTCGGATATTGGAGACGTCCGATGTTTTAATATACTGTGATAACTACATACATATGCTCTTATTAAAGTGAAATACAGTATATTTTTAACTTCTAATTTTACATTATTTTATTTTTGTACATGTATGGTATCTTTAGCTACTTTGTAGCGCCCTCACTAACTTGTATTCAGTGATCCACTCACTGACCCAAGTCCTACCTCAAGTCATTATAAACTCTTCCCCCAGGATGCTCTAGGCCCTGCCCAAAATCATTATAAACTTTTCCCTCAGGCTGATCAACGAACTGCCCCAAGTCCTTATAAACTCCTCCCCCAGGCTGATCCGAGCCCTGCCCCAAGTCTTTAAAAACTCCTCCCTCAGTCGGGTCTAAACCCTGCCCCAAGTCAATATTAACACCTCCCTCAGCCTGGATTAAGCCCTGCCCCAAGTCAATATTATCTGCCCCATCTCATTATAAAACCCTAGGCTGCCCTTCGGTACCTGGAGTCAGTAGACCAGTGCATGGCA
This sequence comes from Bombina bombina, assembly GCF_027579735.1. Classification (NCBI taxonomy): domain Eukaryota; kingdom Metazoa; phylum Chordata; class Amphibia; order Anura; family Bombinatoridae; genus Bombina; species Bombina bombina. Next base: position 285,328,726 of record NC_069507.1, on the reverse strand, counting down.
TATATCTTAGCCAAATGACCCCGCAAAGTCCGTCTTGTCCGCAGCTGAATACGGCCTACTACTTCCATTCCTGCTGTCACCTACAAACAATATGCAGGTGTTATTTGGTGTCATAAAGCGCCACTACACTACATATTAATGATCTATATATTATATTATGTCATACAACACCACTACACTACATATTAATATTCTATATATTGTATTATGTCATACAACGCCACTACACTACATATTAATGATCTATATTTTATGTTATGTCATACAACGCCACTACACTACATATTAATATTCTATATATTGTATTATGTCATACAACGCCACTACAATACATATTAATGATCTATATATTGTATTATGTCATACAACGCCACTACACTACATATTAATGATCTATATATTATATTATGTCATACAACGCCACTGCACTACATATTAATGATCTATATATTATATTATGTCATAAAACGGCACTACACTACATATTAATGATCTATATATTATATTATGTCATACAATGCCACTAACTACATATTAATGATCTATATATTATATTATGTCATACAACGCCACTACACTACATATTAATGATCTATATATTGTATTATGTCATACAACGCCACTACATATTAATGATCTATATATTGTATTATGTCATACAACGCCACTACATATTAATGATCTATATATTATATTATGTCATACAACGCCACTACACTACATATTAATGATCTATATATTATATTATGTCATACAACGCCACTACACTACATATTATCTATATATTATATTATGTCATACAACGCCACTACACTACATATTAATTATCTATATATTATATTATGTCACTACACTACATACAGGTGAAACTCAAAAAATTAGAATATTGTGCAAAAATTAATTTATTTCACTAATGCAACTTAAAAGGTGAAACTATTATATGAGATAGACTCATTACATGCAAAGCAAGATAGTTCAAGCTGTGATTTGTCATAATTGTGATGATTATGACTTACAGCTCATGAAAACCCCAAATCCACAATCTCAGAAAATTAGAATATTACATCAATAAAACAAGGATTATACATAGAACAATATCGGACCTCTGAAAAGTATAAGCATGCATACTGTATGTACTCAGTACTTTGTTTGGGCCCCTTTTGCAGCAATTACTGCCTCAATGTGGCGTGGCATGGAAGCTATCAGCCTGTGGCACTGCTAAGGTGTTATGGAAGACCAGGATGCTTCAATAGCGGCCTTCAGATCTTCTGCATTGTTCGGTCTCATATCTCTCATCTTTCTCTTGGCAATGCCCCATAGATTCTCTATGGGGTTCAGGTCAGGCGAGTTTGCTGGCCAATCAAGCACAGTAATCCTACGGTCATTGAACCAGGTTTTGGTGCTTTTGGCAGTGTGGGCAGGTGCCAAGTACTGCTGGAAAATGAAGTCAGCATCCCCATAGAGCTCATCTGCGGAAGGAAGCATGGAGTGCTCCAAAATCTCCTGGTAGATGGCTGCATTGACCTTGGACTTAATGAAGCACAGTGGACCAACACCAGCAGATGACATGGCTCCCCAAATCAACACAGACTGTGGAAACTTCACACTGGACTTCAAGCATCTTGCAGTGTGTGCCTCTCCATTCTTCCTCCATACTCTGGGTCCTTGGTTTCCAAATGAGATCCAAAATTTGCTCTTATCAGAAAAGAGGACTTTGGACCACTGAGCAACAGACCAGGTCTGTTTTTCTTTAGCCCAGGTAAGACGCTTCTGCCGTTGTTTGTTGTTCAGGAGTGGCTTGACAAGAGGAATACAACATTTGAAGCCCATGTCCAGGATCCGTCTGTGTGTGGTGGCTCTTGATGCACTGACTCCAGCCTCAGTCCACTCCTTGTGAAAGTCCCCAACACTTTTGAACTGCCTTTTCCTGACAATCCTCTCCAGGCTGCGGTCATCCCTGCTGCTTGTGCAACTTTTTCTTCCACACTTTTCCCTTCCACATAACTTTCTATTAATGCGCTTTGATACAGCACTTTGGGAACATCCAACTTCTTTTGCAATTACCTTTAGAGACTTTGTGTCAATGATGGTTTTCTGCACAACTGTCAGGTCAGCAGTCTTTCCCATGATTGTGATTCCTACTGAACCAGACTGAGAGGCCATTTAAAGGCTCAGGAACCCTTTGTAGGTGTTATGGCTTAATTAGCTGATTAGAGTGGGACACTTTGAGCCTAGAATATTGCACCTTTTCACAATATTCTAATTTTCTGACATTGTGGATTTGGGGTTTTCATGAGCTGTAAGCCATAATCATCACAATTATGACAAATCACGGCTTGAACTATCTTGCTTTGCATGTAATGAGTCTATCTCGTATATTAGTTTCACCTTTTAAGTTGCTTTAGTGAAATAAATGAACTTTTGCACAATATTCTAATTTTTCGAGTTTCACCTGTATAAACGATCTATATATTATATTATGTCATGCAACGCCACTACACTACATATTAATGATCTATATATTATATTATGTCATACGCCACTACACTACATATTAATAATCTATATATTATATTATGTCATACAGCCCCACTATACTGCATATAACTCTTGTCTGTAATTCAGTACATAATCCCACTCTAGTTCTAAGGTTTGCTAATGTGTGTCTCAGATACAGCTACTGCAAGTCACCTATATGTGACAAATGAGTCAAGCGCTAAAAATTAAAAAAAAACATTTGAGCTAAATGCTCTGGTAATCGACCCACGCCTGGCATTTTGCATGTTGTTTAACTAAAATAAATGCTGATATCTAACCAGCCCTCTGTAGCTAGCGAGCCAGAGATGTCCGGTTACATAATGTGGTATCACACAGACAGCTGATTACGAGTGGCATGCTAACTTTTTTGCGCAAGAGACATTGGGTCTTTATTGACTTTTTGCGTACAACGGAAAATAGCATGCGCATTACTAGTTAAAAGTAAATGCATACGCACAAGCGCAATCAAGATTTATGGTACGATTTATTACAGTGCGGACGGACATGATACAATGTAGCGTATCATGTCCACTGCACATCGATAAATGCCGACAGCTTATGCTGTCAGCATTTATCATTGCACAAGTAGTTCTAGTGATCTGCTTGTGCAATGCTGCCCCCAGCAGATTCGCCAGGGCTGTCAATCAGTCCGATCGTATAGGATCGGGCGGATTGATGTCCGCAGCCTCAGAGCAGACAGACCAGTTATAGAGCAGCAGTCTTTAGATCGCTGCTTCATAACTGCTGTTTCCGGCGAGCCTGAAGGCTTGCGCTGTCAGGATACCTGTGAGTGTTAAATAATATTTCATTTATTTGTGACGCTGTTTGTAACACAACCACCCCCCTTTCTCGTTTGTCAAGGACACATTGCAAACCTTTGTCCCAATTCATCAAAGGAATTGTTTTCAAAATAATCTTAGAATGACACTCAAGTTGAAACGCCCATATATGGATTTCCTGCCCAAGATGTGTAATAAAGTTACAGACCCCCTGTGAACAGTAGTCGCTCAGTCTGAAGTGATCTTTGAAGCCAGCTAAATCTCAGAGGATGTATCTCTTATCATCTAGATGTTAAATTGTCCCATACTGAGTTCAAATACACGAAGCTCAGATGTACGTCTCAATGGAATATAGCAAGAGAAAACAGAGAAACATCTTTAACCCTGTGAGTGCTGAAAGCACATAAGAATTTAAATCTTGGTTTTAAAAGGATAAGTTTTTATTTTAAATGAAATTGTGTAATTTTCAAATATTCAATATGTGCCTCAGACTGTCCAAATAATAGGTAGAAATAAATGGATATGAGATTGTCTGTTTGTATAATATTAAATATGAAGTGAATTGAATAATAGCTGCATTGGTAGATTTAAAATGTGTTAAAAAATCTCAGAATAATGACACCGTTTCTTTTATTTCCAGACATCTATAATATAGTTATACACTAAACATTTATAATAACTAGAAACGATGACAATTGTAAAATATGAATTGAATCCATGCTGAAGATATTATAATCCTTTTTAATCCTTTCATTGAAAATGACTTTTAAATGTATTTTCACAAATACCTCATATTTAGTCTTGAAATATTCATATTAAATAGTATTATGTGATCCCATACATTTTGGCCATATTTGTTTGCTGAGGCAAGAAATAGTATACTAAATATACATTTTAAAAATTAAGATATATAGTAAACTGTATTTTCTGTATCATTTTAATGATGAAACTGCTTTTCTTTGTCTGCTGCCCACAATGGAATAAAAATGGTATTGCAACCAAAAGGTATTTGGCTGCACAGGGAGGCGTATCCAAGTTTCTGTGGGAATGATTAAAGAGCAGTAGGAGGGGTTATATCTTTGATAAAACACCCACATACTACAGACACAGGAGACTCAAACAGGCAGTTTTTGACTAAGAGAGAAACACATAGACTTGTGCTAAGTATCTTCTCTGTAATTTTGGGACACTTTCTTAGAATAGAAAGATAACAATTTTGAGGCCTGTACCTTTGTGAATAGTGGATAAAACCTTCTTATATGACCTACAAGAAACCCCAGAAGCTAAATTCTTATACTGGTTATTTGGTAAAGTATACTGGTATTGAATATTAATGTTTAGAAAGAATTTGTATTTTAATATCATAAGTTAATTACAGTTATTGCTATATATATTTCTTTCATGTGATTAGCAAGAGTCCATGAGCTAGTGACGTATGGGATATACATTCCTACCAGGAGGGGCAAAGTTTCCCAAACCTCAAAATGCCTATAAATACACCCCTCACCACACCCACAATTCAGTTTTACAAACTTTGCCTCCCATGGAGGTGGTGAAGTAAGTTTGTGCTAGATTCTACGTTGATATGCGCTTCGCAGCAGGCTGGAGCCCGGTTTTCCTCTGAGTGCAGTGAATGTCAGAGGGATGTGAGGAGAGTATTGCCTATTTGAATTCAATGATCTCCTTCTACGGGGTCTATTTCATAGGTTCTCTGTTATCGGTCGTAGAGATTCATCTCTTACCTCCCTTTTCAGATCGACGATATACTCTTATATACCATTACCTCTACTGATTCTCGTTTCAGTACTGGTTTGGCTGTCTACTATATGTAGATGAGTGTCTTAGGGTAAGTAAGTCTTATTTTATTATGACACTCTAAGCTATGGTTGGGCACTTTATATGTAAACTTCTAAATATATGTCTTTAAACTTATATTTGCCATGATTCAGGATAATCAGTATTCCTTATTTTCAGACAGTCAGTTTCATTATTGGGATAATGCATATGAAATATTTTTTTCTTACCTTAAAAGAATTTTTTCAATTGACCTTTTTTCCCTGTGGGCTGTTAGGCTCGCGGGGGCTGAAAATGCTTCAATTTATTGCGTCATTCTTGGCGCGGACTTTTTTGGCGCAAAATTTTTTTTCATTTCCGGCGCCCTAATTGACGCCGGGAGTTTGTGCATGGTTGCGTCATTTTTGACGTTCAGACGTTTTTTTGCGCCAAAATTGTGGGCGTCGTTTTTTTCGGCGTCACAGGATGTGGCGTCATACTTGGCGCCAAAAAATATGGGCGTTGTACTTGGCGCCAATAATGTGGGCGTCATTTTTGGCGCCAAAAAATGTGGGCGTTATTCTTGTCTCCACCTTTTTTTCACATTATTTCAGTCTCATTTTTCATTGCTTCTGGTTGCTAGAGGCTTGTTCATTTGGCATTTTTTTCCCATTCCTGAAACTGTCATTTAAGGAATTTGATAATTTCTTTCATGTAATTGGCAAGAGTCCATGAGCTAGTGACATATGGGATATACAATCCTACCTGGAGGGGCAAAGTTTCCCAAACCTCAAAATGCCTATAAATACACCCCTCACCACACCCACAATTCAGTTTTACAAACTTTGCCTCCTATGGAGGTGGTGAAGTAAGTTTGTGCTAAGATTTCTACGTTGATATGCGCTTCTCAGCATTGTTGAAGCCCGATTCCTCTCAGAGTACAGCGAATGTCAGAGGGACGTGAAGGGAGTATCACTTATTTGAATATGATGATTTCCCTAACGGGGGTCTTTTTCATAGGTTCTCTGTTATCGGTCGTAGAGATTCATCTCCTACCTCCCTTTTCAGATCGACGATATACTCTCATTTTACCATTACCTCTACTAATAACTGTTTTAGTACTGGTTTGGCTATCTGCTATGTGTGGATGGGTGTCTTTGGGTAAGTATGTTTTTGTTACTTAAGACACTCTCAGCTATGGTTTGGCACTTTATGCAATTTTATAAAGTTCTAAATATATGTATTATACTTATATTTGCCATGAGTCAGGTTCATATATTTCTTTCTGCAGACTGTCAGTTTCATATTTGGGAATGTAAACACTTTAAGAAATTTATTTCTTACCTGGGGTTTAGTCTTTTTTTCCATTTGACTACTTTTTGCAATTGCGGGTGTGTCAAATGCTAGACTTTATTGCGTCATTTTTGGCGTGAAAAGATACGTTTATGACGCAACTTCGTCATTTCCGGCGTCATACGTGACGCCGAGACCTTTCACACGGCGGCGTCATTAGTGACGCAAGTGTGTCATTTCCGGTCATTTTTGGCGCCAAAAAAGTTTACGTTACGTTTTGCGTCATACTTGGCGCCAAATTTTTTTTTTTTTTTCATTATTTCAATACCCCATTCATGTTTGCCTCTTGCTTCTTCTCTATCAAGAGGCCTATGCTTTTGCATTTTTTCCCATTCCTGAAACTGTCATTTAAGGAAATAGATAATTTTGCTTTATATGTTGTTTTTTTCTTTTACATTGAGCAAGATGTCCCAATCCGATCCTGTCTCTGAAGTTTCTGCTGGAACATTGCTGCCTGACATCGGTTCTACCAAAGCTAAGTGCATTTGTTGTAAAATTGTAGAAATTATTCCACCAAATGTCATTTGTAATAGTTGTCATGATAAACTTTTACATGCAGATAGTGTTTCTATCAGTAATAGTACATTGCCAGTTGCAGTTCCTTCAACTTCTAATGTGCATGATATACCTGTAAATTTTAAAGAATTTGTTTCTGAATCTATTATGAAGGCTTTGTCTGCATTTCCACCTTCTAATAAACGTAAAAGGTCTTTTAAAACTTCTCATTTAGCTGATGAAATTTCAAATGACCAACAACATAATAATTCATCCTCTTCTGCTGAGGATCTATCTGAAACAGAAGATCCTTCCTCAGATATTGACACTGACAAATCTACTTATTTATTTAAAATAGAGTATATGCGTTCTTTATTAAGAGAAGTGTTAATTACTTTGGATATTGAGGTAACCAGTCCTATTGACGTTCAGTCTAATAAACGTTTAAATGCTGTTTTTAAACCTCCTGTGGTTTCCCCAGGTGTTTTTCCCATTCCTGAGGCTATTTCTGATATGATTTCTAGGGAATGGAATAAGCCAGGTACTTCCTTTATTCCTTCTTCAAGGTTTAAGAGACTGTATCCTTTACCAACAAAATCTATAGAGTTTTGGGAAAAGATCCCCAAAGTTGATGGGGCTATTTCTACTCTTGCTAAACGTACCACTATTCCTATGGAAGATAGCACTTCCTTTAAGGATCCTTTAGATAGGAAGCTTGAATCTTATCTAAGGAAGGCCTATTTATATTCAGGTCATCTTCTCAGACCTGCTATTTCTTTGGGTGATGTTGCGGCTGCATCAACTTTCTGGTTGGAAAATTTAGCGCAACATGAATTGGATTCTGACATATCTAGCATTGTTCACTTACTGCAACATGCTAATCATTTTATTTGTGATGCCATTTTTGATATTATCAAAATTGATGTTAGATCCATGTCTTTAGCTGTTTTAGCTAGAAGAGCTTTGTGGCTTAAATCTTGGAATGCTGATATGACATCTAAATCTAGATTACTATCTCTTTCTTTCCAAGGTAATAATTTATTTGGCTCTCAGTTGGATTCTATTATTTCAACTATCACTGGAGGAAAATTAGTTTTTTTGCCTCAGGATAAAAAACCTAAGGGTAAATCTAAGGCTTCTAACCGTTTTCGTTCCTTTCGTCAGAATAAGGAACAAAAACTCAATCCTCCCCCCAAGGAATCTGCTTCCAATTGGAAGCCTTCCTCAAATTGGAATAAATCCAAGCCATTTAGGAAACCAAAGTCTGCCCCTAAATCCGCATGAAGGTGCGGCCCTCATTCCAGCTCAGCTGGTAGGGGGCAGATTAAGATTTTTCAAGGATATTTGGATAAAATCTGTCCAAAATCAATGGATTCAGAGCATTGTCTCTCAAGGGTATCAAATAGGATTCTGAGTAAGACCTCCTGTGAGAAGATTTTTTTCTCTTGCATATCCCAGCAAATCCAGTAAAAGCTCAGGCTTTCCTGAAGTGTGTTTCAGACCTGGAGTCTTCAGGGGTAATCATGCCAGTTCCTCTTCAGGAACAAGGTTTGGGGTTTTATTCAAATCTATTGTCCCAAAGAAGGAAAATTTATTCAGACTAGTTCTGGATCTGAAAATTTTGAATCGTTATGTAAGAGTACCAACTTTCAAGATGGTGACTATAAGGACTATTCTGCCTTTTGTTCAGCAAGGACATTATATGTCCACAATAGACTTGAAGGATGCATACCTTCATATTCCGATTCATCCAGAACATTATCAGTTTCTGAGATTCTCTTTTCTAAACAAGCATTACCAATTTGTTGCTCTTCCATTTGGCCTAGCAACAGCTCCAAGAATCTTTTCAAAGGTTCTGGGTGCCCTACTCTCTGTAATCAGAGAACAGGGTATTGCGGTGTTTCCTTATTTGGACGATATCTTGGTACTAGCTCAGTCTTTACGTACTGCAGAATCTCACACGAATGAACTAGTGCTGTTTCTTCGGAAACATGGTTGGAGGATCAATTTACCAAAACGTTTCTTGATTCCTCAGACAAGGGTCACCTTTTTAGGTTTCCAAATAGATTCAGTGTCCATGACTTGTCTCTAACAGACAAGAGACGTTTAAAATTGGTTGCAGCCTGCCGGCATCTTCAGTCTCAGTCATTCCCTTCAGTGGCTATGTGCATGGAAGTTTTAGGTCTCATGACTGCAGCATTGGACGCGATCCCCTTTGCTCGTTTTCACATGAGACCTCTACAGCTTTGTATGCTGAATCAATGGTGCAGGGATTATACAAAGATATCACAATTAATATCCTTAAATCCCAATGTACGACACTCTGACATGGTGGATAGATCACCATCGTTTAGTTCAAGGGGCTTCTTTTGTTCAGCCAACCTGGACTGTGATCACAACAGATGCGAGTCTTTCAGGTTGGGGAGCTGTTTGGGGATCTCTGACAGCACAATGGGTTTGGAAATCTCAAGAGGCGAGATTACCAATAAATATTTTAGAACTCCGTGCAATTCTCAGAGCTCTTCAGTTTTGGCCTCTGTTAAAGAGAGAACCGTTCATTTGTTTTCAGACAGACAATATCACAACAGTGGCATATGTCAATCATCAGGGTGGGACTCACAGTCCCCAAGCTATGAAAGAAGTATCTCGGATACTTGCTTGGGCGGAATCCAGCTCCTGTCTAATCTCTGCGGTGCATATCCCAGGTGTAGACAATTGGGAGGCGGATTATCTCAGCCGCCAGACTTTACATCCAGGGGAGTGGTCTCTCCATCCAGATGTATGTTCTCAGATTGTTCAGATGTGGGCTCTTCCAGAGATAGATCTTATGGCCTCTCATCTAAACAAGAAACTTCCCAGATACCTGTCCAGGTCCAGGGATGTTCAGGCGGAAGCAGTGGATGCGCTGACACTTCCTTGGTGTTATCATCCTGCTTACATTTTCCCGCCTCTAGTTCTCCTTCCAAGAGTGATCTCCAAAATCATCATGGAACAGTCTTTTGTGTTGCTGGTGGCTCCAGCATGGCCACACAGGTTTTGGTATGCGGATCTGGTTCGGATGTCCAGTTGCCCGCCTTGGCCACTTCCGTTACGGCCAGACCTATTTTCTCAAGGTCCGTTTTTCCATCAGAATCTCAAATCATTAAATTTGAAGGTATGGGAATTGAACACTTAGTACTAAGTCATAGAGGTTTCTCTGACTCGGTGATTAATACTATGTTACAAGCTCGTAAATCTGTCTCTAGAAAGATTTATTATAGAGTTTGGAAGACTTACATTTCTTGGTGTTCTTCTCATAAATTCTCCTGTCATTCTTTTAGAATTCCTAGAATTTTACAGTTTCTTCAGGATGGTTTGGATAAGGGTTTGTCTGCAGGTTCCTTGAAAGGACAAATCTCTGCTCTTTCTGTTTTATTTCACAGAAAGATTGCTATGCTTCCTGATATACACTGTTTTGTACAGGCTTTAGTTCGTATTAAGCCTGTCATTAAATCAATTTCTCCTCCTTGTAGTCTTAATTTGGTTCTGAAGGCTTTACAGGCTCCTCCATTTGAACCTATGCAGTCTTTGGACATTAAACTACTTTCTTGGAAAGTGTTGTTCCTTTTGGCCATCTCTTCTGCTAGAAGAGTTTCTGAGCTATCTGGTCTTTCTTGTTAGTCTCCTTTTCTGATTTTTCATCAGGATAAGGCAGTTTTGCGGACTTCCTTTTAATTTCTACCTAAGGTTGTGAATTCTAGCAACATTAGTAGAGAAATTGTTGTCCCTTCCTTGTGTCCTAATCCTAAGAATTCTTTGGAAAGATCCTTACATTCTTTGGATGTGGTAAGAGCTTTGAAATATGATGTGGAAGCTACTAAAGATTTCAGGAAGACTTCCAGTTTATTTGTTTTATTTTCTGGTCCTAGGAAAGGTCAGAAGGCTTCTGCTATTTCCTTGGCTTCTTGGTTGAAACTTTTGATTCATCAAGCTTATTTGGTGTCGGGTCAGGCTCCGCCTCAGAGAATTACAGCTCATTCTACTAGATCAGTCTCCACTTCGTGGGCTTTTAAGAATGAAGCTTCAGTTGATCAGATTTGCAAAGCGGCAACTTGGTCCTCTTTGCATACATTTACTAAATTCTACCGTTTTGATGTATTTGCTTCTTCGGAAGAAGTTTTTGGTAGAAAAGTTCTTCAGGCAGCTGTTTCAGTTTGATTCTTCTGCTTTTCATTTAAGTTTTTTTCTTTTAATTATGAAAATAAACTTATTTTTTTGGGTTGTGGATTAATTTTTTCAGCGGAAAGTGGCTGTTTTTATTTTATTCCCTCTCTAGTGACTCTTGAGTGGCGATCCACATCTTGGGTATTGCTATCCCATACCTCACTAGCTCATGGACTCCTGCCAATTACATGAAAGAAAACATAATTTATCTAAGAACTTACCTGATAAATTCATTTATTTCATATTGGCAAGAGTCCACGAGGCCCACCCCCTTTTTTATGGTGGTTATGATTTTTTGTATAAAGCACAATTATTTCCAAATTTCCTTTGTTGATGCTTTCTACTCCTTTCTTTATCACCCCACTGCTTGGCTATTCGTTAAACTGAATTATGGGTGTGGTGAGGGGTGTATTTATAGGCATTTTGAGGTTTGGGAAACCTTGCCCCTCCTGGTAGGAATGTATATCCCATACGTCACTAGCTCATGGACTCTTGCCAATATGAAAGAAATGAATTTATCAGGTAAGTTCTTACATAAATTGTTATTGTTACGTATATACATTTTTATTGGTTGGCAACTGCTGAGATAAATACACCAACATTTCTTGGAGGTTACTGCTAAGATAATAGTAAATAATAAATTTGTAACCCAGTCATATGCTAACATATAATCTGGAGGCACAGCTGATGAATATTATCTTTATCACATTGATATATTTTGTAGTAAATGAAAAAAATATTATCTAGAAAAAAAAATATTAATATTTTAATTTTTTTCTTTTCCTTTGGTCAAAATTGTATTAGCGTTTAATTTAACCAAATACTAAGCCAAAATAATGTCTGTTACTAGAAGTGAATCAAATTAATCTTAGTGTTGAAATGTGTCCCCAAGATTTGCCACTCACTAAGGGCGACGTCCTTAAAATAGACGCTATCAACCACATTAAAAATAGGCGTAATATTGCTAGTGTTTAAAGGGCCACTGTAAGTAAATATTTTCTATGCCTGTTACTAACTAACTACCCCAAATACGCTTTTTATCAATAGCATTTCATTAACATATCTCTACCGTATATCAGAAATCTTGTCTGCAAATGTAATTGTTTTCCAAACCCACTCCGTGGGTATCCTTTGCTCTGTACCAATCCGTTTACAATACCTAGGTTTCAAAATGGCGCTTTAAGCACAAAGTTATTGGTTTAACACTCAGTGCTGAAAATAGTGGGCAGGATAACGTGACATTATCGGCAAATAAAATATATAACTTTTAGAAAGTTATGAAACTTCGTTTTGGAGAAAATATAGGTCAGTAGGTTTTAATTAATGTTTATTAACTTTAATATGTTAGTTGTTTAGCTTAAAAATTATAACAGAAAGTAATCCTTTAAATGATTTAAATGATTATATGGATATTCTTACCACTAAGGCTAAAAATATTGCTATTGATAATTGAAGGTGGAATAAAAAAAGTGAATTGTTCCAAGAATTATTAAAAATTAATCAATGTAAAAATTAAAAAAAAAACGGGATAACTCACTATTATCACTCCACTCCCCCTCCAAAGTGTAGTAGTTCCCTGAATTTAAAGCATGAGGTGACTGTCTATGTGGGAAGTTTACCTCTGACCCAATAGGGGTCCTTTGTTTAAATTCTTTCCTAATATTGAGCAGTTCATTTCTCAAAAAATCTTTTAGGGTTTTTAACATACCTGCATTATTATTTTCATTATTTTAATTATCAAGAGAGGGGTTTCATTTTGGCGATATTGCCTTTTTAATTCACTTAACTCTTTGGCTCTCTGCGAGTTGTTTATTTAAACCTTCTATTTTAGCGATTCGTTTTTGGTTTGAAGCTCTAACAAACCTCTTCCTTTGCAGTTTTCTCCTAACCTCATTCCCACAGATGCAGTACACAGGAAACCTGTCAGCCCTATTATAGAGGAAAAGGCTGGTAAGAAGAAAAATTCTTCTGCATCAGGTAAAGTGGTTAATACAGGTAAAACATGGCGAAGCCCAAAGATGTGTAAACCATGCAAATATTGTGTGTGAAATGGTAGAAACTGCAGGGAGATATTATGTATTAGCTGAGCTCCAGGATTCGGTCACTAACCCTATCATGAGATTAATTGATACTGGATCTCAGGCAACTATTTTATCCCACAGGTACTACACACAGCTAAATGAGCTAACACCCCACAAACCTTAACTAAAGGAATTTGATGGTTCTCTCTCAAAGTCTACGGTACTGCATGGTTAAAGCTAAAGCTGGGGAACAGGGTAATAAGACACCCTGTCATTATAGTGGATCTGCCAACTGATCATTTAATAATTGGTAGTGATCTCCTGAAGCAATTAGCACCATCACTGATTGCATAAATAATGTAATTTGGTCACAAGTAAAAAGACCTATTAATTATGAGCTGTCCAGCATAACTCACACCAGACATAACTGTCACGTGGTGGAAGAGAAGCCAGATGCTGTGGAGATTCATTTCAGAAATAACTCTGTACCTGAAATCACTATCCTACAAATAGATGATCAGACTCCCCTAAGCAACTCTGATGGTAATATTTTTTACATTTTGCCTGGAAAGATGGCCAATATCTCCCTAGACGGCGATGTATTACCCATTTCTCTCCACAAGTGGGACGCTAAGTCCCCTAAAGGGGGAGATCACACTCAATTCCTTGCAGAAATTGGGAGAGTTAAGGATGATCTATTTATCCCTATGCAAGTGCATGACACTTGGAAAAATCAAGTATGCCAAATTGAACTTAAAACAGGAAGCTAGCTATATAAGTGAAGGCTTATTGGTGCAGATAGCTGAACCTAAGATGATTAAGTATCTTTCTCCCCAAGATCTCTGGGTCTATGACCTGGATGACAAATCTGAAAGCTATAATGTCACAGCTAAATGTTTATTATCTATCTCTATAGGTAATAAATCAGCAAAGCACCTGTTTTTAGTTTTAAATAATCCCCATAATCAAATATACATTGGCAATGATCTCTTACATAGATATGCCATACAAATAGATTTGATTAACCTTTGCCTCTGGAGCAGGTTAAAGGGGGACCCTGAAGTATTTAAGGATGAAAATGCAGCCTTGAAATCAAACTAGCAAATGCCATATGCTGTGAATATGCAGGTGTCTAATGATGTTGTAATCCCTGCTGGGGCTGATAAATTCATCTTATCCTTACAGGTAAAAAGAGGTTAGAAATTAAAAACTTCTGAAACATTAATATGTATCTCCCTGTAACATATGCCTGTCTTATATCACTGTCCCTTTAAGACTACCTTCCCTGCTACTAAAAATCATGCTGTTTTGGCAGTATCTGCATTCTACTTACCTGCCTAATTAATCATTCATGCACCTGATTCCCTCAGCCTCTTTTAAGTCTTCTCAGGCCTAATGTGCATTGCATTAGCTTTAAAGTTTTGTTCCAGAACAGAGGTCTGTGACTGTTCCTGCATGGATTTTACCAGCATAATCAAACTACAGCCTTTCCTTTTAGCTATGCTTAAAATCATCTAATCACAAGTATCCATATAAATCTGTTTTGTTTCTTGGACACTGCTACTTAACAAACTCTGAACTTTATTATAAATTACAAGTATGCATTTGGTTATAATCACTCTCTAATTACTACAACAACATCCTACTCAGAACTTTATAACTATTCTCTGCTACAAGTTGTCATAGCTGAAATAACCTACTGCAAATATGTTAATATATTCAGAACTCTGCATCTATGTGTTCAGTTAAAAGCTTTCATGTGATTCTCCAATATGCACAAACCATATTTAATGCCTTAAACTTGCAACTTGTCTATCACCTGTGCTGCTCTGCTTATTTCTGACATACAGCTATATATATTATGTACTGTGAACCTGCAACAAACCTTAGATTGCATCTGAGTCAATCTTCTACCAGTTTACTCTAAAGCCTGAACATCCTACATTGCTATATTTTCCTCTCATGAATCCTGCAGCTCCTCCTATTAACTAACTATAAGTCACAGTGAAGCCAGAATATATTGTATACATATGTTGCACTCTCCATGAATTCTACAATAACTTCTTGCAACTATGAATCACAGAATATCATCTATCCACATCCAGGATACTCTTCCCTGGGTCAGGGGTCGGTGTCTCCAAATCCCTACCACTGCCCCGAGGGTCTGTGTCCTGAGCGCATGTACACCGGCACATGACAGAAAGCTAATGCCTAAAACAGGGTTCCGCAGTGGTAGTGGATGCACCGACCCATGAAGGAAAATAAAAAATTACAATCTATCTCAGACCCAAGCTATCCCTAAAGGAAAAACAGAAGATTTTCCTACTTTTAAAAATTTAAAGACACAGTTCTCCCATTCTAGAGTATCCTCTACTCATGTTCGTGGTTACTATTTTGGTGAAACTGATTCTGAATCTGACTGAAAATGAAGAGAATGTATCCATAGATTCAGCAGAAAAAAAATCAGATCTTTAAAGATTTAAAGAGACAGAATCACTTCTAGAATTTCATCTGCTCCTCATGTTCGTGATTTCCATTTTGGTGAAACTGATTCTAAGTCTGACTATGTAACTGAAGAGGATGTATTCATAGATTCAGCAGAAAAAAATCAGATCTTTAAAGATGTAAAGAGACAGGACTACTGTTCCAGAATATCATCTACTCCTCCTGTTTGTGATTCCCATCCTGGTGATACTGAGTCTGAATATGTCAATGAGGAGGTGCCCTCAGTATGGGCCGCCTTTTGTACCCTCCAGTTTTTTGCATTGAGTGTCCTCTATAGCTTGGGTATTGTTTTCCCAAAAGTAATGAATGCAGCTGTGGACTCTTTCCATTTATGAAGAAAAACATAAATTTATGCTTGCCTGATAAGTTTTTGTTCTTCTGGCACCTTTTCACCCTGATATTTTTTCTACTGTTCCTTGTTCCTCGGCAGAATGACTGGGGGATGAGGGAAGTGGGAGGAGTATTTAAGCCTTTGGCTGGGGTGTCTTTTGTCTCCTCCTGGTGGCCAGGTTCTGAATTCCCAAAAGTAATGAATGCAGCTGTGGACTCTTTCCATCTGAAGAAAAGAAAATTATCAGGCAGTTGTACAGGAGGATATACAGGACAGGATTAAGGCTCTAAAGATAGCCAACTCCTTTATTTGTGATGCTAATATGCAAATGGTCCGTCTAAATGCTAAGACTTTTGCAGTTTTGTCGGGTAGAGCTCTTTGGTTAAAGTCTTGGTCAGCAGATATGGTTTCTAAGACCAGACTTTTTTCCTTACCATTCAAGGGGAAGTTTGTGTTCGGGCCAGGCCTGGACTCCATCATCTCCACTGTTACAGGAGGGAAAGGTGCTTTCCTTACCCAGGATAAGAAGGCGGGAACTAAGGGTCGCCAATCCTCTTATTTTTGTTCCTTTCGCCGTGATAAAACTCAGCGGACTCAGTCCTCCTCCAAACCCGAACAACGCAAGAGTACTTGGAAGCCAAACCAGTCTTGGAACAAATCCAAACAGGCCAAGAAGACTACAGATAACAAATCTGCATGAAGGGCCGGCCCCCGATCTGGGACCGGATCGACCAGATCGAGTAGGGGGCAGACTGTCTTTTTTCCTAGAGGCTTGGGTTCAAGATGTTCTGGATCCCTGGGTATTAGACGTAGTCTCCTAGGGTTACAAGATAGGAATCAAATCTCGCCCCCCCCCCCCAAGGGGCAGATATGTTCTCACAAGGTTATCTACAAGACCAGAGAAAAGAGCAGCCTTTTTAGACTGCGTTCGTGATCTCCTCTACTTGGCAGTAATCGTCCAGGTGCCCTCATCAGAAAGGGGTCAAGGGTTTTATTCAAACCTCTTTTGTAGTTCCCAAAAATGAGGGAACTTATCGCCCTATTCTAGACTTAAAAATGTCTCAACAAGTTTCTCAGGGTCCCCTCCTTTAAAATGGAGACTATCAGGTCCATCCTTCCTTTGATCCAGGAAGGACAGTTCAATCGACTTAAAGGATGCACAAGGATCATTTTCAGTTTCTGAGGTTTGCATTCCTGGACCAGCACTTCCAGTTCATAGCCTTGCCATTTGGCTTAGCTACTGCTCCCAGAATTTTCACAAAGGTTTTGGGAGCTCTCCTAGCTGTGGTCAGGTCTCAGGGCATCGCTGTACCTGGACGATATCTTGGTTCAAGCACCATCTTTTCCTTCTGCAAGATATCAGACTGAGTCTCTTCTGTGTCTTTTCAGAACTCATGGATGGAAGATAAATATAGAAAAGAGTTCCCAGTACCATGGTTGTTTTGCTCTGAACTATCATAGACTCAGTATCCATGAAGATCTTTCTGACCGATCAAACGCTGAAAGCTATAGGCAGCATGTCTGTCCCGATTCCATCTCAGACCTCTACAACTATCTGCTCTTCTGATCAATATCTTGGAGCTTCGGGCGATTTACAATGCTCTAAGGGCATGGCATGTTCTGCCCGGTATAATGGATTCCAATCAGACAAGTAACCTTGGTGGCTTACATCAACCACCATGGAGGAACACAAAGTTCCCTAGCAATGATAGAGGTGTCTCGAATTCTTCAATGGGCGGAATCTCACAACTGTCTTCTGTCCGCGATTCACATCCCGGGGGTGGACAACTGGGAAGCGGACTTCCTCAGCAGACAATCCTTTCACACGGGGGAGTGGGCTTTATACCCCGAGGTGTTCTCAGAGATAACTCTCAGATGGGGGGTTCCCGGAGATGGACTTCATGGCTTCTCATCTCAATACCAAGCTACCCAGATACTGGTCGAGATCAAGGGATCCTCAAGCAGAATTGGTAGATGCATTAGCGGTTCCATGGAGGTTCAATCTCATATCTTTTTTTCTCAAATGGCCCTTCTTCCTCGAGTAGTGGCTCACATCAAGCAGGAGCAGATGATACTAATAGGTCCTTCGTGGCCTCGAAGGACTTGGTTTGAGGACCTAATAATAATGTCCTTCTCCTCTCCGTGGAGAATACTGTATTGTGCGGACCTTCTGACTCAGTGTCCTTTCCTACATCAAAATCTAGATTCTATGAGACTGACTGCGTGGAAATTGAATGTTTAGTCTTAACCAAGAGAGGTTTTTCAGGAAGAGTGATAGACACTTTTATCGATGTTCGCAAGCCGGTCACATGCCGTATGGCGTACTTTCCTTCATTCGTGTGAGGAACGCAGTTTTCCATGGCACAAGGTGAAGGTTACTCTAATTCTTTCTTTTTTTCAAGATGGTTTGGTAAAGGGTTTATCCGCCAGTTCTCTGAAGTCAGATCTTGGCTGCCTTTTCTTTTTTGCCTCCATTTTTATTCATTCAGTGTCCTCTGGAGCTTGGGTATTGGTTCCCAACAGTAATGAATGAAGTTGTGGACTCTCCCTGCCTTTGGAAAGAAAACAAAATTGATACTTACCAGATAAATTCCTTTCTTTCCTGGCAGGGAGAGTCCACGACTCCGCCCGTAATAGTTTTTAGGTGACTTCCCTTTATTTTTCTTCTGGCACCTCTATACCCTAATGTTTCTCCTGCTTTTCCTTGTTCCCTCGGCCGAATGGCTGAGGGATAGGGGAAATGGGAGGGATATTTATAGCCTTTGGCTGGGGTGTCTTTGCCTCCTCCTGGTGGCCAGGTGTTGATATTCCCAACAGTAATGAATGAAGTTGTGGACTCTCCCTGCCAGGAAAGAAAGGAATTTATCTGGTAAGCATAAATTTTGTTTTTTACCTCTGTGATTAACTTGTATCTAAGCCGCTTCTGACAGCTCCCTGATCACATTACTTTTTATTTATTATCTATTGACTTTCATTTTAGCCAATTAGTGCAGTGTCTGCCACAAGCCACGGGCGTTAGCACAATGTTATCTATAGGGTTTACCTGAACTAGCACTCCCCTGTTGTGAAAAGCAAATAAAAAAGCATGTGATTAAGAGGCTGTCTGTAGTGGCTTAGAAGCAGGCAGAAATTTAGAGGTTTAAATGTTATAAAGTATATTACTATAACAATGTTGGTTGTGCAAAGCTGGGGAATGGGTAGTAAAGCCGTTATCTATCTTTTTAAACAATAACAATTGTGGTGTAGACTGTCCCTTTAACATTACAATATTCTTCACATACAGGATAGTACTTTTTATTGTAAATACATATTTCTATAGATATCTATTCATATAGATAAATAGGTATGGATATCTATTTTACATTAACATTATCAGATATGTATAGACATATATATTTAATAATAAAAATGACTATTTTCTATGTACAGAACAAAGGAATGTAAAATATGCATAACACACATAAACATCTAAATAATCTATAGAATATATAGCTATTTTTTAATTTTTAATAATTTCTCTTATTTAATATTTCAATAACACACATTCTTCATGTGTGCTAAATCATCACTGCGTTGCGAATCCCAATGCACGTTAAACATAATTTACATTCCTCTGTTACAAGTGTTGCGGTACGGCTTTTAACGCTGAAAAAATGGCCATTCCAGCGTAATGGCCAGGTACGCATATTACGAGTCATGTCGGTATAGCTATACTGCAATAATTTTAGCCTGTAACGCAACGTCCATTCCGCACTCAAAAAAAATTAAGTTTTTGTGTGGGATTTCCATAGCGCTGGTATAACAGGTTGTGCGGTCCGGCTATAATGCTTGCGTTACAGCCTATACCGACACAATCCATACCGCCATCTAAGAGCAGTAGTTATGGATTTTGTGAAATAAAAATGTTTCATAAAACTCATAACTAAAATGTTAAAAAGTACACTAACACCTAAAAACAAACCTATTAGCCCTTAAACCGCCCCCCTCCCACATCGCAAACACTATATTTAACCTATTAACCCCTAATCTGCCGCCCACCCACATTGCGACTATTAAATAAACCTATTAACCCCTAATCTGCCGCACACCCACATTGTTGACACTATTTAAATATATTAACCCCTAAACCGCCGCTCCCCGACATCGCCGACACTATAATAAAGTTATTAACCGCTAAACCTCCGGCCTCCCACATCGCTGCCACTAAATAAACCTATTAACCCCTAAACTGCCGACCCCCACATAGTAACTACTAAACTAAACCTATTAACCCCTAAACCTCCAGCCCCCACATAGTAACTACTAAACCTATTAATCCTTAGACTGCCGCCCCAATTGCAAAACACTAAATTAAACTATTAAACTATTAACCCCTAAACCCCCCTAACTTTAAATTAAAATTACAATATAACTATCTCAAAATAAATAAAAACTTACCTGTGAAATAAAAAAAACTAAGTTTAAACTATAAATTAACCTAACATAACTATTCTAATAAAATTAAAAATACTACCAATTAAAATATTGAAATTACAAATTTAAAAAAAACTAACACTATGAAAAAAATTTAAAAAATCTAAAATTACAAAAAATAAAAACACTAAGCTTACAAAAAATAATAAATGAAATTGTCAAAAATAAAAACAATTACACCTAATCTAATAGCCCTATAAAAATAAAAAAGCCCCCCAAAATTATAAACACCCCCGAACCTACAATAAACTGCTTTTACCTGTAAAAAAAATACAAAGTCCCCCCCAACAGTAAAACCCACCACCCAACCAACCCTCCAAAATAAAAAAACCTAACTCTAAAAAATCCTAAACTACCCATTGCCCCTAAAGGGGCATTTGTATGGGCATTGCCCTTAGAAGGGCATTCAGCTCTTTTTCACTGCCCTTAAAAGGGGCATTCAGCTCTTTTTCACGTGCCCATCCCTAATCTAAAAAAAAAAATCCACCCAAATGTTTTTTTTTTTTAAAAAACTAACACTAACCCCAGAATATCTACTCACGGTTCCTTAAAGGGACAGTCTACACCAGAATTATTATTGTTTAAAAAGATAGATAATCCCTTTATTACCCATTCCCCAGTTTTGCATAACTAACAGTTATGTTAATATACTTTTTTACCTCTGTGATTACCTTGTATCTAAGCCTCTGCAGACTGCCCCCTTATCTCAGTGCTTTTGACAGACATGCAGTTTAGCCAATCAGTGCAGACTCCTAAATAACTCCACGGGGGTGAGCACAATGTTATCTATAGGACACACGAACTAGTACTGTCTAACTGTGAAAAACTTTCAAAATGCTCTGAGCTAGGAGGCGGTTTTCAACGGTTTAGAAATCAGTTTGAGCCTAGCTTGGTTTAGCTTTTCAAAAATACCACCAAGGGAACAAAGCAAATTTGTTGATAAAAGTAAATTGGAAAGTTGTTTAAAATTGCTGCCCTATCTGAATCATGCAAGTTTAGTTTTGACTAGACTGTCCCTTTAAGTCCAGACAGCCATCTTCATCCAGGCGGCGAGAAGTCTTCATGCAGGTGTTAGTTTATTTCTAACACTCTCTCCCCATTGATGTCTATGGAGGAAAGCGTGCACGAGCACGTCAAATCAGCCCTTGGCTTTTGTGCGGTATGGAGCTTAACGCCACCATATCGCACACACAAGGAGGTTTTTTTAGTAACGCGTAATGGAAGCGCTATGGAGAGTGAAATAACGCAACTTTTTTGGCGTTAGTTTTGCACCCTGTTTAGCGCAATTTCGTAATCTAGGCGAATTTTAATGTAAAATAGATATCAATACTTAAATATCTGTAGGAATAGATATGCAGCTATAGGTATATATAGATAAATATATAGAGAAATAGTATTTACTGTAAGTAAAGAACATTAGAATGTAAACTATTAGTAACTCATGTCGGGTTAGCGAGTGAGCAACAGAAGAAGTTAACGTGGTTGCGATATTTGGTTTAGCGTGCGGTGGGTTTTGCTTGCACGCAAACTTTTTACTTTCAACTTGTAATACGTGCGCTAACCGACACGCAAAAAGCCTCTGTCTAGCGAAGTTTACACTTTAGCTGGAGGGCTTATTACTGTTCCACTCATCATCTAGCCCTTAAACAGGTACAGTAGCCAGGCTAGTTAGGAACATGTCATATCACAGGATAAAGCAAAAAAGGAATATATATACTCAATGCAGACAGCAAGGTATGGTTACCCTATTAACCCCTTAGCGACCAGCGCCGTACCCTGTACAACACTGATCGTTATGCCCTTAAAGACGTTGCTGCAGTCCTGGGCTTCTCTCTGCCGCGATCTCACCACTCTGTGGTCCTCTCTGCATCAGACAGCGGTGGTGCTGATCGTTGGTGTATGGGAGCCATAGAAGGGAGGCGGGTGGGCGGCACGTCGCTGGAGCTGTTCCGGCCAGCAGGGATATGAGTTCCGGCAGTGCGCAGGAGTGCGTGCGTGCCCGCTTCAGGTCAAAGTAAAGTGTAAAGGAAGGTGGGAGAGGGAGGGGGGAATAAATGTTGGGAAAGGGATCTGGGAGGGGAGGGGGGCAACCTAAATGATGGGGATAACATAAAAAAGGATGGGGTAAAAAACAAAACAAAAAACAAGATGGCGGCAATTAGGTAGAGGGAGGAGAGTTAGAGAGCTGTTTGGGGGGGGGGGGGGATCAGGGAGGTTGGGGGCTAAGGGGGGATCCAACACTGCAGAATAATATATATAAAAAAAATAAATTATTTTACTACTGGCAGACTTTCTGCCAGTCCTTAAGATGGTGGTGACAATTGTGAGGTGGGGGAGGGAAGAGACCTGTTTAAGGGGGGTCAGGGAGGGATCAGGGGGTAGGATGTGTCAGGTGGGAGGCTGATCTCTACACTAAAGCTAAAATTAACTCTACAAGCTACCTAATTAACCCCTTCACTGCTGGGCATAATACAAGTGTGGTGCGCAGCGGCATTTAGCGGCCTTCTAATTACCAAAAAGCAACGCCAAAGCCATATAAGTCTGCTATTTCTGAACAAAGGGGATCCCAGAGAAGCATTTACAACCATTTGTGCCATAATTGCACAAACTGTTTTATAAATAATTTCAGTGAGAAACCTAAAGTTTGTGAAAAAGTGAACAATTTTTTTTTTTATTTGATCGCATTTGGCGGTTAAATGATGGCATAAAATATACCAAAGTGGGCCTAGATCAATACTTTGGTTTGTCTACTAAAAAAAAATATATACATGTATAGGGTTATTCAGGGATTCCTGACAGATATCAGTGTTACAATGTAACTAGCGCTAATTTTGAAAAAAAGTGGTTTGGAAATAGCAAAGTGCTACTTGTACTTATTGCCCTATAACTTTCAAAAAAAGCATAGAACATGTAAACATTGGGTATTTCTAAACTCAGGACAACATTTAGAAACTATTTAGCATTGGTGTTTTTTAGTGGTTGTAGATGTGTAACAGATTTTGGGGGTCAAAGTTAGAAAAAGTGTGTTTTTTCATCATATTTTATATTTTTTTTTATAGTAAATTATAAGATATGATGAAAATAATGGTACCTTTAGAAAGTCCATTTAATGGTGAGAAAAACGGTATATAATATGTGTGAGTACAGTAGAGAGTATATAATATGTGTGAGTACAGTAAAGAGTATATAAACGGTATATAATGTGTGGGTACAGTGAAGAGGAAAATTACAGCTAAACACAAACACCGCAGAAATGCAAAAATAGCCCTGGTCCTTAAGGGTAAGAAAATTGAAAAATGGTCTGGTCACTAAGGGTTAAAGGCTAGATTACAAGTGGAGTGCTAATTTATCACACACAGTAAATGGGCAAATTCTCCAGTTTATGGGCGCGCAATAAATAACCAGCCATTACAAGCCCGACTTACCCACTTCGCTGCGCTTAGGTTTTGTGCCGTGAATGACAGCATCAGAATGAGGCTCCCATTGGAGCCCATGGAAGCACCCTCTTGTGAGCGCAAAGCTTCCGTGCAATGGGAAAGCGAGGTTGCGTTCGCATTGCACCTAACTTGTAATACCAGCACACATTTGTGTTTGCTGGCATTACAGAGTGGAGTGCAAATATCATAATCTGGCCCTAACTGTTTCACTGCTGGGCTGCTCACAAAATCTGGCCTTAGAGGGAACACTGGTCATAAGTGTATGTTTTTTGTCCCTAGTGCAGTTTGTACCTTTAAGGAGGCCTAGAAGATCAATTAGGCCTTAATTGCAGGAGTCTATATTAGCTCTGTGTTTGTAGCATGATGTTGCTACTTCTTACTGATTTGACTTCTGCTCTCCCTGACTACACTTTTGTATTAAAGGATCATGAAACCCAAAAATTTTCTTTCATGATTCAGATAGAGAATACAATTTCAAACAACTTTCCAATTTACTTCTATTATTTAATTTGCTTCTTTTTCTTGTTATCCTTTGCTGAAAGGTTTATATAGGCAAGTTAGTTGCAATTTGGAAGGTGGCTGGGGTTAGTTGCTGTTAGGAAGGTGGCTGGGTTTATTTGCAGTTAGGAATGTGGCTGGGTTTAGTTGCAGTTTGGAAGGTGGCCTTGAGTTAGTTGCAGTTTGGAAGGTGGCTATGGTTGCAGTTAGGAAGGTGGCTGGGTGTAGTTGCAGTTAGGAAGGTGGATGGGTGTAGTTGCAGTTAGGAAGGTGGCTGGGATAAGTTGCAGTTAGGAAGGTGGCTGGGATATGTAGCAGTTATGAAGGTGGCCTTGAGTTAGTTGCAGTTAGGAAGGTGGCTAGGGTTAGTTGCAGTTAGGAAGGTGGCTAGGTGTAGTTGCATTTAGGAAGGTGTCTGGGGTTAGTTCCAGTTAGGAAGGTGTCTGTGGGGTTAGTTGCAGTTAGAAAGGTGGCTGGGTGTAGTTGCAGTTAGGAAGGTGGCTGGGGTTAGTTGCAGTGTGGAAGGTGGCTGGGGTTAATTGCAGTTAGGAAGGTGGCTGGGGTTAGTTGCAGTTAGGAAGGTGGCTGGGGTTAGTTGCATTTTGGAAGGTGGCTGGGGTTAGTTGCAGTTTTGAAGGTGGCTAGGGTTAGTTGCATTTGGAAGGTGGCTAGGGTTAGTTGCATTTGGAAGGTGGCTAGGGTTAGTTGCAGTTAGGAAGGTGGCCTTGAGTTAGTTGCAGTTAGGAAGGTGGCCTTGAGTTAGTTGCAGTGTGGAAGGTGGCCGGGGTTAGTTGCAGTGTGGAAGGTGGCTGGGGTTAGTTGCAGTGTGGAAGGTGGCTGGGGTTAGTTGCAGTGTGGAAGGTGGCTGGGGTTAGTTGCAGTGTGGAAGGTGGCTGGGGTTAGTTGCAGTGTGGAAGGTGGCTGGGGTTAGTTGCAGTGTGGAAGGTGGCTGGGGTTAGTTGCAGTGTGGAAGGTGGCTGGGGTTAGTTGCGTTTAGGAAGGTGGCTGGGGTTAGTTGCATTTTGGAAGGTGGCTGGGGTTAGTGGCATTTTGGAAGGTGGCTGGGGTTAGTTGCATTTTGGAAGGTGGCTAGGGTTAGTTGCAGTTAGGAAGGTGGCCTTGAGTTAGTTGCAGTTAGGAAGGTGGCCTTGAGTTAGTTGCAGTTAGGAAGGTGGCCTTTAGTTAGTTGCAGTTAGGAAGGTGGCCTTTAGTTAGTTGCAGTTAGGAAGGTGGCCTTGAGTTAGTTGCAGTTAGGAAGGTGGCCTTGAGTTAGTTGCAGTGTGGAAGGTGGTTGGGGTTAGTTGCAGTGTGGAAGGTGGCTGGGGTTAGTTGCAGTGTGGAAGGTGGCTGGGGTTAGTTGCATTTAGGAAGGTGGCCTTGAGTTAGTTGCAGTTTGGAAGGTGGCTGGGGTTAGTTGCAGTTTGGAAGGTGGCTGGGGTTAGTTGCAGTTTGGAAGGTGGCTGGGGTTAGTTGCAGTTTGGAAGGTGGCTGGGGTTAGTTGCTGCTAGGAAGGTGGCTGGGTTTAGTTGTAGTTTGGAAGGTGGCTGGGGTTTAGTTGCAGTTTGGAAGGTGGCTGGGGTTAGTTGCAGTTTGGAAGGTGGCTGGGGTTAGTTGTAGTTTGGAAGGTGGCTGGGTGTAGTTGCGTTTTTGAAGGTGGCTGGGGTTAGTTGCAGTTTGGAAGGTGGCTGGGGTTAGTTGCAGTTTGGAAGGTGGCTGGGGTTAGTTGCTGCTAGGAAGGTGGCTGGGTTTAGTTGTAGTTTGGAAGGTGGCTGGGGTTTAGTTGCAGTTTGGAAGGTGGCTGGGGTTTAGTTGCAGTTTGGAAGGTGGCTGGGGTTTAGTTGCAGTTTGGAAGGTGGCTGGGGTTAGTTGCAGTTTGGAAGGTGGCTGGGGTTAGTTGCAGTTTGGAAGGTGGCTGGGGTTAGTTGCAGTTTGGAAGGTGGCTGGGGTTAGTTGTAGTTTGGAAGGTGGCTGGGTGTAGTTGCAGTTAGGAAGGTGGCTGTGGTATGTTGCATTTTGGAAGGTGGCTGGGGTTAGTTGCAGTTAGGAAGGTGGCTGTGGTATGTTGCAGTTAGGAAGGTGGCTGGGTGTAGTTGCAGTTAGGAAGGTGGCTGGGGTAAGTTGCAGTTAGGAAGGTGGCTGGGATAAGTTGCAGTTAGGAAGGTGGCTGGGGTAAGTTGCAGTTAGGAAGGTGGCTGGGGTTAGTAGTAGTTAGGAAGGTGGCTGGGGTTAGTTGCAGTTAGGAAGGTGGCTGGGGTTAGTTGCAGTTAGGAAGGTGGCTGGGGTTAGTTGCTGTTAGGAAGGTGGCCTTGAGATAGTTGCATTTAGGAAGGTGGCTGGGATTAGTTGCATTTAGGAAGGTGGCTGGGTGTAGTTGCAGTTAGGAAGGTGGCTAGGGTTAGTTGCAGTTAAGAAGGTGGCTGTGGTAAGTTGCATTTTGGAAGGTGCCTGTGGTAAGTTGCATTTTGGAAGGTGGCTGGGGTTAGTTGTAGTTAGGAAGGTGGCCTTGAGTTAGTTGCAGTTAGGAAGGTGTCTGGGGTTAGTTGTAGTTAGGAAGGTGGCCTTGAGTTAGTTGCAGTTAGGAAGGTGGCTGGGGTTAGTTGCAGTGTGGAAGGTGGCTGGGGTTAGTTGCAGTGTGGAAGGTGGCTGGGGTTAGTTGCGTTTAGGAAGGTGGCTGGGGTTAGTTGCATTTTGGAAGGTGGCTGGGGTTAGTTGCATTTTGGAAGGTGGCTGGGGTTAGTTGCATTTTGGAAGGTGGCTAGGGTTAGTTGCAGTTAGGAAGGTGGCCTTGAGTTAGTTGCAGTTAGGAAGGTGGCCTTGAGTTAGTTGCAGTTAGGAAGGTGGCCTTGAGTTAGTTGCAGTTAGGAAGGTGGCCTTGAGTTAGTTGCAGTTAGGAAGGTGGCCTTGAGTTAGTTGCAGTTAGGAAGGTGGCCTTGAGTTAGTTGCAGTTAGGAAGGTGGCCTTGAGTTAGTTGCAGTGTGGAAGGTGGTTGGGGTTAGTTGCAGTGTGGAAGGTGGCTGGGGTTAGTTGCAGTGTGGAAGGTGGCTGGGGTTAGTTGCAGTGTGGAAGGTGGCTGGGGTTAGTTGCAGTGTGGAAGGTGGCTGGGGTTAGTTGCAGTGTGGAAGGTGGCTGGGGTTAGTTGCAGTGTGGAAGGTGGCTGGGGTTAGTTGCAGTGTGGAAGGTGGCTGGGGTTAGTTGCAGTGTGGAAGGTGGCTGGGGTTAGTTGCAGTGTGGAAGGTGGCTGGGGTTAGTTGCAGTGTGGAAGGTGGCTGGGGTTAGTTGCATTTAGGAAGGTGGCCTTGAGTTAGTTGCAGTTTGGAAGGTGGCTGGGGTTAGTTGCATTTAGGAAGGTGGCCTTGAGTTAGTTGCAGTTTGGAAGGTGGCTGGGGTTAGTTGCAGTTTGGAAGGTGGCTGGGGTTAGTTGCTGCTAGGAAGGTGGCTGGGTTTAGTTGTAGTTTGGAAGGTGGCTGGGGTTTAGTTGCAGTTTGGAAGGTGGCTGGGGTTAGTTGCAGTTTGGAAGGTGGCTGGGGTTAGTTGTTGTTTGGAAGGTGGCTGGGTGTAGTTGCATTTTTGAAGGTGGCTGGGGTTAGTTGCAGTTTGGAAGGTGGCTGGGGTTAGTTGCATTTAGGAAGGTGGCTGGGGTTAGTAGTAGTTAGGAAGGTGGCTGGGGTTAGTAGTAGTTAGGAAGGTGGCTGGGGTTAGTTGCAGTTAGGAAGGTGGCTGGGGTTAGTTGCTGTTAGGAAGGTGGCCTTGAGATAGTTGCATTTTAGGAAGGTGGCTGGGATTAGTTGCATTTAGGAAGGTGGCTGGGTGTAGTTGCAGTTAGGAAGGTGGCTAGGGTTAGTTGCAGTTAAGAAGGTGGCTGTGGTAAGTTGCATTTTGGAAGGTGCCTGTGGTAAGTTGCATTTTGGAAGGTGGCTGGGGTTAGTTGTAGTTAGGAAGGTGGCCTTGAGTTAGTTGCAGTTAGGAAGGTGTCTGGGGTTAGTTGTAGTTAGGAAGGTGGCCTTGAGTTAGTTGCAGTTAGGGAGGTGGCTGGGGTTAGTTGCAGTTTGGAAGGTGGCTGGGGTTAGTTGCAGTTAGGGAGGTGGCTAGGGTTGGTTGCTGCTAGGAAGGTGGCTGGGTTTAGTTGTAGTTTGGAAGGTGGCTGGGGTTTAGTTGCAGTTTGGAAGGTGGCTGGGGTTAGTTGCAGTTTGGAAGGTGGCTGGGGTTAGTTGCAGTTTGGAAGGTGGCTGGGGTTAGTTGTAGTTTGGAAGGTGGCTGGGTGTAGTTGCAGTTTGGAAGGTGGCTGGGTGTAGTTGCAGTTAGGAAGGTGGCTGTGGTATGTTGCAGTTAGGAAGGTGGCTGTGGTATGTTGCAGTTAGGAAGGTGGCTGGGTGTAGTTGCAGTTAGGAAGGTGGCTGGGGTAAGTTGCAGTTAGGAAGGTGGCTGGGATAAGTTGCAGTTAGGAAGGTGGCTGGGATAAGTTGCAGTTAGGAAGGTGGCTGGGATAAGTTGCAGTTAGGAAGGTGGCTGGGGTAAGTTGCAGTTAGGAAGGTGGCTGGGGTAAGTTGCAGTTAGGAAGGTGGCTGGGGTAAGTTGCAGTTAGGAAGGTGGCTGGGGTAAGTTGCAGTTAGGAAGGTGGCTGGGGTTAGTAGTAGTTAGGAAGGTGGCTGGGGTTAGTAGTAGTTAGGAAGGTGGCTGGGGTTAGTTGCAGTTAGGAAGGTGGCTGGGGTTAGTTGCTGTTAGGAAGGTGGCCTTGAGATAGTTGCATTTAGGAAGGTGGCTGGGATTAGTTGCATTTAGGAAGGTGGCTGGGATTAGTTGCATTTAGGAAGGTGGCTGGGTGTAGTTGCAGTTAGGAAGGTGGCTAGGGTTAGTTGCAGTTAAGAAGGTGGCTGTGGTAAGTTGCATTTTGGAAGGTGCCTGTGGTAAGTTGCATTTTGGAAGGTGGCTGGGGTTAGTTGTAGTTAGGAAGGTGGCCTTGAGTTAGTTGCAGTTAGGAAGGTGTCTGGGGTTAGTTGTAGTTAGGAAGGTGGCCTTGAGTTAGTTGCAGTTAGGGAGGTGGCTGGGGTTAGTTGCACTGTGGCAAGTGGTACAGCCAGGGTTAAAGTGATGGGGTCTATTGCATAGATTAAAGCATTATTAGCTTCATCTGTACAGAGACCCTAAAGACATGCTTATTCATTCACTAAGACACATGGCTAATGCTTCTTACACATATTATGGTCTGGGGGCTAAATTTATCACACGAGTCAGAGCATTGGCTGAAATTGTGCAAGCAGATGGCAAAATCCTCTAAATGCTCTCAGCTGAAGTCAGATGTCACCAGCTAATGGCACAGCCCAGTAATGGGGGGGAGCACTTTAATAAATGAGCTCTGCAAACGCCACTAAGGCTAACGCTTCATGACGCACAAGATGGCATCTGGGGTAGATCAGCCAGGAACAGAGATGGTGCATACATTGTTTTCATGACACATTCATGCATATTAAACGCGTTCTCACTATTGTTACGCGTGTGATCGCTATTACTTTCTACTAATTAAACCGCTTTCTCAGCGTTCCCTGCATTATCATGTGACTAGAGAGCCCAGGGGCCAGTGGAGTCCCTTTATAGGGACAGTAGAGTCAAAACCAAACTTTCAGGATTCAGATTTTAACAACTTTCCAATTTACTTCAATTAGCAGATTTGTTTTATTCTCTTGTTTCAAGGAGCAGCAATGGGCTACTGGGAGCTGACTGGTGGCTGCACATAAATGCCTCTTGTCATTGGCTCGCCGAGGTGCTCAGCTAGCTCCCAGTAGCCCATTGCTGCTCCTGAGCCTAACTAGGTATGCTTTTCAACAAAGGATACCAAGAGATTGTGATGATAGAACATACAATTGTATACAACTTTCCAATTTATTTCTATTTGAATCATAAAATAAAAATCTTGTGTTTTATGTCACTTAGCCATATTGCCTCTTTAAGGGGGACACACAAATGAAAAATACATATGTCTGGGTTCTTATAATGGAGCATTAGTCAAACATTTCTTTAAACCGGCCCCTCCCTTAAAGTGGCAATGACAAGCCTATCCAGAGTGAACTGTGAATATTGTTTTTGTACATTGACTTTATTTGTTTAATGAGACAGATGAGCTGTGAGTTCGTATTGTGAATTTATTTATCCAATAAACAGATTTCCGCGCCTCATTAAGATTTTATTCTCAGCTGTGCATTATATTTTGTCTCAGCTGAAGGTGACAGCTACATGAAGTTATATAGATCAGGAAAAGGGTGTAAATAAATATACAGTGTACAGTATAACAGGTCAGTGTACAGTATAACAGGTCAGTGTACAATATAACAGGACAGTGTACAATATAACAGGTCAGTGTACAGTATAACAGGTCAGTGTACAGTATAACAGGTCAGTGTGCAGTATAACAGGTCAGTGTGCAGTATAACAGGTCAGTGTGCAGTATAACAGGTCAGTGTGCAGTATAACAGGTCAGTGTGCAGTATAACAGGTCAGTGTGCAGTATAACAGGTCAGTGTACCAGTATAACAGGTCAGTGTACCAGTATAACAGGTCAGTGTACCAGTATAACAGGTCAGTGTACCAGTATAACAGGTAAGTGTACCAGTATAACAGGTAAGTGTACCAGTATAACAGGTAAGTGTACCAGTATAACAGGTAAGTGTACCAGTATAACAGGTAAGTGTACCAGTATAACAGGTAAGTGTACCAGTATAACAGGTAAGTGTACCAGTATAACAGGTCAGTGTGCAGTATAACAGGTCAGTGTGCAGTATAACAGGTCAGTGTGCAGTATAACAGGTCAGTGTGCAGTATAACAGGTCAGTGTACAATATAACAGGACAGTGCACGGTATAACAGGACAGTGCGCAGTATAACAGGACAGTGCGCAGTATAACAGGACAGTGCACAGTATAACAGGTCAGTGTATAGTATAACAGGTCAGTGTATAGTATAACAGGTCAGTGTACAATATAACAGGACAGTGTATAGTATAACAGGACAGTGTATAGTATAACAGGACAGTGTACAGTATAACAGGTCAGTGTACAATATAACAGGTCAGTGTACAGTATAACAGGACAGTGTGCAGTATAACAGGTCGGTGTGCAGTATAACAGGTCGGTGTACAGTATAACAGGTCGGTGTACAGTATAACAGAACACGGAAGGGAACTGCACTCTCATACCGGACCGGGTACACATCCTATGACCCTGCAACATGCTCAGCCCTGGGTGCCACTGGCACTCACAGGAAGCTGTGCTGTCCCCAGAGCCACAAGCAGTTAACCCCAGACAGGTTTGGGTGCAAGAACCATAGGGAAAATTACAAAACAAATTAATACAACACACAGAGAAAACCCAGCACTCACAAGCTCTCAGCTAAGATTTAAAAGCAAAACTGGAAAGGTTAGTCACCGCATCTGGCCAAATGGGACAAGCTCAGGTACCACGTCAAGGTCCTTTCCAATACCCGAGACCCTAAAACAGCCACACAATGCAAGCTTTCAAATCCAAACAAACTGAAAACAAAAAAAGGGTGCACAGGAATATGTAATCACCCTAGACATATACAAAACACGGAAGGGAACTGCACTCTCCGGGTACACATCCTATGACCCTGCAACATGCTCAGCCCTGGGTGCCACTGGCACTCACAGGAAGCTGTGCTGTCCCCAGAGCCACAAGCAGTTAACCCCAGACAGGTCTGGGTGCAAGAACCATAGGGAAAATTACAAAACAAATTAATACAACACACAGAGAAAACCCAGCACTCACAAGCTCTCAGCTAAGATTTAAAAGCAAAACTGGAAAGGTTAGTCACCGCATCTGGCCAAATGGGACAAGCTCAGGTACCACGTCAAGGTCCTTTCCAATACCTGAGACCCTAAAACAGCCACACAATGCAAGCTTTCAAATCCAAACAAACTGAAAACAAAAAAAAAATATTCCTGTGCACCCTTTTTTTGTTTTCAGTTTGTTTGGATTTGAAAGCTTGCATTGTGTGGCTGTTTTAGGGTCTCAGGTATTGGAAAGGACCTTGACGTGATACCTGAGCTTGTCCCATTTGGCCAGATGCGGTGACTAACCTTTCCAGTTTTGCTTTTAAATCTTAGCTGAGAGCTTGTGAGTGCTGGGTTTTCTCTGTGTGCAGTATAACAGGTCAGTGTGCGGTATAACAGGTCAGTGTGCGGTATAACAGGTCAGTGTGCATTATAACAGGTCAGTGTGCATTATAACAGGTCAGTGTACAATATAACAGGACAGTGTACAATATAACAGGTCGTACTGTACACTGACCTGTTATATTGCACACTGACCTGTTATACTGTACACTGTCCTGTTATATTGTACATTATAACAGGACAGTGTACAATATAACTGGACTGTGTACAACAGCATAACAGGACAGTGTACAATATAACAGGTCAGCATAAAATATGGCAGGTCAGTGTACAATATGACTGGACTGTGTACAGTAGAACAGGTCAGTGTCCAGTATAACAGGACAGTGTACAATATAACAGGTCAGCAAAAAATATGGCAGGTCAGTGTACAATATGACTGGACTGTGTACAGTATAACAGGACAGTGTACAGTATGACAGGCCAGTGTACAATATAACAGGCCAGTGTACAATATAACAGGCCAGTGTACAATATGGAAGGCAAGTGTACAATATAACAGGTCAGTGTACAATATGGCAGATCAGTGTACAATATAACAGGTCAGTGTACAATATGGAAGGCCAGTGTACAGTAAAAAGCCAGTGTACAGTATAACAGGTCAGTGTACAGTATAACAGGACAGTGTACAGTATACCAGGTCAGTGTACAATATAACAGGACAGTGTACAATATTACAGGTTGTCAGGGTACCTGTGAAGTAGCCTTAAATAAACTACAGCTGTATCATAGAATCTAATATTTCATTTTTAGCTAAAATCTAATTTGACATGAATTGTGTAGGCTGTAGCCATAACAGACCAAACCCCCCTTCTTCTTGGTTACACAGGAAAGAACAAAAGATTTAGCGTTGAAGCACAGAGCTGCGCAGGGGATAGCAAACAGGGACCTGATAATCAACCAAGCCAGCATACATCTTATGATGTTGGAGACAAGAGTCTGTGAATAAGTCAGATAAGCAAACAGAAATTCTGAGAATATAGTAATTAGCACAGACCTGTTTATTGCCCCTAAACCTCAGATAAACATCTGTACTGACTAGCAGAAACACATGTTGCATTGTAACTTGGAAATTCATTTTTAAAGTACAACTATGTTTAAATTACAACTTTTATAATTTTCAATATTGTATAAAAATGTGTATTTGTGGACCTAAGAAGCAGTGCCTAACAGTAACATATTAGATAAGTATTTGCTGAACTTAATAAATATCTGTATAGTAAATGTATACATTTTTATTTCAAAATAACATCTGTTTCTTTATTTTTCGGACAACAAGATGTCTTATGAATATTGGTCATAAACATAAATCTATGCAATCAAAAATTATTAGAAACATGAAATATACTGTATTTAATTTAAGATACAATATAATGCCAGGATGTTAAATGCTATGATTCTGAGAAGAGCAAATAATTGACAGTGTAATTACTTACTAATAAGATGCTAGAAGCATACCCATAATTAGTCTCTATAAATACATGCTAAATTGTATTCAATGGGACACATATATGCTGACCAGACAGTTTATTAATACTGAAAATTATAGTATATTTAATAAACATTTTTAAGATTAGATACTAGACTGCAGCAGTATTGATGGCAAGACTGCATTTCTGATTATCTGCCGCCCCCTCGTGGATAAAAACTGGTATGACAGCCAAACAAGTTGACTGTTTAAAACATATGCAAGACTCTGCAGCGCTGACCACTTCACCAGTCAATAGGGGCCCCAGACTCTGCTGATATATAGGGGCTATAAAGAGAACCCTACCCCAAAATATAAGAAGGGTGGTTTTTGTCCTACTCACCCAAAACCTAAGCCCCAGAAACATAATAGGAAGTAAAGGAGAGAGCTGTGGGGATAACAGGGACACTATATATATATATATATATATATATATATATATATATATATATATATATATATATATACAAAGCAAACTGGTGTTTCCTCAGGAGATCATAATTTAAAGGAGATTACCCACTCACCTCAACACTCACAGAGGAATATATAACAAAAATTGTTGCAATTCAATACTGTGTGCAGGGCTGGAGGCTAGGTGTAACAGGCAGAAATAAGGAAGTCTGTATAGACATTTTATTGGGTCCCACCTTTACACAGCAGTGATTTAGTGTCCAGAAAGAAAAGGAACAGTTAAACAGTCAGCATTAAAGCTTTGCATTGCTTAAACAGCACAGAAGAGACTGCCCTTAGTGCCCTCTCCCCTTCCTTTTCCTGCCAGCCTTTAGGGGTGACAGGTCATACCCTCTACACCTTTTCCCGTGATCGTCCTGTGAGGATAACTGCCCTGGGGAGAAGGGCACACTTAGAAAATAGGGCCTCAAAGCCGCTGAAAGAGAGACTTACTTAGGTGTCAAACTGTCTGCAAAATCTACTATTATGATATTTTACACCTACAAATAAAGGCACCTCTAAACCACCACTCCACCCATACCCCTGAACTGTGTGTGGTGGCATGTAGTTCACACGACAGGGCCCCATGGGGAAGCCCGCCTAACGAACCAATAAGCAGAACAAACTGAACTCTTCCAACCTATGAAATAACATCACCCTCCCGCATACCACAAGATGAGACCACAATAGAGGAGATAAGAGATACTGTGATGCCGTATTAATCAATAACTACTGTCCCTCCATATCCAACCAGTAGCAAAAGACCACTTGACCACAATACTTAATACGTTCTCTCATAGGTGAAAACCAATCAAGCTCCACAAAGGGACAGTACACACTCTTTGATGGTAAAATGGCCTCCAAGAGAGTAGTAAAGGGAGATAAGGCTGCTACTAAACCTTCCACAGTGTCCTCCTTTAAGTCTTCACAACCTAACAAAACTAACAAGGAGATGGAGGCGGAGGGGGATTCGGATCATGACTCCACATCACAAATAGAAGATAATACCCCATTAACTAAAGCTGACCTGCGGACCCTGGTTTCAAAAAAAGATATTGCCGACAACTTCGAGAAACTGTGGGAGAAAATTGATTCCATTCATTCATCAGTTACCAGCAGCCTGTCCGAGATTTAATCTGATCTGACAGACATGGGGAACAGGATAGATATACTTGAGGACCAGAAAGATAACATGGTGGAGAATGTGGATGAAATATCACAGGTGGTCTCGACACAACAACAACTACTGGTGGACTTCCAGGATAAACTAGATGACCTGGAAAATAGAAGCAGAAGAAATAATCTCAGGCTGAAAGGAGTTCCAGAGGAGATAACTACTGCAGAGCTCCTGGCATACCTTGCGCAACTTTTCAACCAGATCACAGGCTCGCCTTCTGACTACACCTTCCACGTTGAGAGAGCCCATAGGGCACTAAAAGCTAAACCAAAGGCGGGCCTTCCACCAAGGGACATAGTTATTAAAATGACTTTCTATCCAGACAAAGAGAAGATCCTCCAAGCTGCGAGAAAACAACCCACTTTTAAATTTCAAGGCAACGTGATCCAATTCTACCAGGATCTGAGCCTCCGGACACTGCAAAGGCGAAGTGCCCTACAACCCCTTACTTCTTTGTTGAGGAAACGACAAATACCGTACAGATGGGGTTTCCCTTTCGCACTAATTATAACAAAAGACACTAAAGTCATAACCATCAAGGAACCAGAAGATATTCCTGAAGTATGTGAGCTGCTGGGTTTGGAGACCCCTCCGCTACCCAACAGAGAACCAACCTTGGCACACAGGCAGACCCCTACACGTATAGAAGACCAGTCAAAGTGGCAAAAATCAAGACACAAGAAGTTGAAGACAAAAGAATCCAGAGATAAACTTTAACTAAAGATCTCTTCTTATCCCCCTGGAATTCAGGGGGAAAGGACTTTTCCAATTGGGCTCTAAGGCTGGGCCGATTGGAGCAGTAGAAGAAGTTTAGAGGAGAGAGTCAGACTAAGTAGAAATTACAACTGACACTATTGTGACATAGGCATCCTAGTACATGGATAGTCACTCTAAACTCTAGGGACTATGTTTATGTTTACGTTATTTTTATATTACCACTGAGTTCTGTTTTTTTCACTGCTTTTTTTTTAATTAAGATAATGTTGATATATTTAGATGGGCTTTCCCAGTCCTCCCCTTTATAAAGGGACAAACGAGGAAAATACAATATTTAATAAGTTATTTTTTTCAAATGTATTATCCCAATGTTAAGGATAAAGTTTTAATTGTTTTCCCCAATAGGGGGATATGTTTACCCTACCCAAATGTTTTTTTTCATTTCAGAGACACTCCCGCGGCGCGCCCCCGCAGCACCCAAGCTCTGAAGATCAGCAACACTGTGAGTAAGATTTCCCATCTTAAAATAATCACTGACACATACAGCACACCCAGAGCAGAGGTGAGAGTAAGAGAACATAATAATGCTTTCTAATATACATGTAGTGACGCATAACGTCAGAGGACTCAACACCGACACTAAGCGGAAAGTAGCCATGTCCCAATACACACTTCTAAACGCTAATATCCTGTTCCTGCAGGAGACACATTTCCTCAAAACTAGCATCCCAAAATACTGGGCAAAACACTTTAGTACACACTACCATGCCACCACGGATACAAAAAAGAGGGGGGTCTCAATTCTAATGCACTCCTCCGTTAACTTTACCCATGACAGTACATTAGCGGACCCGGGAGGCCGATATCTAATAGTCAGAGGACGGATACTGGACACTGAGGTTACCTTATGTAACATATATGCCCCCAATGAAAATCAACATGACTTCTTCAGACACATCTCCCATCTTTTAACTCAATGGTCCCAAACCAAAATCATCTTAGCAGGTGACTTTAATATAACTATGACTCCACACACAGGGGCTAATGACACTCCCCTATCCAATAAACAACACAGACACAATTGGTTAGTCAAATCGATTCAGGACTCTTTGGCGCCACACGCTATGATTGACACATGGCATACGCTGTACGGGGTGACGGACACTACATTTTACTCTGCAGCGCATAACACCTACACCCGGTTGGACTATATTTATGTTAGCCAGAATCTTCATCCGATGATGCAGAGTTCTACTATACTCGTGTGTGTGGTCAGACCACTCTATCTTGTCATTAAAATTGAGTGGACTGCAAGATACTAAAAGAAATAGGACATGGACCTTTGATCCAACCATTATGAACAATCCACAGAGGCACGATAGAGTTTTGCAGACATTGGGGGAGTTCTGGGAGATAAATGTGGATACTACCACCAACCCCATAAACACTTGGGCAGCACATAAAGCAGTAATACGGGGAGAGCTTATACAAGAGAAAGCCAGATTAAATCAGCAACACAGAGAACTCTTAGGACAGTTACACAAAGAGATAGAAAAACTAGAGAGACAGCACAAGTTAACGGGGAAGGGGGCGATCTTACAGACTCTTCAGACTAAGAAAGCCATGCTAGCAAAAATCCTAAATTCTCAAGCCGCAAGAGCAATCCAAAAAATGAAATCACACTATTTCATTTACGCTAACAAACCGGATAAATATATGGCGCACAAAATTAGGGAGAGATGTAAAGCTTCATCTATTCCCCTCATAGAAACAGAACAGGGGACACTGACGTCTGACCCACAAACCATAGTAGACACATTTGCCACTTTTTATAGCGAACTATATGATGGACACAAGGTAATACATAGCACAGAGACAGACAAGCACACTGAAGAGTTCCTAGCAAAATGCCCATTAAAAAAACTTACCAAAGATCAAAGTGATAGCCTTAATGCCCCAATTACCAACCAGGAGATACTCAGAGCAGTGAGAGACCTTAAACCTGGCAAAGCAGCAGGCCCAGACGGCTTTTCAGGGGAATATTATAAACTGTTTCGTGGCACCCTGATTCCACACTTAACCAAATTTTGTAATTATATACTAGAAGGGAACCCTATCCCGAGAGAGTTGCTGTTAGCAAAGATAGTGGTGATCCCCAAACCCGAGAGAGATCATAAAAGATGTAAAAACTACCGTCCAATTTCATTAAAAAAACAGGATTTGAAACTTTTTACGAAAGTACTGGCAAATCGGCTTAAGGAAATTCTCCCCACTTTGATACATCCAGATCAAGTGGGATTTATTAAGGATAGGGAAGCCCCAGATAATATTCGTAGAATTACTAACCTCATTCACCATTTAAAGAGACAGGGGACACCTTCTCTGTTATTGTCGCTTGATGCAGAGAAGGCGTTCGATAGAATCGACTGGAGATACATGACCCTAGCTCTGGAAAAGATGGGATTTGACGGTTCCTTTATGACAGCTATAAGTGCAATCTACTCACTACCCCAGGCCCAGGTGACTGCAGGAGGCTATAGGTCGGCCACCTTCCCCATACTTAA
Source organism: Bombina bombina (assembly GCF_027579735.1). Classification (NCBI taxonomy): domain Eukaryota; kingdom Metazoa; phylum Chordata; class Amphibia; order Anura; family Bombinatoridae; genus Bombina; species Bombina bombina. The sequence goes on along the minus strand of NC_069507.1, from coordinate 285,289,762 downwards.
TGGCACGAGACAGGGGTACCCCCTGTCACCGCTGTTATTTGCACTTTGTATAGAACCATTGGCAGCTAGAATTAGAATACACCCAGACATAGAGGGAGCTAAAGTAGGACACTCAGAATACAAATTGGCCCTATTCGCGGATGATATTCTATTGACAATTACCAAACCTCTCATATCCCTACCCAATCTATATGCGGTGTTAGCAATTTTCTCAAACATATCAGGCTACAAAATCAATATGGATAAATGTGAGGCTCTCCCCATTGCCATCCCCCTTCATACTCAGAAACTGTTGGAGCTAAACTTTGATTTTAAATGGGTCAAGCATACCCTTAAATATCTAGGGATTCATCTTCCACAACAGATACAATCCCTATACAAATACAACTACCCACCTTTATTCCGAAAAATTAGACAAGACATCACAAAGTGGAGTAAATACAACTTCTCTTGGTTGGGCAGGTTGGCAGCAGTCAAAATGACTATCTTACCCCGATTATTATACTTATTCAGAGCACTACCAATAAAGATTGTCAAGGCAGATTTAGAAAAACTACAGACAGATCTCTCAGCATTTATCAGAGGGACAAAATCAGCCAGGATTTCTAAATCCTTAGTTTACTGACACAGATCCTTGGGGGGGGGGGGGGGGTAGGGGGCCCTAATTTAATGGATTATTTTAAGGCAGCTAGAACAGCTCAGGATGCGATGATAATAAAGAGAGGGGAAGAAACCATCTGGATTACTTTAGAAGCGGAATTGGAGGGGAGGGTGTATCCAGACTCTCTATTATGGGACACACAACAGACAGGAGTCGATGACTGTCATGAAGAATCACACACCAGAGACCTTACAATTACCTTATGGTCAAAAATAAGGAAAAGAGCAGATATTATCCCACAACACTCCCTGCTGATGCCAATTAGATACCTTTTCCGGGGGGGACACACGTAAACACATACAGAAATGGAAAAATAAGGGCCTCTATAGAGTGGCAGATATTCTAGAGAATACAGCAATATTATCATTCTCTCATTTACAAGAGAGGATTGCACCCCTCAAGTTGCAGTGGTTTATCTATCTGCAGCTACAGTCTGCTCTTCGGGAATTCCTTAAAAAAAAACCATGTAAGATCACTACAGCGTTAGAAAATTCCAGTATCAGTCCACATAGGACCAAACACTCGATCTCTAGGCTATATGTGGCACTTCAATCCCCACCAAACACACCTAAACCCCCCATAATGCTCGCTTGGGAACGGGACCTAGGTATAGTAAAAGATAGACAGGAGTGGGAAACTACATTCCAACTTGGAGACAAAGGCCTACTAAGTGTTGATTTAAAAGAAAATACACTGAAAACAGCCTTCCTATGGTACTTAACCCCGACTAGGACTTCTCATATGAGCCCTCAGGGTAGCAGTTTGTGCTACAGAGGATGCGGACAGAGAGGCACATACAAACACATGTGGTGGGATTGTGAGATGTCCAAGAGGTGTGGAGGAGACTCTCTTTATTTATAGGTCAGTTGATTGATGAGGAGCTTACCCTTACCATACAACAGGCACTATTACATGAACCTATAGAAACCTACCATAGACACCTGAACACTTTCATTAGAATCCTCTGTACGGTCACCAGAACATGTATAGCGAGACACTGAAAAGTAGGGGCTCCAACATGGACAGAGATACACAATAAAATACAATTCACATATACTATGTATGAGGCAGCAGCGGGAATTCTAAACAGAGAGACAATGCAAAAGATCTGGTTCTACTGGATAAGCAGACAGGATCAATCATCTAGGGCCTTAACTTAGAGTGAGCTGATGTTGGGGTGGCGGGGGTGCACCGTGGGACAGAGGACTCTACCCATCAGGTAAAGTGCTACCTACAAAAAGAGTCACTGTTTTATGTGAACGGAGAAATAATCTCCCCCTCTCCCTTTCCCCCCCCCCCTTAAAAATTCCCCCCCCCCCTTTTTTTCCTTTTTTTCCCTTTTTTTTTCTTTTTTCTTTTCTTTCTTCCCCTGTTGGTTTTGGTTGGTTTGTTAGTTGGTAGTTTCGCTAACAAAAGATGAGGGACTGACAAACCTCTGTTCTTTTTAATTCTTAATTTGTTTGGCTTGACCTGATAGCAACATATCTCACAGTTGCGTTGTTCTCTGATGTGAGAGGCTGGATAAACATTAAGTAGAAAATACACTAGGTTGTATCAAACTCACGCTGTGAACAATGGACATGTATGAAGGTATGCAAGCAGAAGTATTATTTGTCAATACTACCTAAAAACCTGTATTTCAGTCATAATGAGAATGTATTGATAATTTAAATTTATTTACACATGGTAAAAAAAAATGTTTTCAATAAAAAATATTTAAACATAAAACATATGCAAATCCAAATGAGCCAATCAGGGAGGCGTTTCCCAAATAACCAATCAGGGACAAGCATCCGAAGGGCCTATCATCCCAATTTCACCAATGATTAGAATAAAAATGTATGGGGTTATATCACGTGATATAGCCTCATGCAAGAGAAAAGAAAGGGTCTTTGCTGCTGAATTTTGACTGACAAACGGTTGCCTTGGAATCCAGTCTCTATAAAGCAATTCTGGGCCTAACTTTCATCCATCTTGCAAAAATACCTTTTTAATTTGAGGTGAAATTAAACTTATTAGAGAAAGCTGAGATACTCATTTGGTTATGTGGTAACGTATGGCAGTGACTATAATTTAATATTTTAAAGCAAATACATTCATTGTTGCTACAGTAATTGAAGCTAGTAATTTAAAGAGCACAATTGGTATTGTAAGCTTATGTTCATAGTCATGTGTAGTTTAACTAGTCATTATTGCTAAATGTATTTGCTAGATAAAGATCCTTTGTATTTCATATTTCTAAGTCAGGCCTTTTATTGTAAGTAAATCTCTCTGGTGTACATTAAGTTATTGACAACTATATTATATTTTAGAACTTGCCTTAATTGTAGCAAAAAATAGTTTATTTCAGCTCAGATAAATTGGCTGTTAAAGTATCTTGTTATATTGTTTAACTAAGCACTGTTAAAGTTAGCGATTCATACTCTGGTATTTCATTGTGGTATTTTAATGTAATTCATTGTGAATAAGGTAAATTGTTAAGGTATATTTGTAACGGCATAAGTGTGTATCATCTGATTCATAATCTGGTTCCTATAAATATAATTCAATGTGTTTAAAACTTTAACGAATATAAAGAATTTAGGAATAATTATTAATTTCAATTATTTCGTATATACATTTTTATTGGGGGTTTGTTTTAAAGAATAACAATAAATAAATTGTATTATAACCCTACTATATACTGACAAGGTAAGTGTACAGTATAACTGGTCAGTGTACAGTATAACTGGTCAGTGTACAGTATAACTGGTCAGTGTACAGTATAACTTACAATAAAACAGGTCGTGTACAGTAAAACAGGTCAGTGTAATACAGTAAAACAGGTCAGTGTAATACAGTAAAACAGGTCAGTGTAATACAGTAAAACAGGTCAGTGTAATACAGTAAAACAGGTCAGTGTAATACAGTATCACAGGTCAGTGTACAATATGGAAGGTCATCATTGCATTCTGGGATAATCTCCTTATAGGTAGAAAAGCAAAAATTAATAAATTAATAAAATGGTTATTGTTTAAAAAGATAAATAACACCTTTACCACTCATTCCCCAGCTTTGCACAACCAACATTTTATTAATATACTCTATAACATTTAAATCTCTAAATTTTCCTCCTGTTTCTAAGCCACTACACACTACAAACAGCCTCTTATAACGTGCTTTTTATTGGCTTTTCATAACAGGGGGGTGCTATTTCATGTGGGCCATATAGATAACATTGTGCTCTCTCCCATGCACTACAGTTAGACACTTCTAATTCATGTGTGCCACAGATAACATTGTGCTCTCTCCCGTGGAGTTGTGCACAACACAGCACTAATTGGCTAAAATGCAAGTCAATAGATAATAAATAATAGTCATGTGATCAGGGGGCTGTCTGCAGAGGCTTAGAAACAAGGTAATCACAGAGGTAAAAAGTGTATTAATATAACTGTGTTATGCAAAACTGGGGAATGGGTAATAAGGGATTATCTATCTTTATAAACAATAACAGTTTTTGAGTTGGCTGTCCCTTATGTTACCCCAGAATACATTGCAGTGAACCGGAGAACAATGTCTCTCCACTCATGTCTTAGAGTTGTTAATTGTTTAACCTAAAGGAAACAAATAGGGCTGAAGCTGGTTGTCTTTTTACACCCCAGCGACGCCCTCTACAGGTAGGAAACACAGTTTTTCTTTCATGTAATTGGCAAGAGTCCATGAGCTACAATCCTACCAGGAGGGGCAAAGTTTCCCAAAACCTCAAAATGCCTATAAATACACTCCTCACCACACCCACAATTCAGTTTTACAAACTTTGCCTCCTATGGAGGTGGTGAAGTAAGTTTGTGCTAAGATTTCTACGTTGATATGCGCTTCTCAGCATTGTTGAAGCCCGATTCCTCTGAGTACAGCGAATGTCAGAGGGACGTGAAGGGAGTATCACTTATTTGAATACGATGATTTCCCTAACGGGGGTCTATTTCATATGTTCTCTGTTATCGGTCGTAGAGATTCATCTCCTACCTCCCTTTTCAGATCGACGATATACTCTCAATTTACCATTACCTCTACTAATAACTGTTTTAGTACTGGTTTGGCTATCTGCTATATGTGGATGGGTGTCTTTTGGTAAGTATGTTTTTATTACTTAAGACACTCTCAGCTATGGTTTGGCACTTTATGCAATTATATAAAGTTCTAAATATATGTATTGTACTTATATTTGCCATAAGTCAGGTTCATGTATTTCCTTCTGCAGACTGTCAGTTTCATATTTGGGAATGTAAACACTTTAAGAAATTTATTTCTTACCTGGGGTTTAGTCTTTTTTCAATTTGACTACTTTTTGCAATTGCGGGTGTTAGGCCCGCGGGTGCGTCAAATGCTAGACTTTATTGCGTCATTTTTGGCGCAAACTTTTTTTGGCGCGAAAAAATACGTTTATGACGCAACTTCGTCATATGTGACGCCGAGACCTTTCACACGGCGGCGTCATTAGTGACGCAAGTGTGTCATTTCCGGTCATTTTTGGCGCCAAAAAAGTTTACGTTACGTTGTGCGTCATACTTGGCGCCAAATTTTTTTCATTATTTCAATACCCCATTGATGTTTGCCTCCTGCTTTCTTCTCTATCAAGAGGCATATGCTTTTGCATTTTTTCCCATTCCTGAAACTGTCATTTAAGGAAATAGATAATTTTGCTTTATATGTTGTTTTTTCTCTTACATTGAGCAAGATGTCCCAATCTGATCCTGTCTCTGAAGTTTCTGCTGGAACATTGCTGCCTGACATCGGTTCTACCAAAGCTAAGTGCATTTGTTGTAAAATTGTAGAAATTATTCCACCGAATGTCATTTGTAATAGTTGTCATGATAAACTTTTACATGCAGATAGTGTTTCTATCAGTAATAGTACATTGCCAGTTGCAGTTCCTTCAACTTCTAATGTGCATGATATACCTGTAAATTTTAAAGAATTTGTTTCTGATTCTATTATGAAGGCTTTGTCTGCATTTCCACCTTCTAATAAACGTAAAAGGTCTTTTAAAACTTCTCATTTAGCTGATGAAATTTCAAATGACCAACAACATAATAATTCATCCTCTTCTGATGAGGATCTCTCTGAAACAGAAGATCCTTCCTCAGATATTGACACTGACAAATCTACTTATTTATTTAAAATAGAGTATATGCGTTCTTTATTAAAAGAAGTGTTAATTACTTTGGATATTGAGGTAACCAGTCCTATTGACGTTCAGTCTAATAAACATTTAAATGCTGTTTTTAAACCTCCTGTGGTTTCCCCAGGTGTTTTTCCCATTCCTGAGGCTATTTCTGATATGATTTCTAGGGAATGGAATAAGCCAGGTACTTCCTTTATTCCTTCTTCAAGGTTTAAGAGATTGTATCCTTTACCAGAAAAATCTATAGAGTTTTGGGAAAAGATCCCCAAAGTTGATGGGGCTATTTCTACTCTTGCTAAACATACCACTATTCCTATGGAAGATAGCACTTCCTTTAAGGATCCTTTAGATAAGAAGCTTGAATCTTATCTAAGGAAGGCTTATTTATATTCAGGTCATCTTCTCAGACCTGCTATTTCTTTGGGTGATGTTGCGGCTGCATCAAATTTCTGGTTGGAAAATTTAGCGCAACATGAATTGGATTCTGACATATCTAGCATTGTTCGCTTACTGCAACATGCTAATCATTTTATTTGTGATGCTATTTTTTATATTATCAAAATTGATGTTAGATCCATGTCTTTAGCTGTATTAGCTAGAAGAGCTTTGTGGCTTAAATCTTGGAATGCTGATATGACATCTAAATCTAGATTACTATCTCTTTCTTTCCAAGGTAATTTATTTGGTTCTCAGTTGGATTCTATTATTTCAACTATCACTGGAGGAAAAGGAGTTTTTTGCCTCAGGATAAAAAACCTAAGGGTAAATCTAAGGCTTCTAACCGTTTTCGTTCCTTTCGTCAGAATAAGGAACAAAAACTCAATCCTCCTCCCAAGGAATCTGCTTCCATTTGGAAGCCTTCCTCAAATTGGAATAAATCCAAGCCATTTAGGAAACCAAAGTCTGCCCCTAAGTCCGCATGAAGGTGCGGCCCTCATTCCAGCTCAGCTGGTAGGGGGCAGATTAAGGTTTTCAAGGATTTTTGGATAAAATCTGTCCAAAATCATTGGATTCAGAGCATTGTCTCTCAAGGGTATCGAATAGGATTCAAAGTAAGACCTCCTGTGAGAAGATTTTTTCTCTCACACATTCCTGTAAAGCCAGTAAAAGCTCAGGCTTTTCTGAAGTGTGTTTCAGACCTGGAGTCTTCAGGGGTAATCATGCCAGTTCCTCCTCAGGAACAAGGTTTGGGGTTTTATTCAAACCTATTCATTGTACCAATGAAAGAAAATTTGTTCAGACCAGTTCTGGATCTGAAAATTTTGAATCGTTATGTAAGAGTACCAACTTTCAAGATGGTGACTATAAGGACTTATTCTGCCTTTTGTTCAGCAAGGACATTATATGTCCACAACAGACTTGCAGGATGCATACCTTCATATTCCGATTCATCCAGAACACTATCAGTTTCTGAGATTCTCTTTTCTAGACAAGCATTACCAATTTGTTGCTCTTCCATTTGGCCTAGCAACAGCTCCAAGAATCTTTTCAAAGGTTCTGGGTGCCCTACTATCTGTAATCAGAGAACAGGGTATTGCAGTGTTTCCTTATTTGGACGATATCTTGGTACTAGCTCAGTCTTTACATACTGCAGAATCTCACACGAATCAACTAGTGTTGTTTCTTCGGAAATATGGTTGGAGGATCAATTTACCAAAAAGTTTCTTGATTCCTCAGACAAGGGTCACCTTTTTAGGCTTCCAGATAGATTCAGTGTCCATGACTCTGCCTCTAACAGACAAGAGACGTTTAAAATTGGTCGCAGCATTTCGGCTCCTTCAGTCTCAGTCATTCCCTTCAGTGGCTATGTGCATGGAAGTTTTAGGTCTCATGACTGCAGCATCGGACGCAATCCCCTTTGCTCGTTTTCACATGAGACCTCTACAGCTTTGTATGCTGAATCAATGGTGCAGGGATTATACAAAGATATCACAATTAATATCCTTGAATCCCAATGTACGACACTCTCTGACATGGTGGATAGATCACCATCGTTTGGTTCAAGGGGCTTCTTTTGTTCGCCCAACCTGGACTGTGATCACAACAGATGCAAGTCTTTCAGGTTGGGGAGCTGTTTGGGGGTCTCTGACAGCACAAGGGGTTTGGAAATCTCAAGAGGCAAGATTACCAATAAATATTTTAGAACTCCGTGCAATTCTCAGGGCTCTTCAGTTCTGGCCTCTGCTAAAGAGAGAACCGTTCATTTGTTTTCAGACAGACAATATCACAACTGTGGCTTATGTCAATCATCAGGGTGGGACTCACAGTCCCCAAGCTATGAAAGAAGTATCTCGGATACTTGCTTGGGCGGAATCCAGCTCCTGTCTAATCTCTGCGGTGCATATCCCAGGTGTAGACAATTGGGAGGTGGATTATCTCAGCCGCCAGACTTTACATCCAGGGGAGTGGTCTCTCCATCCAGATGTGTTTTCTCAGATTGTTCAGATGTGGGGGCTTCCAGAGATAGATCTCATGGCCTCTCATCTAAACAAGAAACTTCCCAGATACCTGTCCAGGTCCAGGGATGTTCAGGCGGAAGCAGTGGATGCGCTGACACTTCCTTGGTGTTATCATCCTGCTTACATCTTCCCGCCTCTAGTTCTCCTTCCAAGAGTGATCTCCAAAATCATCATGGAACAGTCTTTTGTGTTGCTGGTGGCTCCAGCATGGCCACACAGGTTTTGGTATGCGGATCTGGTTCGGATGTCCAGTTGCCCGCCTTGGCCACTTCCGTTACGGCCGGACCTACTATCTCAAGGTCCGTTTTTCCATCAGGATCTCAAATCATTAAATTTGAAGGTATGGAAATTGAACGCTTAGTTCTAAGTCATAGAGGTTTTTCTGATTCAGTGATTAATACTATGTTACAAGCTCGTAAATCTGTCTCTAGAAAGATTTATTATAGAGTTTGGAAGACTTACATTTCATGGTGTTCTTCTCATAAATTCTCCTGGCATTCTTTTAGATTTCCTAGAATTTTGCAGTTTCTTCAGGATGGTTTGGATAAGGGTTTGTCTGCAAGTTCCTTGAAAGGACAAATCTCCGCTCTTTCTGTTTTATTTCACAGAAAGATTGCTATACTTCCTGATATACACTGTTTTGTACAGGCTTTAGTTCGTATGAAGCCTGTCATTAAGTCAATTTCTCCTCCTTGGAGTCTTAATTTGGTTCTGAGGGCTTTACAGGCTCCTCCATTTGAACCTATGCATTCTTTGGACATTAAACTACTTTCTTGGAAAGTGTTGTTCCTTTTGGCTATCTCTTCTGCTAGAAGAGTTTCTGAGCTATCTGCTCTTTCTTGTGAGTCTCCTTTTCTGATTTTTCATCAGGATAAGGCAGTTTTGAGGACTTCTTTTCAATTTTTACCTAAGGTTGTGAATTCTAACAACATTAGTAGAGAAATTGTTGTCCCTTCTTTATGTCCTAATCCTAAGAATTCTTTGGAGAGATCCTTACATTCTTTGGATGTGGTAAGAGCTTTGAAATATTATGTGGAAGCTACTAAAGATTTCAGGAAGACTTCCAGTTTATTTGTTTTATTTTCTGGTCCTAGGAAAGGTCAGAAAGCTTCTGCTTTTTCCTTGGCTTCTTGGTTGAAACTTTTGATTCATCAAGCTTATTTGGAGTCGGGTCAAACCCCGCCTCACAGAATTACAGCTCATTCTACTAGATCAGTCTCCACTTCATGGGCTTTTAAGAATGAAGCTTCAGTTGATCAGATTTGCAAAGCAGCCACTTGGTCCTCTTTGCATACATTTACTAAATTCTACCATTTTGATGTATTTGCTTCTTCGGAAGCAGTTTTTGGTAGAAAAGTTCTTCAGGCAGCTGTTTCAGTTTGATTCTTCTGCTTTTTTATTTGTTTTTTTCTTTCAAAAGTGAAAATAAACTTATTTTTGGGTTGTGGATTATTTTTTCAGCGGAATATGGCTGTTTTTGTTTTATTCCCTTCCTCTCTAGTGACTCTTGAGTGGAAGACTCCACATCTTGGGTATTGATATCCCATATGTCACTAGCTCATGGACTCTTGCCAATTACATGAAAGAAAACATAATTTATGTAAGAACTTACCTGATAAATTCATTTCTTTCATATTGGCAAGAGTCCATGAGGCCCACCCCCTTTTTTATGGTGGTTATGATTTTTGTATAAAGCACAATTATTTGCAAATTTCCTTTGTTGATGCTTTCTACTCCTTTCTTTATCACCCCACTGCTTGGCTATTCGTTAAACTGAATTGTGGGTGTGGTGAGGGGTGTATTTATAGGCATTTTGAGGTTTGGGAAACTTTGCCCCTCCTGGTAGGATTGTATATCCCATATGTCACTAGCTCATGGACTCTTGCCAATATGAAAGAAATGAATTTATCAGGTAAGTTCTTACATAAATTATGTTTTTTTCAGTTTTTAATTTATTTTCTAACGGCTAGATTACGAGTTGTGCGTTAGGCTTAAAAAGCAGCATTGGCCACTCCTAACGCTGCTTTTTAACGCCGGCTCGTATTAAGAGTCTTGCAGGTACAGGTCTACCGCTCACTTTTTTGACCATACTTGGAAATACTGCAAATCCACTTACGTAAATTGCGTATCCTCTTTTTTCAATAGGACTTGCATAGCGCCTGTTTTACGAGTCTGACAAAAAGTGAGCGGTAGACCGTTTCCTGTCAAGACTGGTACCGCATTTTAAAGTCAGTAGTTAAGAGTTTTACACTACAATGCCATAGCATAAAACTCTTAACTAAAGAGCTAAAAAGTACACTAACACTCATAAACTACCTATTAACCCCTAAACCGAGGCGCCCCCCAAACTCCCGCATCACAAACACTAGTTAAATATTATTAACCCCTAATCTGCCGTCCCTAACATCGCCGACACCTACCTACCTACATTTATTACCCCCTAATCTGCCGCCCCCAACATCGTTGCCACTATATTAAAGTTATTAACCCCTTAATCTAAGTCTAACCCTAACCCTAACACCCCCTAACTTAAATATAATTTAAATAAATCTAAATAAAAATAACTATAATTAACTAAATTATTCCTATTTAAAACTAAATACTTACCTATAAAATAAACCCTAAGCTAGCTACAATATATCTAATAGTTACATTGTAGCTATCTTAGGGTTTATTTTTATTTTACAGGCAAGTTTGTATTTATTTTAACTAGGTAGAATAGTTACTAAATAGTTATTAACTATTTAATAACTACCTAGTTAAAATAAAGACAAATTTACCTGTAAAATAAAACCTAACCTAAGTTACAATTACACCTAACACTACACTATAATTAAATTAATTCCCTAAATTAAATACAATTAAATAAAATTAGCTAAAGTACAAACCCCCCCCACTAAATTACAGAAAATAATAAACAAATTACAAGATTTTTAAACTAATTACACCTAATCTAATCCCCCTAACAAAATAAAAAAGCCCCCCAAAATAAAAAAAGCCCTACCCTACACTAAATTACAAATGCCCTTAAAAGGGCCTTTTGCGGGGCATTGCCCCAAAGTAATAAGCTCTTTTACCTGTAAAAAAAAAAGTACAAATCCCCCCCAACATTAAAACCCACCACCCACACAACCAGCCCTACTCTAAAACCCACCCAATACCCCCTTAAAAAAACTTAACACTAATCCCTTGAAAGATCACCTTACCGGGAAAAGTCTTCATCCAACAGGGCCGAAGTCCTCAACGAAGCCAGGAGAAGTCTTCATCCAAGCCGGGCAAAGTGGTCTTCCAGACGGGCAGAAGTCTTCATCCAGACGGCATTTCATCCATCCGGCGCGGAGCGGGTCCATCTTCAAGACATCCAGAACGGAGCATCCTCTTCCAACGAAGTCTTCTTACTAAATGAAGGTTCCTTTAAGTGACGTCATCCAAGATGGCGTCCCTTCAATTCCGATTAGCTGATAGAATTCTATCAGCCAATCGGAATTAAGGTAGAAAAAATCCTATTGGCTGATGCAATCAGCCAATAAGATTGAGCTGGCATTCTATTGGCTGATTGGAACAGCCAATAGAATGCCAGCTCAATCCTATTGGCTGATTGGATCAGCCAATAGGATTGAACTTCAATCCTATTGGCTGATTGCATTAGCCAATAGGATTTTTCTACCTTAATTCCGATTGGCTGAAAGAATTCTATCAGCCAATCGGAATTAAAGGGACGCCATCGTGGATGACGTCACTTAAAGGAACCGTCATTTAGTAAGAAGACTTCGTTGGAAGAGGATGCTCTGCGCCGGATGTCTTGAAGATGGACCCGCTCCGTGCCGGATGGATGAAGATAGAAGATGCCGTCTGGATGAAGACTTCTGCCCGTCTGGAGGACCACTTCGCCCGGCTTGGATGAAGACTTCTCCTGGCTTCGTTGAGGACTTCGGCCCGGTTGGATGAAGACTTCTCCCGGTAAGGTGATCTTCAAGGGGTTAGTGTTAGGTTTTTTTAAGGGGGTATTTGGGTGGGTTTTAGAGTAGGGTTGGTTGTGTGGGTGGTGGGTTTTAATGTTGGGGGGGATTTGTAATTTTTTTTACAGGTAAAAGAGCTGATTACTTTGGGGCAATGCTCCGCAAAAGGCCCTTTTAAGGGCTATTTGTAATTTAGTGTAGGGTAGGGCTTATTTTTATTTTGGGGGGGGCTTTTTTATTTTGTTAAGGGGATTAGATTTGGCGTAATTAGTTTAAAAATCTTGTAATTTGTTTATTATTTTCTGTAATTTAGTGTGTTTTTTTTGTACTTTAGATAATTTTATTTAATTGTATTTAATTGTATTTAATTTAGGGAATTAATTTAATTATAATGTAGTGTTAGGTGTTAGTGTAATTTAGGTTAGGTTTTATTTTACAGGTAAATTTGTCTTTATCTTAACTAGGTAGTTATTAAATAGTTAATAACTATTTAATAACTATTCTACCTAGTTAAAATAAATACAAACTTGCCTGTAAAATAAAAATAAACCCTAAGCTAGATACAATGTAACTATTAGTTATATTGTAGCTAGCTTAGGGTTTATTTTAGAGGTAAGTATTTAGTTTTAAATAGGAATAATTTAGTTAATTATATTAATTTTATTTAGATTTATTTAAATTATATTTAAGTTAGTGGGGGTTAGGGTTAGACTTAAGTTTAGGGGTTAATACATTTAGAATAGTGGCGGCGACATTGGGGGCGGCAGATTAGGGGTTAATAAATGTAGGTAGGTGGTGGCGATGTTAGGGATGGCAAATTAGGGGTTAATAATATTTAACTAATGTTTGCGATGCAGGAGTGCGGCGGTTTAGGGGCTAATATGTTTATTATAGTGGCGGCGACATTGGGGGTGGCAGATTAGGAGTTAATAAATATAATGTAGGTGTCGGCGATGTTGGGGGCAGCAGATTAGGGGTTCTTAAGTATAATTTAGGTGGCGGCAGTGTCTGGAGAGGCAGATTAGGAGTTAATAATATAATGTAGGTTGCGGTGATGTCGGGGGCGGCAGATTAGGGGTTAATAAGTATAAGATTAGGGGTGTTTAGACTCGGGGTTCATGTTAGGGTGTTAGGTGTACACTGTCACGGATACCAGACAGCTAAGGCTACTCCCCACCCCCCCTACAACCTCACCCCTGTTGTTTCTCAGTGGTTTTGGGCTCCTCAGAGCAACCATAATCCCAGGAAGCTTTTTTGTTGGCTTGTTTTGTGTTTGAAAACTGGTTCAGAGAAGAGTTGGTCTATAACCAGGAAAACCCTCCTAGGCTGGCCAGGCCCCTAAAACTCCCAGTCGGCTGCCTCACAATGGACACCTGCCTAACCCCTCTCAGGCTGGCCGGGCTCCTGGAACTCCCAGTTGGCAACAGGACAGCAGGACACCCGCTAACTTTAACCCTAGTCGCTCCAGCAACCCTGTGCCCCAGAGCTCCACTCTTTTGGGGATTAGTAGCCCCTAGGGAGGACAAGAGGTGGGGGAATTACTGGAGGGGAGCTGCTTTGGGAACCGGGTATTTTGGACACCCCTACCCCCATAACTTCAACGGGCTGTATCTCCGGTCCCCCATAACGAATCACGCTGCTTTTTGGACTGCGGCATCTGGGGACCGAGAGCTTTCAAATTACAAATGATGAGAGTTTTCAAATGAAGTGCCGCCACTCCCCCGGGATCACCCCAAAACCGTCACAACCGTGTCCTGGGATTCTGTGGGACTATGGTTGCTATGGAGGCGCCGGTCAGTCTGGAGGGGCGGGAATGGCAGGAAAACTGTGGCATTGTCTTCTGTTCTTATCAAGTGTGTATAAAAGATGTGTGTTTTGCTCAATAAAATCAGTTCCTGTTTCACCTGAATGCTAGTATGTCTAGTTATTTGGGTGGGCTCCAGATAAAATCACTTTACTGGGCTACATAGCAGCCTGTTCCAGGCAGAGAGAGGATCCTCAGGCAGAGCTACCCAGTCTGGGTAGCTGGAGTCTGCCACAGGGTGGGACCCTGGGTACTGATGCTGTTGGGCATCAGGGGTGGCTACAGGCTGTGGTCACTTGCCAGCTACATAGCTGCAGTCGGCAGGGAGGAAACAGGACCCGTGTGAGTGTGTTAAAGTGTGCGCAAGAGGCACCAGGCTACTCCAACCCTAAAGTCCCTCAGATTAGGGAAAAAAGGATAAGTGAAAGAGTGAAAACGAGGAGAAGCGCTAAAAAAGCTAAAGGTGCTAATCAGTTTAAAAATAATTGCTATGCAGACAAAATAGAAATAAAATAGGATCGGTTTACTAGTTTGACAGATAAAATTTATAAAAGACAATCACATTGATATATGTCCTGCAAAAAAGAAAAAGAAAAAAACATAGATCATTTAAGAATCGGACGTCTCCGATGCATAAAAAACACACAATAAAAACTGCTGTTGCCAATATAAACCTTGTCTCAGTATTATGAGGGGGAGGTCGGCATCGAATCTAAAGTCCTCAGATGATTCAAAAGAGAACCAAAGCCGGGTTAGTGTAGACCCGTTTTACCTTTAGGTGTACCGTCCGTGTATCAAGAGGCACCTCCGTGAGGCGTATACGCGTCCCGTGACGTCACAAATCGGGAGGCGTCGTCTCTGTAGGGCAATCCTATTGGTCAGGATAGCTTGAAGGTAAACTATAGCGGCCGCTATAATGAAGATGGTGAACTCCGCTCTTAGTGCAGGATCGCACGCAGGGTCACAGAATAACCAGATTTCCTCTGTAGATCTAATAGTAGAAGGACCTTTAGTGTGTGACTTTAGACCGGCTTCAATTTAAGCGCATGGCCCTTCACAGTGTAGTCCTCGTTATGTCCGTGGATAGCTGAAAAGTCCTTCACTCCCAAACAGAAATACAGTCCTTATTGACAAGATGTGAAGTGTAAGGCAGCTGTAACTATCATCAACGCGTTTCTCCCTCTTACAGGGCTTTCTCAAGATGAATTAGCTCCAGTTACAGCCTCCTTTTAAACAGTGTAGACTCATACCTATTGGTCAGGTGAGATTACATTAAGTAACAGGTGTGTTTACTACAATTGGTCTATTGGCAACAGTATTGGCAACTAAGAAAAAACATATACATCTAAATAAAATGAAAGACAAACCACTTATATCTAGTTAAATATGAGAATGTACACAGAGATGCTTACATTAGGGGCATTTGCATATTGACCGCAATTTGCAGTCAAATAGAAATAAAAGTAAAAATAAAAATAGAAATAAAAGTTTAACTTAGGTTCAAAGATATTTACAAAAAACAATAATACTTTCACTGAAAGGAGGATTTTAAAAGAGCGACAAAACATCCTCACTACAATGGTCATAAAATGCGACTTTGTGCTGGAAATCATTATAAACTAGTGTGCTTAAAGTAAAATCAGTGAAATAGGTAAAAAATTATTTATGTCTATATATACTACAAACAAAGGTGAAAAGAATTTTCATTTATAGAACTGCAGTTTTCTGCCGTTATTAGAAATTGTGTAGGTGCTTGCAATGACACAGTTAAACTAAACGGATTTATAAATAGTGGACAGTGTTAAACTATGAAAGAGTAGCAAAGGTCTTGTGACTAAAAAATGGATACATATATATCCCATAAAACTAAAGATATCAAAATTATACAATTACCAAATTTAGACATTTAAAATTTTAAATAGTAAAAATCTAAAGTTGATTAGAAACTATTAGAAATAAAATAGTGCAAAGTCGTACTAAACCAGAATTAATCTAAAACGAAGGGTGAGATGTCAAGTTCAGAGTTCAGACCAGCTGGATGTAAAGTGTTGTATTTGTATATGTACTCCGCTTCTTTTATACATAGTAATTTATCTATGTTACCTCCTCTCCAGTGACACTTAATGTGTTGTATTCCCCAGAAAGTTAAATCCTTTGTCTGCCCTTTGTGTACTTCTTTAAAATGTTTATAGAGTCTAGTATCTTCTCTTTCTTTCTCTATACACAACAGGTGCTCCCTGATCCTATCCTTTAGCATCCTTTTTGTTTCTCCAAAGTAAATCAAATTGCAAGAACATTGGAGTACATAAATGACCCCTTTTGTCGTGCATCTGATAAGTTCTTTTATTTGAAATAGATCACCTTTAGGTGGTATTATTAAAGAGTTTTTCTTACAGCTATGCTGGCAGGCCTTACACGTATAGCAGGGGAAAAAACCTGCCACTTTCCTTCCTGCAATATCTAATTGTGTGTTAAGACTAATTTTTTCTTGAAAAGTACTAGGGACTAATATTTGTTTTAAATTTCTTGATTTTCTAAACACTAATCTTGGTCTAACAGTCAGATTCTTCCCTATAATGGGGTCTGCTTGTAGGATGTGCCAGTGTTTATTAAGAATTCTTCTTACAGTACCATGATCATTACTGTAATCAGTAATAAACGGTGTATCTATAGTATCTGTTTCGTTTAAAATGTCTTTTTCTTTATAGGTGAGAAGTGTTTTCCTATTTGATGATCTAGCTCTACTGGTAGCACTTTGGACTAGCTCCTCATCATAGCCCCTATCCTTAAATTTCTCCATAAGTGTCCCTATTTGCTCCTCAAAATCCATTAGTCTAGAGCAGTTCTTGCGTATCCTTAAAGCTTGACCAACAGGGATATTTTCCTTCCATCGTTGAAGGTGACAACTCTCTGAATGTATAAAGCTGTTAGAATCTACATCCTTAAAGTGTGTTTTTGTCTCAATAGAATCATTTATCACCATGATTTCTAGGTCAAGGAAAGTGACTTTTTCTTGACTATAATTAGATGTAAATTTTAGGCCTTTGTCATTGGTATTCATGTTCGTGAGCATGTTATTCAACTCCATTTCGGAGCCCCTCCAAATCATCAGCATATCGTCTATATATCTGCCATAGAGCACGAGGTTTGCACCAAAGCCACTCTCCATGAAGAAATTTTCTTCCCAGTGGCCTACAAAAAGATTGGCATAACTTGGTGCAAACCTCGTGCCCATGGCAGTCCCCTCAACCTGGAGATAGAAGTTTTTATCAAACGAAAAATAGTTATTGTGTAATATGAAAGATATACTCTTTAACAGAAAGGAATTTTGTTCTAATTTAATGTCTGGGTCTGCATCCAGATACTTTTTTACAGCTGATAAACCTTGTTGGTGATCAATCACCGTATATAATGAAGTAATGTCACAGGTTACTAGAAACCAATCTTTCTCCCATTTGATTGTATCAAGGATGTTTAAAACCTGAGTTGAATCTCTTAGATAAGAATTCAATTGCCTTACATACTTCTGCAAGAATACATCCACATACTGTGAGAGATTAGATGAGAGAGATCCCACTCCGGAAATAATTGGCCTTCCAGGGGGGTTCTTAAGATCCTTATGGATCTTTGGAAGGAAATAGAAAACCGGGACCCTAGGGAATTTAGGGTCCAGGAAATCTACCTCCTTATTATTCAGAATTCCTAAATTCTTTCCTTCCATAATAATCTTTTTAAGATTGGCTGCGAATTTGTTCGTAGGATTCAGTTCTAATTTTTTATATGTTTTTTTATCATTGAGTAGTCTTAGGGCTTCAAACTTATAATATTTTGTGTCCATGACTACAATCCCACCGCCCTTGTCGGCGGGCTTTATAGTCACGTCACCATTCTTCTTTAAACCTTCCAGAATTAAAAGGTCTTGTTTACTCATATTTGATCTCGTGTATTGTGAAGGTTTACTCTTTTTGAGATCCCTAAGTACCATTAACTCAAATGTTTCCAAGTTACTCCCTTTGCAAAAGGTGGGATTAAATGTAGATTTATTTTTCAAATCTGTATGAATAAATTTTTCTTGTCTCACCTCAGTTTCTTTAGTCCTATCTAGTGGGTCTTTTAAGAAATAGCGTTTGAGCGTTAAATTTCTTATGAATTTTTTAACATGTACATGTGTGTTAAACTTATTCATTTTGGAGCTCGGTGCAAATGAGAGTCCACGACTCAAGATTCTTGTTTCATCCTCTTTTAACTGAATACTACTAATATTGAACACCCCATTTGTATCTATTTTATTCTCTTTGCCTCTTTTACTCGTTCCCCTTCCTCTTGTTCCTCTAGAGGTCTTTTTCTGTTTCCCCAGACTTTTTCCAGATTTTCTTTTTGTGTATCCATTTTTTAGTCACAAGACCTTTGCTACTCTTTCATAGTTTAACACTGTCCACTATTTATAAATCCGTTTAGTTTAACTGTGTCATTGCAAGCACCTACACAATTTCTAATAACGGCAGAAAACTGCAGTTCTATAAATGAAAATTCTTTTCACCTTTGTTTGTAGTATATATAGACATAAATAATTTTTTACCTATTTCACTGATTTTACTTTAAGCACACTAGTTTATAATGATTTCCAGCACAAAGTCGCATTTTATGACCATTGTAGTGAGGATGTTTTGTCGCTCTTTTAAAATCCTCCTTTCAGTGAAAGTATTATTGTTTTTTGTAAATATCTTTGAACCTAAGTTAAACTTTTATTTCTATTTTTATTTTTACTTTTATTTCTATTTGACTGCAAATTGCGGTCAATATGCAAATGCCCCTAATGTAAGCATCTCTGTGTACATTCTCATATTTAACTAGATATAAGTGGTTTGTCTTTCATTTTATTTAGATGTATATGTTTTTTCTTAGTTGCCAATACTGTTGCCAATAGACCAATTGTAGTAAACACACCTGTTACTTAATGTAATCTCACCTGACCAATAGGTATGAGTCTACACTGTTTAAAAGGAGGCTGTAACTGGAGCTAATTCATCTTGAGAAAGCCCTGTAAGAGGGAGAAACGCGTTGATGATAGTTACAGCTGCCTTACACTTCACATCTTGTCAATAAGGACTGTATTTCTGTTTGGGAGTGAAGGACTTTTCAGCTATCCACGGACATAACGAGGACTACACTGTGAAGGGCCATGCGCTTAAATTGAAGCCGGTCTAAAGTCACACACTAAAGGTCCTTCTACTATTAGATCTACAGAGGAAATCTGGTTATTCTGTGACCCTGCGTGCGATCCTGCACTAAGAGCGGAGTTCACCATCTTCATTATAGCGGCCGCTATAGTTTACCTTCAAGCTATCCTGACCAATAGGATTGCCCTACAGAGACGACGCCTCCCGATTTGTGACGTCACGGGACGCGTATACGCCTCACGGAGGTGCCTCTTGATACACGGACGGTACACCTAAAGGTAAAACGGGTCTACACTAACCCGGCTTTGGTTCTCTTTTGAATCATCTGAGGACTTTAGATTCGATGCCGACCTCCCCCTCATAATACTGAGACAAGGTTTATATTGGCAACAGCAGTTTTTATTGTGTGTTTTTTATGCATCGGAGACGTCCGATTCTTAAATGATCTATGTTTTTTTCTTTTTCTTTTTTGCAGGACATATATCAATGTGATTGTCTTTTATAAATTTTATCTGTCAAACTAGTAAACCGATCCTATTTTATTTCTATTTTGTCTGCATAGCAATTATTTTTAAACTGATTAGCACCTTTAGCTTTTTTAGCGCTTCTCCTCGTTTTCACTCTCACTTATCCTTTTTTCCCTAATCTGAGGGACTTTAGGGTTGGAGTAGCCTGGTGCCTCTTGCGCACACTTTAACACACTCACACACACCTGTTTTTTAGTCTCTTGTTAGTGCTGCAGCAGAGTTTCTTTATTTTCCATTATGGAAGATATCTTTGAATTTAGAGAAAGTTTCTATAAAACTATGTCAGGGAACAAGGAAGGAGATACTGCTATTTATTCTAACTTCGAAAATTTAGATGATATAATGAGTAAATTAGAAAAATTGCTCACTAGGGAACTGAAACAAAAAACTGAGATTTTATTTTTAAATAAATACACACTTAAAGGAATAGTACCGAAAGGGCTAATATTAAATAAAGAATGTGCATTTCCATTAAAAGAAACATTTCAAATGGAATGGGAGGGTGTCCTTAATAAGGCCTCTTTAGACCTAATAGATATCCTTAAAAGATCCAGGAAAGATACCCTCCTAGATTTAGAAAAAGAAATCTTAGAAATAAAAGATAAACTCAAGGAAGAAAAAACTAAAGAATACATAGAAAAACAAAAAGTAATGATTGAGAGAATAAATAATTTAAGTAAAGATCTTTTGAAAACAAAATGGAAGAAACTAGACAGAGATACAATTAAACCACAAACAGAACAAAATAAAAATGAAGAGACGGATCCAACTACGTCTCAAAATAATTGGACAAAAGTTAGTTATAAAAAGAAAGAAAAAAGGAACTATCCCAACCATAGAGATCGGGATTATAGGGATAGGAATATAAACCAATCATGGAGACCAGACACACACAACAGACAATATAGTGGTTACTATCAACATAATACATATAGACATATGGATTATAGAGCGAATAACCCAAGAGATGAGAATTACCATCATGATAAAAGGCAATCAATGTATAACACAAATAGAGACTGGGGATACAATTATGATAGAAGAAATTCAGGGTATAACACAAACAGACATTGGGAAAATAATGATAGATGGCAAACACATGTGAAGAATAATTATAGACAGACATATCAGCATTTTGAGACCCCTAAATCTGGAGGTAATAACAATCATTTTTTAGGACAAAGCCCTCCAAGGGAGGGCACATCCAGAAATCTGCAAAAAGAAAATCTGGAAAAAGTCTGGGGAAACAGAAAAAGACCTCTAGAGGAACAAGAGGAAGGGGAACGAGTAAAAGAGGCAAAGAGAATAAAATAGATACAAATGGGGTGTTCAATATTAGTAGTATTCAGTTAAAAGAGGATGAAACAAGAATCTTGAGTCGTGGACTCTCATTTGCACCGAGCTCCAAAATGAATAAGTTTAACACACATGTACATGTTAAAAAATTCATAAGAAATTTAACGCTCAAACGCTATTTCTTAAAAGACCCACTAGATAGGACTAAAGAAACTGAGGTGAGACAAGAAAAATTTATTCATACAGATTTGAAAAATAAATCTACATTTAATCCCACCTTTTGCAAAGGGAGTAACTTGGAAACATTTGAGTTAATGGTACTTAGGGATCTCAAAAAGAGTAAACCTTCACAATACACGAGATCAAATATGAGTAAACAAGACCTTTTAATTCTGGAAGGTTTAAAGAAGAATGGTGACGTGACTATAAAGCCCGCCGACAAGGGCGGTGGGATTGTAGTCATGGACACAAAATATTATAAGTTTGAAGCCCTAAGACTACTCAATGATAAAAAAACATATAAAAAATTAGAACTGAATCCTACGAACAAATTCGCAGCCAATCTTAAAAAGATTATTATGGAAGGAAAGAATTTAGGAATTCTGAATAATAAGGAGGTAGATTTCCTGGAACCTAAATTCCCTAGGGTCCCGGTTTTCTATTTCCTTCCAAAGATCCATAAGGATCTTAAGAACCCCCCTGGAAGGCCAATTATTTCCGGAGTGGGATCTCTCTCATCTAATCTCTCACAGTATGTGGATGTATTCTTGCAGAAGTATGTAAGGCAATTGAATTCTTATCTAAGAGATTCAACTCAGGTTTTAAACATCCTTGATACAATCAAATGGGAGAAAGATTGGTTTCTAGTAACCTGTGACATTACTTCATTATATACGGTGATTGATCACCAACAAGGTTTATCAGCTGTAAAAAAGTATCTGGATGCAGACCCAGACATTAAATTAGAACAAAATTCCTTTCTGTTAAAGAGTATATCTTTCATATTACACAATAACTATTTTTCGTTTGATAAAAACTTCTATCTCCAGGTTGAGGGGACTGCCATGGGCACGAGGTTTGCACCAAGTTATGCCAATCTTTTTGTAGGCCACTGGGAAGAAAATTTCTTCATGGAGAGTGGCTTTGGTGCAAACCTCGTGCTCTATGGCAGATATATAGACGATATGCTGATGATTTGGAGGGGCTCCGAAATGGAGTTGAATAACATGCTCACGAACATGAATACCAATGACAAAGGCCTAAAATTTACATCTAATTATAGTCAAGAAAAAGTCACTTTCCTTGACCTAGAAATCATGGTGATAAATGATTCTATTGAGACAAAAACACACTTTAAGGATGTAGATTCTAACAGCTTTATACATTCAGAGAGTTGTCACCTTCAACGATGGAAGGAAAATATCCCTGTTGGTCAAGCTTTAAGGATACGCAAGAACTGCTCTAGACTAATGGATTTTGAGGAGCAAATAGGGACACTTATGGAGAAATTTAAGGATAGGGGCTATGATGAGGAGCTAGTCCAAAGTGCTACCAGTAGAGCTAGATCATCAAATAGGAAAACACTTCTCACCTATAAAGAAAAAGACATTTTAAACGAAACAGATACTATAGATACACCGTTTATTACTGATTACAGTAATGATCATGGTACTGTAAGAAGAATTCTTAATAAACACTGGCACATCCTACAAGCAGACCCCATTATAGGGAAGAATCTGACTGTTAGACCAAGATTAGTGTTTAGAAAATCAAGAAATTTAAAACAAATATTAGTCCCTAGTACTTTTCAAGAAAAAATTAGTCTTAACACACAATTAGATATTGCAGGAAGGAAAGTGGCAGGTTTTTTCCCCTGCTATACGTGTAAGGCCTGCCAGCATAGCTGTAAGAAAAACTCTTTAATAATACCACCTAAAGGTGATCTATTTCAAATAAAAGAACTTATCAGATGCACGACAAAAGGGGTCATTTATGTACTCCAATGTTCTTGCAATTTGATTTACTTTGGAGAAACAAAAAGGATGCTAAAGGATAGGATCAGGGAGCACCTGTTGTGTATAGAGAAAGAAAGAGAAGATACTAGACTCTATAAACATTTTAAAGAAGTACACAAAGGGCAGACAAAGGATTTAACTTTCTGGGGAATACAACACATTAAGTGTCACTGGAGAGGAGGTAACATAGATAAATTACTATGTATAAAAGAAGCGGAGTACATATACAAATACAACACTTTACATCCAGCTGGTCTGAACTCTGAACTTGACATCTCACCCTTCGTTTTAGATTAATTCTGGTTTAGTACGACTTTGCACTATTTTATTTCTAATAGTTTCTAATCAACTTTAGATTTTTACTATTTAAAATTTTAAATGTCTAAATTTGGTAATTGTATAATTTTGATATCTTTAGTTTTATGGGATATATATGTATCCATTTTTTAGTCACAAGACCTTTGCTACTCTTTCATAGTTTAACACTGTCCACTATTTATAAATCCGTTTAGTTTAACTGTGTCATTGCAAGCACCTACACAATTTCTAATAACGGCAGAAAACTGCAGTTCTATAAATGAAAATTCTTTTCACCTTTGTTTGTAGTATATATAGACATAAATAATTTTTTACCTATTTCACTGATTTTACTTTAAGCACACTAGTTTATAATGATTTCCAGCACAAAGTCGCATTTTATGACCATTGTAGTGAGGATGTTTTGTCACTCTTTTAAAATCCTCCTTTCAGTGAAAGTATTATTGTTTTTTGTAAATATCTTTGAACCTAAGTTAAACTTTTATTTCTATTTTTATTTTTACTTTTATTTCTATTTGACTGCAAATTGCGGTCAATATGCAAATGCCCCTAATGTAAGCATCTCTGTGTACA
Organism: Bombina bombina; assembly: GCF_027579735.1. Taxonomy (NCBI): domain Eukaryota; kingdom Metazoa; phylum Chordata; class Amphibia; order Anura; family Bombinatoridae; genus Bombina; species Bombina bombina. The sequence goes on along the minus strand of NC_069507.1, from coordinate 285,265,806 downwards.
TTCTCATATTTAACTAGATATAAGTGGTTTGTCTTTCATTTTATTTAGATGTATATGTTTTTTCTTAGTTGCCAATACTGTTGCCAATAGACCAATTGTAGTAAACACACCTGTTACTTAATGTAATCTCACCTGACCAATAGGTATGAGTCTACACTGTTTAAAAGGAGGCTGTAACTGGAGCTAATTCATCTTGAGAAAGCCCTGTAAGAGGGAGAAACGCGTTGATGATAGTTACAGCTGCCTTACACTTCACATCTTGTCAATAAGGACTGTATTTCTGTTTGGGAGTGAAGGACTTTTCAGCTATCCACGGACATAACGAGGACTACACTGTGAAGGGCCATGCGCTTAAATTGAAGCCGGTCTAAAGTCACACACTAAAGGTCCTTCTACTATTAGATCTACAGAGGAAATCTGGTTATTCTGTGACCCTGCGTGCGATCCTGCACTAAGAGCGGAGTTCACCATCTTCATTATAGCGGCCGCTATAGTTTACCTTCAAGCTATCCTGACCAATAGGATTGCCCTACAGAGACGACGCCTCCCGATTTGTGACGTCACGGGACGCGTATACGCCTCACGGAGGTGCCTCTTGATACACGGACGGTACACCTAAAGGTAAAACGGGTCTACACTAACCCGGCTTTGGTTCTCTTTTGAATCATTTGAGGACTTTAGATTCGATGCCGACCTCCCCCTCATAATACTGAGACAAGGTTTATATTGGCAACAGCAGTTTTTATTGTGTGTTTTTTATGCATCGGAGACGTCCGATTCTTAAATGATCTATGTTTTTTTCTTTTTCTTTTTTGCAGGACATATATCAATGTGATTGTCTTTTATAAATTTTATCTGTCAAACTAGTAAACCGATCCTATTTTATTTCTATTTTGTCTGCATAGCAATTATTTTTAAACTGATTAGCACCTTTAGCTTTTTTAGCGCTTCTCCTCGTTTTCACTCTTTCACAGGAAACAGGACCCCTTTGACGGAGCTACCCAGTCGGGGTAGCCGGGGTATCCATCACCATTGGCTGGCAGCGGTGGGATCTGCTTCTTTCACACAGTTTCTGCTGACAGAGGAGACGTACCACAGTAGCCAGTAAATATGGAGGCAGAGTTCCTAGGGAGAGTACAAAAGATGCTGACCGGAACAAATGATCCTTGTTCAGAACAGGACGTTCTGGCATGGAGGAACCTTGCCCTCCGAGACCTCTGGTGGGAGGATCTTCAACAGGAGCAGGAAAATGGAAAGTTCCTCCCCACGAATGACACGAGATTCCGGGTTCAGTGGACCGTTAGACTGCCTTTTCTGGGAGAACAGCCAAAGAAGGAATGGCTAGCTGTTCTACATAGACTGATCCAGCAAGAGATGTGGGTGGAGGACGGCTATCGGGCCCTCCAATGGCTCACTTTGCAAGCGCAGCCACCGCTGGTGGAAGGCTCCCCCACAGAGTGCTTTGGCTTCAGCAGCCCTGGATTGCTGTTTACAAAAAGGACAGAGGACCCACAGTTTGGGAGGGAGACAGACTAGGGTCTGGAGGATATCTCTGGGCTCCAAGAGGAACTGCTGGATCACTTGGAGGAGACCTGGCTGCTGGACGATCTGGATTTTATAATTGACCAGGAAGAGGCACTGGTCAAGGAATACAAGAGGCTGCTGGATCTTGCTAAGCAGCATGCCAGGGGCATACAGATCTGGGGTGCAGCCCTCTGGGATTCATGGAGCTCGACCGTGGAGGAGTGGCAGCAAAGAAAAAGGGAACCAGGGCTGCGGGATCTGGATCAGCAGTCTGGCTCTGAGCTTATAGACTTGGACAAAGGAGCCACCCCAGCAGAAGTGCTGACAACAGGGCAGAGAGCCGCCTGCCTCTGCCCAGTACCTGTAACAGCTCCAGGAAACCCGGTAGCGGAGGTAGTCGTCCTCCCTCCCCTTACAGAGAACCCTTGCAGGTAGAGATGGATGTCAATAACTCTCCCCAGCAGCAGAACCCCTTCCCGGCGGCAGAGCCAGGAGCCGGGAGAGAAGACAGTCGGTCTCTCTTCCCAGTGGCAGAGCCATCCCCTGGGAGTGGAGGTAGTCATCCTCCCTCCCTGTAAACAGAACCCCTTCCCGGGAGAGGAGACAGTTAGTCTCTCTCCCCAGTGGCAGAGCCATCCCTTGGGTATAGAGGTAGTCGTCCTCCCTCCCTGTAAACAGAACCCCTTCCCGGGAGAGGAGACAGTCGGTCTCTCTCCCCAGCGGCAGAGCCAGGAGCCGGGAGAGGAGACGGTCGGTCTCTCTCCCCAGCGGCAGAGCCATCCCCTGGGAGCAGAGGTAGTCATCCTCCCTCCCCGTAAGCAGAACCCCTTTCTGGGAGAGGAGACAGTTGGTCTCTCTCCCCAGCGGCAGCACAGTTTCCCATGGAGCGGAGGTAGCAGACCTCCCTCCCCAGCGGTAGATCTCCTTCTCTGGAGAAGAGACAGATGGTCTCTCCCCTCAGTAGCTTGGCAGGGTCTCTACCCTTTTCTTGTCCTGGACTATTTCTCACCGGGGGCAGGTGTTGCATTAGGCAAGGAGGAGAAAAGCTTATACAGTTGGTGCCACATGTTTGGGCACCCGAGCTTTGCCTGCCCCACCAAGGAGCAACCTCCCCCTCTGGTCTGGGGTGGGTCCGCCAGTACTAAACCAAGTATCACAGAGAGAGGCAGTGTGGCCCTGGAGCTTGAGGACCCTGGAACTTGTGGGACAGCAATTGTTTGGGAGCCAGCCTTGGCATACTTGTTTGGGACGTTGCCTTATGTGACTATCCCTACGCCAGCTGGAACCCCCCAGGATGCCCCAAGCTCTGGAGAGATGGGATCACCTCTCCCAGCAACCGAGAAGTGGAGGGCCACCGTCGGACAGCCCCAGGCCGACCCGTTAAGGGTCTAGCCGGTCTGCCGAACTGGAGGGGGGGAGATGTCACGGATACCAGACAGCTAAGGCTACTCCGCACCCCCCCTACAACTCATAGAGTTGGTCTATGACCAGGAAAACCCTCTTAGGCTGGCCGGGCCCCTGGAACTCCTGGTTGTCTGCCTCACAACGGGCACCCGCTTAACCGCTCTCAGGCTGGCCGGGCTCCTGGAACTCCCAGTCGGCCACAGGACAGCAGGACACCCGCTAACTTTAACCCTGGTCGCTCCAGCAACCCTGGCCCCAGGGGGATTTGGGGATTAGTAGCCCCTAGGGAGGACAAGAGGTGGGGGAATTACCAAAGGGGAGCTCCTTTGGGAACTGGGGGTTTTGGACACCCCTACCCCCATAACTTCAACGGGCTGTGTCTCCGGTCCCCCATAACGAATCACGCCGCTTTTTGGACTGCGGCATCTGGGGACCGAGAGCTTTCAAATGAAAAATGATGAGAGCTTTCAAATGAAGTGCCGCCACTCCCCCGGGATCACCCCAAAACTGTCACCACTGTGTCTTAGGATTCTGTGGGACTATGGTTGCTATGGAGGCGCCGGTCAGTCTGGAGGGGCGGGAATGGCGGGAAAACTGTGGCATTGTCTTCTGTTCTTATCAAGATAAGTGTGTGTATAAAAGATGTGTGTTTTGCTCAATAAAATCAGTTCCTGTTTCACCTGAATGGTAGTATCTCTAGTTATTTGGGTGGGCTCCAGCTAAAATCACTTTCCTGGACCACATAGCAGCCTGTTCCAGGCAGAGAAAGGATCCTCAGACAGAGCTACCCAGTCTGGGTAGCTGGAGTCTGCCACAGGGTGGGACCCTGGGTACTTATGCTGTTGGGCATCAGTGGTGGCTACAGGCTGTGGTCATTTGCCAGCTACATAGCTGCAGTGGGCAGGGAGGAAGCAGGACCCCTTTGATGGAGCTACCCAGTCAGGGTAGCCAGGGTATCCGTGGTATCCGTCACCATTGGCTGGCAGTGGTGGGATCTGCTTCTTTCACACAGTTTCTGCTGACAGAGGAGACGTACCACAGTAGCCAGTAAATATAGAGGCAGAGTTCCTAGGGAGAGTACAAAAGATGCTGACCGGAATAAATGATCCTTGTTCAGAACAGAACGTTCTGGCATGGAGGAACCTTGCCCTCCGAGACCTCTGGTGGGAGGCTCTTCAACAGGAGCAGGAAAATGAAAAGTTCCTCCCCACGAATGACGCAAGGTTCCGGGTTCAGTGGACCGTTAGACTGCCTTTTCTGGGAGAACAGCCAAAGAAGGAATAGCTAGCTGTTCTACATAGACTGATCCAGCAAGAGATGTGGGTGGAGGACGGCTATCGGGCCCTCCAATGGCTCGCTATGCAAGCGCAGCCATGGCTGGAGGAAGGCTCCCCCACAGAGGGCTTTTGCTTCGGCGGCCCTGGATTGCTGTTTACAAAAAGGACAGAGGACCCACAGTTTGGGAGTGAGACAGACCAGGGTCTGGATGATATCTCTGGCATCCAAGAGGAACTGCTGGATCTCTTGGAGGAGACCTGACTGCTGGACGATCTGGATTTTATAATTGACCAGGAAGAGGCACTGGTCAAGGAATACAAGAGGCTGCTGGATCTCGCTAAGCAGCGTGCCAGGGGCATACAGATCTGGGGTGCAGCCCTCTGGGATTCATGGAGCTCAACTGTGGAGGAGTGGCAGCAAAGAAAAAGGGAACCAGGGCTGCGGGATCTGGATCCGCAGTCTGGCTCTGAGCTTATAGATTGGACAAGGGAGCCACCCCAGCAGAAGTGCTGACAACAGGGCAGAGAGCCGCCTGCCTCTGCCCAGTACCTGTAACAGCTCCAGGAAACCTGGGAGCGGAGGTTGTCGTCCTCCCTCTCCTTACAGAGAACCTCTTGCAGGTAGAGATGGATGTCAATAACTCTCCCCAGCAGCAGAACCCCTTCCCGGGAGAGGAGACCGTAAGTCTCTCTCCCCAGCGGCAGAGCCATCCCCTGGGAGCGGAGGTAGTCATCCTCCCTCCCCGTAAACAGAACCCCTTCCTGGGAGAGGAGACAGTCGGTCTCTCTCCCCAATGGCAGAGCCATCCCTTGGGAGTAGAGGTAGTTGTCCTCCCTCCCTGTAAACAGAACCCCTTCCTGGGAGAGGAGACAGTCGGTCTCTCTCCCCAATGGCAGAGCCATCCCTTGGGAGTAGAGGTAGTTGTCCTCCCTCCCTGTAAACAGAACCCCTTCCCGGGAGAGGAGACAGTCGGTCTCTCTCCCCAGCGGCAGAGCCAGGAGCCGGGAGAGGAGACAGTTGGTCTCTCTCCCCAGCGGCAGAGCCATCCCCTGGGAGGGGAGGTAGTCGTCCTCCCTCCCCGTAAACAGAACACCTTCCTGGGAGAGGAGACAGTCGGTCTCTCTCCCCAGCGGCAGAGCCATCCCCTGGGAGGGGAGGTAGTCGTCCTCCCTCCCCATAAACAGAACACCTTCCTGGGAGAGGAGACAGTTGGTCTCTCTTCCCAGCGGCAGAGCCATCCCCTGGGAGTGGAGGTAGTCATCCTCCCTCCCTGTAAGCAGAACCCCTTTCTGGGAGAGGACAGTTGGTCTCTCTCCCCAGCGGCAGCATAGTTTCCCATGGAGCGGAGGTAGCAGACCTCCCTCCCCAGCAGTAGATCTCCTTCTCTGGAGAAGAGACAGACGGTCTCTCCCCTCAGTAGCTTGGCAGGGTCTCTACCCTTTTCTTGTCCTGGACTATTTCTCACCGGGGGCAGGCATTTCATTAGGCAAGGAGGAGAAAAGCTTATACAGTTGGTGCCACATGTTTGGGCACCCGAGCTTTGCCTTCCCCACCAAGGAGCAACCTCCCCCTCTGGTCTTGGGTGGGTTTGCCAGTACTAAACAGAGTATCATGGAGAGAGGCAGTGTGGCCCTGGAACTTGAGGACCCTGGAACTTGAGGACCCTGGAACTTGTGGGACAGCAATTGTTTGGGAGCCGGCCTTGGCATACTTGTTTGGGACGTTGCCTTATGTGACTATCCCTGCACCAAGGGTGCATGGTATAATCGCCAGCCGGAACCCCCCAGGATGCCCCAAGCTCTGGAAAGATGGGATCACCTCTCCTAGCAACCGAGAAGTAGAGGGCCACTGTCGGACAGCCCCAGGCCGACCCGTTAAGGGTCTAGCCATGTCTGCCGAACTGGAGGGGGGAGATGTCACGGATACCAGACAGCTAAGGCTACTCCCCACCCCCCCCCTACAACCTCACCCCTGTTGTTTCTCAGTGGTGTTGGGCTCCTCAGAGCAACGACAATCCCTGGAAGCTTGTTTGTTGGCTTGTTTTGTGTTTTAAAACTTGTTCAAAGAAGAGTTGGTCTATGACCAGGAAAACCCTCCTAGGCTGGCCGGGCCCCTGGAACTCCTGGTCGTCTGCCTCACAATGGACACCTGCCTAACCCCTCTCAGGCTGGCCGGGCTCCTGGAACTCCCGGTTGGCCACAGTACAGCTGGACACCTGCTAACTTTAACCCTGGTCACTCCAGCAACCCTGTGCCCCAGAGCTCCGCTCTTTTGGGGATTAGTAGCCCCTAGGGAGGACAAGAGGTGGGGGAATTACCAGAGGGGAGCTGCTTTGGGAACCGGGGGTTTTGGACACCCCTACCCCATAACTTCAACGGGCTGTATCTCCGGTTCCCCATAACGAATCACTCCGCTTTTTGGACTGCGGCATCTGGGGACCAAGAGCTTTCAAATGACACCAAGTGTTGCCACTCCCCCAGGATCACCCCGAAACCATCACCACTGTGTCCTGGGATTCTGTGTGACTATGGTTGCTATGGAGGCGCCGGTAAGTCTGGAGGGGCGGGAATGGCGGGGAAACTGTGGCATTGTCTTCTGTTCTTATCAAGATAAGTGTGTGTATACAAGATGTGTGTTTTGCTCAATAAAATCAGTTCCTGTTTCACCTGAATGCTAGTATGTCTAGTTATTTGGGTGGGCTCCAGCTAAAATCACTTTCCTGGGCTACATAGCAGCCTGTTCCAGGCAGAGAAAGGATCCTCAGGCAGAGCTACCCAGTCTGGGTAGCTGGAGTCTGCCACAGGGTGGGACCCTGGGTACTGATGCTGTCAGGCATCAGGGGTGGCTACAGGCTGTGGTCACTTGCCAGCTCCATAGCTGCAGTTGGCAGGGAGGAAGCAGGACCCCTTTGACAGAGCTACTCAGTCGGGGTATCCGTCACATAAACATAAAATGTATTTCCCCATAGGAATCAATGGGGCTGCGTTAGTGAGTTTTACGCTGCTTTTTTGCAGGTGTTAGACTTTTTTTAAGCCGACTCTCCCGTTGATTCCTATGGGGAAATCGTGCACGAGCACGTTACACCAGCTCACCGCTAACGTAAGCAGCACTGGTATTGGAGTGCGGTAATGAGCAAAATTTTGCTCAACGCTCACTTCTTGTCTGGTTTGTAAAAACCCGTAATACCAGCGCTGTCTGTAAGTGAGCGGTGAGCATAAACTGCTAGTTAGCACCAAACAGCCTCTAACACAAAACTCGTAATCTAGGTGTTAAGTTGTATAATTATTCACAAACCTGCTTAGTAGTGATTAACCCCTTTCCTGATACACAGATCTGCTGAGCAGTAATTAACCCCTTCCCTGATACACAGACCTGTAGAGCCGTGATTAACCCCTTCCCTGATACACAGACCTGTAGAGCCGTGATGAACCCCTTCCCTGATACACAGACCTGTAGAGCCGTGATTAACCCCTTCCCTGATACACAGACCTGTAGAGCCGTGATTAACCCCTTCCCTGATACACAGACCTGTAGAGCCATGATTAACCCCTTCCCTGATACACAGACCTGTAGAGCCGTGATTAACCCCTTCCCTGATACACAGACCTGTAGAGCAGTGATTAACCCCTTCCCTGATACACAGACCTGTAGAGCCATGATTAACCCCTTCCCTGATACACAGACCTGTAGAGCCGTGATTAACCCCTTCCCTGATACACAGACCTGTAGAGCAGTGATTAACCCCCTTCCCTGATATACAGACCTGTAGAGCAGTGATTAACCCCTTCCCTGATGCACAGACCTGTAGAGCAATGATTAACCCCTTCCCTGATAAACAGACCTGTAGAGCAATGATTAACCCTTTCCCTGATAGATCTTCTCTAATATACAGATACAGTGTAGCATGACACACATATATACGTTCTTTCTCTGTTGTCCTACCTGGTCCAGCGTTGTATCGGCGCACTGCTTCCGCGCTTCCTGTAAAAACATAGTGTGTTAGATTCTCTAATGCTCCTGTTCTTGATCACCACTAATAGTGGTCTCTTCCTTTGTGCATAGGTTTCTCACTAAAGTTGTTCTCTGAATCTTTTTCTTACAGTTACACCCTGGTTTAATAAAATGCTGAAATCTCTTAAGTTATGAAAATTAAATAAATGTGATTATCTGAATGCTTTACTTTAAAGTGACTGTAAAATTATATGAAATTGTTAATTCTGCACATCATAAATTGTTAAACCAAACGGCCTCAAATACATAACACATCATCAATGAAATATTTAGTCACCAGGTTTGCTTCTGGTACTAATTCACTAGTACTCGTATGACATCACTAATAATGGTGTTACATTACTAATAATGGTGTTACATCACTAGTACTGGAGTTACATCACTAATAATGGTGTTACATCACTAGTGCTGGTGTTGCATCACTAATAATGGTGTTACATCACTGGTACTGGTGTTAAATAACTAATAATGGTGTTACATCACTGGTACTGGTGTTAAATCACTAATAATGGTGTTACATCACTAGTACTGGTGTTACATCACTAGTACTGGTGTTACATCACTAGTACTGGTGTTACATCACTAGTAGTGGTGTTACATCACTAGTAGTGGTGTTACATCACTAGTAGTGGTGTTACATTACTTGTATTGGTGTTACATCACTAATAATTTTGTTACATCACTAGTACTGTGTTACATCACTAATAATGGTGTTATGAAAATTAAATAAATGTGATTTTCTGAATGCTTTACTTTAAAGTGACTGTAAAATGATACGAAATTGTTAATTCTGCACATCATAAATTGTTAAACCAAACGGCCTCAAATACACAACACATCATCAATGAAATATTTAGTCATCAGGTTTGCTTCTGGTACTAATTCACTAGTACTGGTATGACATCACTAGTACTGGTGTTACATCACTAATAATGGTGTTACATCACTGGCACTGGTGTTACATCACTAATAATGGTGTTACATCACTGGCACTGGTGTTACATCACTAATAATGGTGTTACATCACTAGTACTGGTGTTACATCACTAATAATGGTGTTACATCACTAGTACTGGTGTAACATCACTAATAATAGTGTTACATCACTAGTACTAGTGTTACATCACTAGTACTGGTGTTACATCACTAGTACTGGTGTTACATCACTAGTACTGGTGTTACATCACTAATAATGGTGTTACAATACTAGTACTGGTGTCACATCTCTAATAATGGTGTTACATAACTAATAATGGTGTTACATCACTAGTACTGGTGTTACATCACTATTAATGGTGTTACATCACTAGTACTGGTGTTACATCACTAGTACTGGTGTTACATCACTAGTACTGATGTTACATCACTAGTACTGGTTTTACATCACTATTAATGGTGTTACATCACTAATAATGGTGTTACATCACTGGTACTGGTGTTACATCACTAATAATGGTGTTACATCACTAATAATGGTGTTACATCACTAATAATGGTGTTATATTACTTGTATTGGTGTTACATCACTATTAATGGTGTTACATCACTAGTACTGGTGCTACATCACTAATAATTTTGTTATATCACTAGTACTGTGTTACATCACTAATAATGGTGTTATGAAAATTAAATAAATGTGATTTTCTGAATTCTATACTTTAAAGTGACTGTAAAATGATATGAAATTGTTAATTCTGCACATCATAAATTGTTAAACCAAACGGCCTCAAATACATAATACATCATCAATGAAATATTTAGTCATCAGGTTTGCTTCTGGTACTAATTCACTAGTACTGGTATGACATCACTAGTACTGGTGTTACATCACTAATAATGGTGTTACATCACTAGTACTGGTGTAACATCACTAATAATGGTGTTACATCACTAGTACTAGTGTTACATCACTAATAATGGTGTTACATCACTAGTACTGGTGTTACATCACTAATAATGGTGTTACAATACTAGTACTGGTGTCACATCTCTAATAATGGTGTTACATAACTAATAATGGTGTTACATCACTAGTACTGGTGTTACATCACTAATAATGGTGTTACATCACTAGTACTGGTGTTACATCACTAGTACTGGTTTTACATCACTATTAATGGTGTTACATCACTAATAATGGTGTTACATCACTGGTACTGGTGTTACATCACTAATAATGGTGTTACATCACTAGTACTGGTGTTACATCACTAATAATGGTGTTATATTACTTGTATTGGTGTTACATCACTATTAATGGTGTTACATCACTAATAATTTTGTTACATCACTAATAATTTTGTTACATCACTAATAATGGTGTTATGAAAATTAAATAAATGTGATTTTCTGAATTCTTTACTTTAAAGTGACTGTAAAATGATATGAAATTGTTAATTCTGCACATCATAAATTGTTAAACCAAACGGCCTCAAATACATAACACATCATCAATGAAATATTTAGTCATCAGGTTTACTTCTGGTACTAATTCACTAGTACTGGTATGACATCACTATTAATGGTGTTACATCACTAATAATGGTGTTACATCACTGGTACTGGTGTTACATCACTAATAATGGTGTTATGTCACTAGTACTGGTGTTTCATCACCAATAATGGTGTTACAATACTAGGACTGGTGTCACATCTCTAATAATGGTGTTACATAACTAATAATGGTGTTACATAACTAATAATGGTGTTACATCACTAGTAATGGTGTTACATCACTAGTACTGGTGTTACATCACTAGTACTGGTGTTACATCACTAGTACTGGTGTTACATCACTAGTACTGGTGTTACATCACTAATAATGGTGTTACATCACTAATAATGGTGTTACATCACTAATAATGGTGTTACATCACTAATAATGGTGTTACATCACTAGTACTGGTGTTACATCACTAATAATGGTGTTACATCACTAGTACTGGTTTTACATCCCTATTAATGGTGTTACATCACTGGTACTGGTTTTACATCACTAGTACTGGTGTTACATCACTAGTACTGGTGTTACATCACTAATAATGGTGTTACATCACTAATAATGGTGTTACATCACTTGTATTGGTGTTACATCACTAGTACTGGTGTTACATCACTAGTACTGGTGTTACATCACTATTAATGGTGTTACATCACTAATAATGGTGTTACATCACTAATAATGGTGTTACATTACTAGTACTGGTGTCACATCACTAATAATGGTGTCACATCACTAATAATGGTGTTACAATACTAGTACTGGTGTCACATCACTAATAATGGTGTTACATCACTAATAATGGTGTTACATCACTAATAATGGTGTTACATCACTAATAATGGTGTTACATCACTATCTATTAATGTTGTTATATTACTTGTATTGGTGTTACATCACTAATAATGGTGTTACATTACTAGTACTGGTGTTACATAACTAATAATTGTGTTACATCACTATTAATGATGTAATAGTACCATAGTACTGGTATGACATCACTGGTACTTGTATTACATCACTAGTACTGGTGTTACATCACTAGTACTGGTGTTACATCACTAGTACTGGGATGACTTCACTAGTACTGGTATGACATCACTTCTACTGGTGTAACATCACTAGTACTGGTATGATATGACATGACATTACTAGTACTGGTGTTACATTACTAATACTGATATGACATCACTAATACTCATTAGTACTGGTATGACACCACTAGTACTGGTGTTATATCACTAGTACTGGTATGACATCACTAGTACCGGGATGACATCACTAGTACCGGGATGACATCACTGCTACTGGTGTTACATCACTAATACTGGTGTTACATCACTAGTACTGATATGACATCACTAATACTGGTGTAACATCACTAGTACTGGTATGGCATTAGTAGTACTGGTGTTACATTACTAGTACTGGTGTTATATCACTAGTACTGATATGACATTACTTATACTGGTGTTACATCACAAGTATCGGTATGACATCACTAGTACTGGTGTTACATCACTAGTACTGGTATGTCATCACTAGCACTGGTGTTACATCACTAAAGTTGTCACTAGTAGTAGTATGGCATCACTAATACTGGTGTTACATCACTAGTACTGGTGTTACATCACTAAAGTTGTTACATCACTAGTACTGGTATGACATCACTGGTGCTGGTGTAACATTACTAGTACTGGTATGAAATCACTAGTACTGGGATCCTATCACTAGTACTGGTGTTACATCACTAGTTCTGGTGTTACATCACTTGAACTGGTGTTACATCACTTGCATTGGTATAGCATCACTAGTACTGGTGTTACATTACTAGTACTGGTATGACATCACTGGTACTGGTGCATCATTACTAGTACTGGTGTATCATCACTGGTACTGGTGTATCATCACTGGTACTGGTGTATCATCACTGGTACTGGTGTTACATCACTAGTACTGGGATGACATCACTAGTTCACTAGTACTGGTATGACATAACTTCTACTGGTGTAACATCACTAGTACTGGTATGATATTACATGACATTACTAGTACTGGTGTTACATTACTAATACTGATATGACATCACTAATACTCATTAGTACTGGTATGACACCACTAGTACTGGTGTTATATCACTAGTACTAGTATGACATCACTGCTACTGGTGTTACATCACTAGTACTGGTATGACTTCACTAGTACTGGTATGACATCACTGGTGCTGATGTTACATCACTAGTACTGGTGTTACATTACTAGTACTGGTATGACATCACTAATACGGATGTAACATCACTAGTACTGTTATGACATCACTGGTGTTACATCACTATTACATGTGTTACATCACAAGTACTGGTATGTCATCACTAGCACTGGTGTTACATTACTAGTAGTAGTATGACATCACTAATACTGGTGTTACATCACTAGTACTTACATGACATCACTGGTACTGGTCTATCATTACTAGTACTGGTATGACATCACTGCTGGTACTGGTGTATCATTACTAGTACTGGTGTAACATTACTAGTACTGGTGTAACATTACTAGTACTGGTGTAACACCACTAGTACTGGTGTTACATCACTAGTACTGGTATGACATCACTAGTACTGGTATGACATCACTAGTACTGGTATGACATCACTGGTACTGGTGTTACATCACTAGTACTGGGATGACATCACTAGTACTGGGATGACATCACTAGTTCACTAGTACTGGTGTTATATCACTAGTACTGGGATGACATCACTTCTACTGGTGTAACATCACTAGTACTGGTGTTACATCACTAGTACTGGTGTAACATCACTAGTACTGGTATGATATGACATGACACTACTACTGGTGTTACATTACTAGTACTGGTGTTTTCATCACTAGTACTGGTATGACACCACTAGTACTGGTGTTATATTACTAATACTGGTATGACATCACTAATACTCATGTAACATTATTAGTACTGGTGTTATATCACTAGTACTAGTATGACATCACTGCTACTGGTGTTACATCACTAGTACTGGTATGACATCACTGGTGCTGATGTTAGATCACTAGTACTGGTGTTACATTACTAGTACTGGTATGACATCACTAATACAGGTGAAACATCACTAGTACTGTTATGACAGCACTGGTGTTATTTCATTAGTAAATGCGTTACATCACAAGTACCGGTATGACATCACTAGTACTGGTATGTCATCACTAGCACTGGTGTTACATCATTAGTAGTAGTATGACATCACTAATACTGGTGTTACATCACTAGTACTGACATGACATCATTACTGGTGTATCATTACTAGTACTGGCATGACATCACTGGTACTGGTGTAACATCACTAGTACTGGTGTTACATCACTAGTACTGGTGTTACATCACTAGTACTGTTATGACATCACTGGTGTTACATCACTAGTAAATGTGTTACATCACAAGTACCAGTATGACATCACTAGCACTGGTGTTACATCACTAGCACTGGTGTTACATCACTAGCACTGGTATGACATCACTGGTACTGCTGTATCATCACTAGTACTGGTGTTACATCACTAGTACTGGTATGGCATCAGTAGTACTAGAGTTACATCACTGGCACTGGTGTTACATCATTGGTGTGACATCACTGGTACTGGTGTTACATCACTAGTACTGGTATTCTATCCCCAGTATTGGTTTTACATCACTAGCACTGGTATGACATCACTTGTTCTGGTATGACATCACTAGTACTGGTGTTACATCACTAGCACTGGTATGACATCACTAGTACAGGTGTTACATCACTAATACTTGTGTTACCTCACTACTACTGGTGTTACATTACTAGTACTGGTGTGACATCACTAATACTTGTGTTACCTCACTACTACTAGTGTTACATTACTAGTACTGGTGTGATATCACTAGTACTACTATTCTATCCTTGGTATTGGATTTACATAACTGGTACTGGTATTACATCACTAGTACTGGTATTCTATCACTGGCATTGGTATGACATTACTGGTACTGGTATTATATTACTAGTACTGGTATGACATCAGTGGTACTGGTATGATATCGCTAGTACTGGTATGACATCACTGGTACTGGTATTCTATCCCTGGTATTGTATATACGTCACTGGTATTGGTATTCTAACCCTGGCATTGGTATGGGTTTTTCTTTCATGTAATTAGCAAGAGTCCATGAGCTAGTGACGTATGGGATATACATTCCTACCAGGAGGGGCAAAGTTTCCCAAACCTCAAAATGCCTATAAATACACCCCTCACCACACCCACAAATCAGTTTTACAAACTTTGCCTCCTATGGAGGTGGTGAAGTAAGTTTGTGCTAGATTCTACGTTGATATGCGCTCCGCAGCAGGTTGGAGCCCGGTTTTCCTCTCAGCGTGCAGTGAATGTCAGAGGGATGTGAGGAGAGTATTGCCTATTTGAATTCAATGATCTCCTTCTACGGGGTCTATTTCATAGGTTCTCTGTTATCGGTCATAGAGATTCATCTCTTACCTCCCTTTTCAGATCGACGATATACTCTTATATATACCATTACCTCTACTGATTCTCGTTTCAGTACTGGTTTGGCTTTCTACTACATGTAGATGAGTGTCCTGGGGTAAGTAAGTCTTATTTTCTGTGACACTCTAAGCTATGGTTGGGCACTTTTATATAAAGTTCTAAATATATGTATTCAAACATTTATTTGCCTTGACTCAGGATGTTCAACGTTCCTTATTTCAGACAGTCAGTTTCATATTTGGGATAATGCATATGAATAAATCATTTTTTTCTTACCTTAAAATTTGACTTTTTTTCCTGTGGGCTGTTAGGCTTGCGGGGGCTGAAAATGCTTCATTTTATTGCGTCATTCTTGGCGCAGACTTTATTGGCGCAAACATTTTTTTCTGTTTCCGGCGTCATACGTGTCGCCGGAAGTTGCGTCATTTTTTGACGTTTTTTTGCGCCAAAAGTGTCGGCGTTCCGGATGTGGCGTCATTTTTGGCGCCAAAAGCATTTAGGCGCCAAAAAATGTGGGCGTCTTTTTTTGGCGCTAAAAAATATGGGCGTCACTATTGTCTCCACATTATTTAAGTCTCATTATTTATTGCTTCTGGTTGCTAGAAGCTTGTTCACTGGCATTTTTTCCCATTCCTGAAACTGTCATTTAAGGAATTTGATCAATTTTGCTTTATATGTTGTTTTTTCTATTACATATTGCAAGATGTCCCAGATTGACACTGAGTCAGAAGATACTTCTGGAAAAACGCTGCCTGGTGCTGGATCTACCAAAGTTAAGTGTATCTGTTGTAAACTTGTGGTATCTGTTCCTCCAGCTGTTGTTTGTAATGAATGTCATGACAAACTTGTTAATGCAGATAATATTTCCTTTAGTAATGTTACATTACCTGTTGTGGTTCCGTCAACATCTAATACTCAGAGTGTTCCTGTTAACATAAGAGATTTTGTTTCTAAATCCATTAAGAAGGCTATGTCTGTTATTCCTCCTTCTAGTAAACGTAAAAAGTCTTTTAAAACTTCTAATTTTTCAGATGAATTTTTAAATGAACATCATCATTCTGATTCTGATAGTAGTTCCTCTGGCTCAGAGGATTCTGTCTCAGAGGTTGATGCTGATAAATCTTCATATTTATTCAAAATGGAATTTATTCGTTCTTTACTTAAAGAGGTCTTAATTGCATTAGAAATAGAGGATTCTGGTCCTCCTGATACTAAATCTAAACGTTTGAATAAGGTTTTTAAATCTCCTGTAGTTATTCCAGAAGTTTTTCCTGTCCCTGATGCTATTTCTGAAGTAATCTCCAGGGAATGGAATAATTTGGGTAATTCATTTACTCCTTCTAAACGTTTTAAGCAATTATATCCTGTGCCATCTGACAGATTAGAATTTTGGGACAAAATCCCTAAGGTTGATGGGGCTGTCTCTACTCTGGCTAAACGTACTACTATTCCTACGGCAGATAGTACTTCCTTTAAGGATCCTTTAGATAGGAAGATTGAATCCTTTCTAAGAAAAGCTTACTTATGTTCAGGTAATCTTCTTAGACCTGCTATATCTTTAGCGGATGTTGCTGCAGCTTCAACTTTTTGGTTAGAAGCTTTAGCGCAACAAGTATCAGATCATAATTCTCATAGCATTGTTAATCTTCTTCAACATGCTAATAACTTTATTTGTGATGCCATCTTTGATATCATTAGAGTTGATGTCAGGTATATGTCTCTAGCTATTCTAGCTAGAAGAGCTTTATGGCTTAAAACTTGGAATGCTGATATGTCTTCTAAGTCAACTTTGCTTTCCCTTTCTTTCCAGGGTAATAAATTATTTGGTTCTCAGTTGGATTCTATTATCTCAACTGTTACTGGAGGGAAAGGAACTTTTTTACCACAGGATAAAAAATCTAAAGGTAAATTTAGGTCTAATAATCGTTTTCGTTCCTTTCGTCACAATAAGGAACAAAAGCCTGATCCTTCACCCACAGGAGCGGTATCAGTTTGGAAACCATCTCCAGTCTGGAATAAATCCAAGCCTTTTAGAAAACCAAAGCCAGCTCCCAAGTCCACATGAAGGTGCGGCCCTCATTCCAGCCCAGCTGGTAGGGGGCAGATTACGATTTTTCAAAGAAATTTGGATCAATTCAATTCACAATCTTTGGATTCAAAACATTGTTTCAGAAGGGTACAGAATTGGCTTCAAGATAAGGCCGCCTGCAAAGAGATTTTTTCTTTCCCGTGTCCCAGTAAATCCAGCGAAGGCTCAAGCATTTCTGAAATGTGTTTCAGATCTAGAGTTGGCTGGAGTAATTATGCCAGTTCCAGTTCTGGAACAGGGGCTGGGGTTTTATTCAAATCTCTTCATTGTACCAAAGAAGGAGAATTCCTTCAGACCAGTTCTGGATCTAAAAATATTGAATCGTTATGTAAGGATACCAACATTCAAAATGGTAACTATAAGGACTATCCTGCCTTTTGTTCAGCAAGGGCATTATATGTCCACAATAGATTTACAGGATGCATATCTGCATATTCCGATTCATCCAGATCACTATCAGTTTCTGAGATTCTCTTTCCTAGACAAGCATTACCAGTTTGTGGCTCTGCCGTTTGGCCTAGCAACAGCTCCAAGAATTTTTACAAAGGTTCTCGGTGCCCTTCTGTCTGTAATCAGAGAACAGGGTATTGTGGTATTTCCTTATTTGGACGATATCTTGGTACTTGCTCAGTCTTCACATTTAGCAGAATCTCATACGAATCGACTTGTGTTGTTTCTTCAAGATCATGGTTGGAGGATCAATTTACCGAAAAGTTTGTTGATTCCTCAAACAAGGGTAACCTTTTTAGGTTTCCAGATAGATTCAGTGTCCATGACTCTGTCTCTGACAGACAAGAGACGTCTAAAATTGATCTCAGCTTGTCGAAACCTTCAATCACAATCATTCCCTTCGGTAGCCTTATGCATGGAAATTCTAGGTCTTATGACTGCTGCATCGGACGCGATCCCCTTTGCTCGTTTTCACATGCGATCTCTTCAGCTCTGTATGCTGAACCAGTGGTGCAGGGATTACACAAAGATATCTCAATTAATATCTTTAAAACCGATTGTACGACATTCTCTGACGTGGTGGACAGATCACCATCGTTTAGTTCAGGGGGCTTCTTTTGTTCTTCCGACCTGGACTGTAATTTCAACAGATGCAAGTCTGACAGGTTGGGGAGCTGTTTGGGGGTCTCTGACAGCACAAGGGGTTTGGGAATCTCAGGAGGTGAGATTACCAATCAATATTTTGGAACTCTGTGCAATTTTCAGAGCTCTTCAGTCATGGCCTCTTCTGAAGAGAGAATCGTTCATTTGTTTTCAGACAGACAATGTCACAACTGTGGCATACATCAATCATCAAGGAGGGACTCACAGTCCTCTGGCTATGAAAGAAGTATCTCGAATACTGGTATGGGCGGAATCCAGCTCCTGTCTAGTTTCTGCGGTTCATATCCCAGGTATAGACAATTGGGAAGCGGATTATCTCAGTCGCCAAACGTTACATCCGGGCGAATGGTCTCTTCACCCAGAGGTATTTCTTCAGATTGTTCAAATGTGGGGACTTCCAGAAATAGATCTGATGGCTTCTCATCTAAACAAGAAACTTCCCAGGTATCTGTCCAGATCCAGGGATCCTCAAGCGGAAGCAGTGGATGCATT
Source organism: Bombina bombina (assembly GCF_027579735.1). Classification (NCBI taxonomy): domain Eukaryota; kingdom Metazoa; phylum Chordata; class Amphibia; order Anura; family Bombinatoridae; genus Bombina; species Bombina bombina. The sequence continues at coordinate 285,246,847 of NC_069507.1, read as the reverse complement.
GTCACTTCCTTGGAAGTATTATCCTGCCTATATCTTTCCGCCTCTAGTTCTTCTTCCAAGAGTAATCTCCAAGATTCTGAAGGAATGCTCGTTTGTTCTGCTGGTGGCTCCAGCATGGCCTCACAGGTTTTGGTATGCGGATCTTGTCCGGATGGCCTCTTGCCAACCGTGGACTCTTCCGTTAAGACCAGACCTTCTGTCGCAAGGTCCTTTTTTCCATCAGGATCTCAAATCCTTAAATTTAAAGGTATGGAGATTGAACGCTTGATTCTTAGTCAAAGAGGTTTCTCTGACTCTGTGATTAATACTATGTTACAGGCTCGTAAATCTGTATCTAGGAAGATATATTATAGAGTCTGGAAGACTTACATTTCTTGGTGTCTTTCTCATCACTTTTCCTGGCATTCTTTTAGAATTCCGAGAATTTTACAGTTTCTTCAGGATGGTTTGGATAAAGGTTTGTCTGCAAGTTCCTTGAAAGGACAAATCTCTGCTCTTTCTGTTCTTTTTTCATAGAAAGATTGCTAATCTTCCTGATATTCATTGTTTTGTACAAGCTTTGGTTCGTATAAAACCTGTCATTAAGTCAATTTCTCCTCCTTGGAGTTTGAATTTGGTTCTGAGGGCTCTTCAAGCTCCTCCGTTTGAACCTATGCATTCATTAGACATTAAATTACTTTCTTGGAAAGTTTTGTTTCTTTTGGCCATCTCTTCTGCTAGAAGAGTTTCTGAATTATCTGCTCTTTCTTGTGAGTCTCCTTTTCTGATTTTTCATCAGGATAAGGCGGTGTTGCGAACTTCTTTTAAATTTTTACCTAAGGTTGTGAATTCTAACAACATTAGTAGAGAAATTGTGGTTCCTTCATTATGTCCTAATCCTAAGAATTCTAAGGAGAGATCATTGCATTCTTTGGATGTAGTTAGAGCTTTGAAATATTATGTTGAAGCTACTAAGAATTTCCGAAAGACTTCTAGTTTATTTGTTATCTTTTCCGGTTCTAGGAAAGGTCAGAAGGCCTCTGCCATTTCTTTGGCATCTTGGTTGAAATCTTTAATTCATCATGCTTATGTCGAGTCGGGTAAAACTCCGCCTCAAAGGATTACAGCTCATTCTACTAGGTCAGTTTCTACTTCCTGGGCGTTTAGGAATGAAGCTTCGGTTGATCAGATTTGCAAAGCAGCAACTTGGTCTTCTTTGCATACTTTTACTAAATTCTACCATTTTTATGTGTTTTCTTCTTCTGAAGCAGTTTTTGGTAGAAAAGTACTTCAGGCAGCTGTTTCAGTTTGATTCTTCTGCTTATAATTTCAGTTTTTTTCATTTTAAGATTTAAACTTTATTTTGGGTGTGGATTATTTTCAGCGGAATTGGCTGTCTTTATTTTATCCCTCCCTCTCTAGTGACTCTTGCGTGGAAGATCCACATCTTGGGTAGTCATTATCCCATACGTCACTAGCTCATGGACTCTTGCTAATTACATGAAAGAAAACATAATTTATGTAAGAACTTACCTGATAAATTCATTTCTTTCATATTAGCAAGAGTCCATGAGGCCCACCCTTTTTTGTGGTGGTTTTGATTTTTTTGATTTTTTTGTATAAACCACAATTATTCCAATTCCTTATTTTTTTATGCTTTCGCACTTTTTTCTTATCACCCCACTTCTTGGCTATGCGTTAAACTGATTTGTGGGTGTGGTGAGGGGTGTATTTATAGGCATTTTGAGGTTTGGGAAACTTTGCCCCTCCTGGTAGGAATGTATATCCCATACGTCACTAGCTCATGGACTCTTGCTAATATGAAAGAAATGAATTTATCAGGTAAGTTCTTACATAAATTATGTTTTTACGTCACTGGTACTGATATGACATCACTGATACATGTATGATATCACTAGTACTGCTATTCTATCCCTGGTATTAGTTTTACATGTATGACATTACTAGTACTGTTATGGCATCACTGATACTAGTAATACATAATTTAAACTGGTATTCTATCCTTGGTACTGTATGACATCACTGGTACTGGTTTGACATCACTAGGGCTGGTATTACATCACTGTTACTAGCATGACATTACTGATACCAGTATGACTGGTACTGGTTTTCTATCACTAGTACTAGTATTACGTCACTAGTACTGGTATGGCATCACTAGTACTGTTTTATGACATCACTGGTACTGTTATGATATTACTGAAGTTTGTATGACATCACTGGTCTTGTTATACTTACTGCAATTTGCTTCTTCAGACTTTCTGCCTCCTGACGTAACTGCTCAAGCTCAGCCATCCTGAGGGCCTACAGAGGCAGGTGGGTGGGTAGGGTATGGGAAGAAGAGGGCCAGATACAATAAGGATGAGATAAGGTGGGAGAAATGAATAAAGGGGAGGGAAGGATGAGGTGAGAGTGCGGAGGACTGAGGGGAGGATAAAGGAAGAGAAGCAGAGATGGCAAATAAGAGTGGAACATAAAATAGAAGAAAAAGGATATAGATGAAGGAGATAAAATATGAGAAACTGGTAGGGTGAAGAAAAGAGGAAACAAATGTACAAAAACAAAAATAACAAGAGATTGCTGGGAGTGGAAAGTGAGACAGACAATACGTGGTGAGAGTTATAGCAGGCATTAGACAGACAATAAGGGGTGAGAGTTACAGCAAACATTAGACAGACAATAAGGGGTGAGAGTTACAGACATTAGACAGACAATAAGGGGTGAGAGGTACAGCAGAAATTAATCAGACAAGCATATGGGGCAATTGGGGTGAGTAAGAGGGGGGTTGGGGTGATGTGGAGGTGGCGTGGTTGATGAGGAAAGGGGATTTGGGTGATGAGAGAGAGGATTGTGGTGATAAGGTGGGGAGATTGGGGTGATGTGGAAGGGAGTTGGGATGAGGAAGGGGATTGGGGTGATGAAGAGGGGGATGGGGTGAGTAAGGAGAGATTGGCGTGATGTAGAGAGGTGGTGGTTGATGAGGAGCGGGTAGTTGATAAGGAGAAGGGATTGGGTTTATATGGATGGGAAATTGGGGTGATGTGGAGGGGGGGTTGGGGTGAGGAAGAGGGGAGATTGGGGTGATGTGGAGGATGTTGGGGTGATGAGGAGGAATAAGAAAAAAATAAGAAACATGGTAACATGTTAACGCAATATGTCTTGTTCTGCCCCCAAGCCTATTCATCCCACCATGATATGCCTTGTGCCTTATCAGCTGGCTCCCCTTATGCCACATCAGTCCTCATTCTACGTCCTATCCACACCCCAGACACACAAGCACCCACTAGCAAGCACAAATCCTATACACAGCACTGGACACTCCCAACACTTATTTACACACTTACACACACTCTGACTTCTGCTTGGGTTGGGTGCGCATGTCCGTTCGGATCGGCGCATGTCACCCTGTGTGCTGATTTCAGTGCATCCTTGAGTTGTGTTCTGGCGCCTACTGCACTATTTAATGGGTGTGTTTCTATTTCTCCTTGCACCTGTATAGGACTCATTCCCAGCTGTTCTAATTAAAATTATTACTGATTCCTGTTGCCGACCTTGCTGTGTATCTCTGACTGTGTTTCTTGATTGTGATTCTGCCTTCTATTGTCTGGATTCCTTTTCATCCTTGACTGGGACTGTGTGTTCTCTGTTGCCCTCTGATTTTGTACCTCCTTCTGGCTGCTGATTTTGTACCTCCTTCTGGCTGCTGATTTTGTACCTTCTTCTGGCTGCTGATTTTGTACCTACTGCTGACTGCTGATTTTGTACCTACTGCTGATTTTGTACCTACTGCTGACAACTGATTTTGTACCTACTGCTGATTTTGTACCTACTGCTGACTGCTGATTTTGTACCTACTGCTGACTGCTGATTTTGTACCTACTGCTGACAACTGATTTTGTACCTACTTCTGGCTGCTGATTTTGTACCTACTGCTGATTTTGTACCTACTTCTGGCTGCTGATTTTGTACCTACTGCTGACAGCTGATTTTGTACCTATTGCTGATTTTGTACCTACTGCTGCCAGCTGATTTTGTACCTATTGCTGATTTTGTACCTACTGCTGACAGCTGATTTTGTACCTACAGCTGATTTTGTACCTACTGCTGACAGCTGATTTTGTACCTACTGCTGACAACTGATTTTGTACCTACTGCTGATTTTGTACCTACTGCTGACTGCTGGTTTTGTACCTACTGCTGACAACTGATTTTGTACCTACATCTGCCCGCTGATTTTGTATCTACTGCTGATTTTGTACCTACTTCTGACTGCTGATTTTGTACCTACATTTGCCCGCTGATTTTGTACCTACTGCTGATTTTGTACCTACTTCTGCCCTCTGATTTTGTACCTACATCTACCCGCTGATTTTGTACCTACTGCTGACTGCTGATTTTGTACCTACTGCTTACAGTTTATTTTGTATCTACTGCTCATTTTGTACCTACTTCTGACCGCTGAATTGTATTTACTTCTGACCTGCTGCTGATTTTGTACCTACTTGTGCCTGCTGATTTTGTACCTACTTGTGCCTGCTGATTTTGTACCTACTGCTGACAGCTAAATTTTTGTACCTACTTCTGCCTGCTGATTTTGTACCTACTTCTGCCTGCTGATTTTGTACCTACTTCTGCCTGCTGATTTTGTACCTACTGCTGACAGCTACATTTTTGTACCTACTTCTGGCTGCTGATTTTGTACCTACTTCTGGCTGCTGATTTTGTACCTATTTCTGGCTGCTGATTTTGTACCTACTTCTGGCTGCTGATTTTGTACCTACTTCTGGCAGCTAAATTTTTGTACCTACTTCTGGCTGCTGATTTTGTACCTACTTCTGGCTGCTGATTTTGTACCTACTACTGACTGCTGATTTTGTACCTACTACTGACTGCTGATTTTGTACCTACTTCTGACCGCTGATTTTGTACCTACTTCTGGCCGCTGATTTTGTACCTACTTCTGTCCGCTGATTTTGTACATACTTCTGGCCCCTGATTTTGTACCTACTTCTGACTGCAGATTTTGAGGTCTATTTATGAAGCAACGGATGCTGCCTCCGACCCACTCTGCTTCAGTTCCGCCTGAAGCAGAAGTTAAGAAGCAGCGGTCCTAAGGCCGCTGCTCCTTAACTCGTCCGCCACCTCTGAGGTGGCGGACAGCAATCCGCCCGATCGAATACAATCGGGCTGATTGACACCCCCTGCTAGCGGCCAAACTGCTAGTGCTATGATAAATGCTGACAGCGTATGCTGTCGGCATTTTTCGATGTGCGGCGGACATGATCCGCTATATCGGATCATGTCTGCCCACACATTAACAAATGGACTCCTTTGTACCTACTGCTGATTTTGTACCTACTGCTGGCTGCTGATTTTGTACCTACTTCTGACTGCTGATTTTGTACCTACTGCTGACTGCTGATTTTGTACCTACTGCTGATTTTGTACCTACTGCTGGCTGCTGATTTTGTACCTACTGCTGGCTGCTGATTTTGTACCTACTTCTGCCCGCTGATTTTGTACCTACTTCTGCCCGCTGATTTTGTACCTACTTCTGCCCGCTGATTTTGTACCTACTGCTGACTGCTGATTTTGTACCTACTGCTGACTGCTGATTTTGTACCTACTGCTGACTGCTGATTTTGTACCTACTGCTGACAGCTGATTTTGTATCTACTGCTGATTTTGTACCTATTACTGACTGCTGATTTTGTACCTATTACTGACTGCTGATTTTGTACCTATTACTGACTGCTGATTTTGTACCTACTTCTGCCTGCTGATTTTGTACCTACTGCTGACAGCTAAATTTGTGTACCTACTTCTGCCTGCTGATTTTGTACCTACTGCTTACAGCTGATTTTGTACCTACTTTTGACTGCTGATTTTCTACCTACTTCTGACAGATGATTTTGTACCTACTGCTGATTTTGTACCTACTGCTGATTTTGTACCTACTTCTGACAGCTGATTTTGTACCTACTGCTGACTGCTGATTTTGTACCTACTGCTGACTGCTGATTTTGTACCTGCTGCTGACTGCTGATTTTGTACCTACTTCTGACTGCTGATTTTGTACCTACTTCTGGTCACTGATTTTTATACCTACTGCTGACAGCTGATTTTGTACCTACTTCTGGCTGCTGATTTGTACCTACTGCTGGTTTTATACCTACTGCTGACAGCTGATTTTGTACCTTTTTCTGACAGCTGATTTTGTACCTTTTTCTGACAGCTGATTTTGTACCTTTTTCTGACAGCTGATTTTGTACCTACTGCTGACAGCTGATTTTGTACCTACTTCTGGCTGCTGATTTTGTACCTACTTCTGCCTGCTGATTTTCTACCTACTGCTGCCTGCTTATTTATACCTACTTCTGGCTGCTGATTTTGTACCTACTTCTGCCTGCTGATTTTGTACCTACTTCTGCCCGCTGATTTTGTACCTACTGCTGCCTGCTGATTTATACCTACTTCTGGCTGCTGATTTTTGTACCTACTTCTCCCTGGTGATTTTGTACCTATTTCTGCTGCTCATTGTGTACCTATTTCTGGCCGCTGATTTTGTACCTACTTCTGACTGCAGATTCTGTACCTACTGCTGACTGCTGATTTTGTACCTATTTCTGGCTGCTGATTTTGTACCTATTTCTGGCTGCTGATTTTGTACCTACTTCTGACTGCAGATTCTGTACCTACTGCTGACTGCTGATTTTGTACCTATTTCTGCCGCTCATTGTGTACCTATTTCTGGCCGCTGATTTTGTACCTACTTCTGACTGCAGATTCTGTACCTACTGCTGACTGCTGATTTTGTACCTATTTCTGGCTGCTGATTTTGTACCTATTTCTGGCTGCTGATTTTGTACCTATTTCTGGCTGCTGATTTTGTACCTATTTCTGGCTGCAGATTTGTACCTATTTCTGACTGCTGATTTTGTACCTACTTCTGGCTGCTGATTTTGTACCTATTTCTGCCCTCTGATTTTGTACCTACTGCTTATTTTGTACCTACTTCTGACTGCTGATTTTGTACCTACAATTACAAATACTATGTACTGTTTTTTGGCGCCTTGCACAAATCATTTAAATAGTTTGATCATGTCAACTGTGTGTTAGCATGAATAAGGGTTAATTGCCAACCCGAATTATTGCTGTTTGTCTTGGGCATCCCCCACACTTGCAATAAAGTCCACTTTGTTTTGCTGGAGTTTCGGAGTATTTGTGGTTAAAGTGAATGTAAATTTTGATGCTAAAGTGCCCGGTTTTTAAAACTTCGATTAAAAACAGGGGCACTTTAATTCATCAAAATTTTAATTTCACTCCTGTTGTGAAAAAATACTTACCTTTTAAACTTCACAGCAGCTCCAGCTTCCTCCGCCCGTTTCAAAGCCTCTTCCTGGGTCTAAAATGAGGCATCTGGCTTCCTCCAATCACAGCAGAGAATCAGACACTGAATCCCCCGGGGGGGAAGCTGTGATTGGAGGATGACCTATCAATCATTTCTGACATCAGAAATGGCTTGTGAGACCGTAGGAAGCTGGAGCTGCTGTGAAGTTTAAAAGGCAAGTATTTTTCTCACAACAGGAGTGAAATGTAAATTTTGATGAATTAAAGTGTCCCTGTTTTTAATCAAAGTTTTAAAAAACGGGCACTTTAGCATCAACATTTACATTCACTTTAATACAGGCTTGGTAAGCCTTCTCCTGGCAAAGTGTTTGGTGCTGTATTCTTTTCTGAAATTTTTTATTTTGTACCTACTTCTGCCCTCTGATTATGTACCTACTGCTTTCTGCTGATTTTGTATCTACTGCTGATTTTGTACCTACTTCTGGCTGCTGATTTTGTAACTACTTCTGGCTGCTGATTTTATACCTACCGTATCTAACAAAAGTGAGTACACTCCTCACATTTTTGTAAATATTTTATAATATATTTTCATGTGACAACACTGAAGAAATGACACTTTGCTACAATGTAAAGTAATGAGTGTACAGCCTGTATAACAGTGTAAATTTGCTGTCCCCTCAAAATAACTCAACAAACAGCCATTAATGTCTAAACCGTTGGCAACAAAAGTGCGTACACTCCTAAGTGGAAATGTCCAAAATGTCAATATTTTGTGTGGCCACCATTACTTTCCAGCACTGCCTTAACCCTCATGGGCATAGAGTTCACCAGAGCTTCACAGGTTGACACTGTGAGTCCTCTTCTACTGCTCCATGACAACATCACGGAGCTGGTGGATGTTAGAGACCTTTTGCTCCCCCACCTTCCATTTGAGGATGCCCCAAAGATGCTCAATAGGGTTTAGGTCTGGAGACATGCTTGGCCAGTCCATCACCTTTACCCTCAGCTTCTTTAGCAAGGCACTGGTCGTCTTGGAGGTGTGTTTGGGGTCATTATCATGTGGGAATACTGCCTTGCGGCCCAGTCTCCGAAGGGAGGGGATCATGCTCTGCTTCTGTATGTCACAGTACATGTTGGCATTCATGGTTCCCTCAATGAACTGTAGCTCCACAGTGCTAGCAGCATTCATCCAGACCATAACACTCCCACTACCATGCTTGACTGTAGGCAAGACACACTTGTCTTTCTACTCCTCACCTGTTTGCCACCACACACGCTTGACACCATCTGAACCAAATAAGTTTAACTTGGTCTCATCGGACCTCAGGACATGATTCCAGTAATCCATGTCCCTAGTCTGCTTGTTTTCAGCAAACTGTTTGCAGGCTTTCTTGTGCATCATCTTTAGAAGAGGCTTCCTTCTGGGATGACAGCCATGCAGACCAATTTGATGCAGTGTGCGGCGTATGGTCTGAGCACTGGCAGGCTGACCCCCCACCATTTCAACCTCTGCAGCAATGCTGGCAGCACTCATACGTCTATTTCCCAAAGATAACCTCTGGATATGATGCTGAGCATGTGCACTCAACTTCTTTGGTCGACCATGGCGAGGCCTGTTCTGAGTGGAACTTGTCCTGTGAAACCGCTGTATGGTCTTGCCCACCGTGCTACAGCTCAGTTTCAGGGTCTTGGCAATCTTCTTATAGCCTAGGCCATATTTATGTAGAGCAACAATTATTTTTTTCAGATCCTCAGAGAGTTCTTTGCCATGAGGGGCCATGTTGAACTTCCAGTGACCAGTATGAGAGAGTGTGAGAGCGATAACACCAAATTTAACACACCTGCTCCCTATTCACACATGAGACCTTGTAACACTAATGAGTCACATGACACTGGGAAGGGAAATGGCTAATTGGGCCCAATTTGGACATTTCCGCTTAGGGGTGTACTCACTTTTGCTGCCAACGGTTTAGACATTAATGGCTCTGTGTTGAGATATTTTGAGGGGACAGCAAATTTACACTGTTATACAGGCTATACACTCACTACTTTACATTGTAGCAAAGTGTCATTTCTTCAGTGTTGTCACATGAAAAGATAAAATAAAATATTTACATAAATGTGAGGGGTGTACTCACTTTTGTGAGATACTGTACTTCTGGCTGCTGATTTTGTACCTACTGCTGCCCGCTGATTTTGTACCTACTTCTGCCTTCTGATTTTGTGCCTACTTCTGCCCGGTGATTTTGTACCTACTTTTGCCCGCTGATTTTGTACCTACTTTTGAACACGCTCATTTATTTACACACACACTCATTTATTTGCACACATACACACACTCATTTATTTACACGCATACACACGCTCATTTAGTTACACACATACACACACACACTCATTTAGTTACACACATACACACGCTCATTTATTTACCCACATACACACACTCATTTATTTACACGCATACACATGCTAATTTATTTACACACATACACACGCTTATTTATTTACACACATACACATGCTCTAATTTATTTACACAAATACACATACACACACTCATTTATTTACACACAATCATTTATTTACACACTTACACACGCTCATTTATTTACACACATACGCTCATTTATTTACACACTCATTTATTTACACACGCTCCTTTATTTACACACATACACACACTCATTTAATTACACACGCTCATTTATTGCTAATGCAACACTCTTCACTATGGTCTTCCAAGCTACCGCCTGTCATTAGTGCAACTCTCTCTGCTGTGGTCTTCCAAGCTACCACCTGTCACTAGTGCAACTCTCTCTACTATGGTCCTCCAAGCTACCGCCTGTCACTACTGCAACATACTTCACTATGGTCTTCCAAGCTACCGCCTGTCACTACTGCAACACTCTTCACTATGGTATTCCAAGCTACCACCTGTCAATACTGCAACTCTCTCCACTATGGTGAATGGTCCTCCAAGCTACCGCCTGTCACTACTGCAATTCTCTCCACTATGGTCCTCCAAACTACCGCCTGTCACTACTGCTACTCTCTACTGTGGCCTTCCAAGCTACCAGCTGTTACTACTGCAACACTCTTCACTATGGTCTTCCAAGCTACCACCTGTCACTAGTGCAACTCTCTCTACTGTGGTCTTCCAAGCTACCGCTTATCGCTAGTGCCTCTCTCTCTACTGTGGTCTTCCAAGCTACCACCTGTCACTAGTGCAACTCTCTCTACTGTGGTCTTCCAAGCTACCGCTTGTCACTAGTGCAACTCTCTCTACTGTGGTCTTCCAAGCTACTGCCTGTCACTAGTGCAACTCTCTCTACTATGGTCCTCCAAGCTACCGCCTGTCACTACTGCAACTCTCTCTACTGTGGTCTTCTAAGCTACCACCTCTCACTAGTGTAACTCTCTCTACTGTGGTCTTCCAAGCTACCTCCTGTCACTAGTGCAACTCTCTCTACTATGGTCCTCCAAGCTACCGCCTGTCACTACTGCAACTCTCTCTCTACTGTGGTCTTCCAAGCTACCTCCTGTCACTAGTGCAACTCTTTCTACTGTGGTCTTCCAAGCTACCTCCTGTCACTACTGCAACTCTCTCTACTGTGGTCTTCCAAGCTACTCCCTGTCATTACTGCAACTCTATCCAGTGAAGTCCTCCAAGATACCATCTGTCACTACTGCAACACTCTCCACTGTGGTCCTCCAAGCTACCATCTGCCACTACTGCAGCACTCTCCACTGTGGTCCTCCAAGCTACCACCTGTCACTACTGCAACACACTTCATTATGGTCTTCCAAGCTACCGCCTGTCACTAGTGCAACTCTCTCTACTGTGGTCTTCCAAGCTACCGCCTGTCATTACTACAACTCTATCCACTGTGGTCCTCCAAGCTAATGCCTGTCACTACTGCAACACTATCCACTGTGGTCCTTCAAGCTACTGCCTTTCACTACTGCAACACTCTCCACTGTGGTCCTCCAAGCTACCGTCTGTCACTACTGCAACACTCTTCAGTATAGTATTCTAAGCTACCGCCTGTTACTACTGCAACTCTCTCCACTATGGTCCTCCAAGCTAACGCCTGCAACTCCCTCCACAATGTTCCTCCAAGCTACCGCCTGTCACTAGTGCAACTCTCTCTACTATGGTCCTCCAAGCTACCACCTGTCACTAGTGCAACTCTCTCTACTGTGGTCTTCCAAGCTACCGTCTGTTACTAGTGCAACTCTCTCTACTGTAGTCTTCCAAGCTACCACCTGTCACTACTGCAACACTCTCCACTGTGGTCCTCCAAGCTACCGTCTGTCACTAGTGCAACTCTCTCTACTATGGTCTTTCAAGCTACCGCCTGTCACTACTGCAACACTCTCCACTGTGGTCTTCCAAGCTACCGCCTGTCACTAGTGCAACTCTCTCTACTATGATCTGAGCTCTGCCCTTGTCTGCAAATAATCCTGTACAAGCTCTCTTTCGCTCTGCCCATGGTTTCCTTTATATGTGGAAGTCTTTGTCTCGGTCAGTAAGACTTGACACTGTCTTGCAAGCGTTCCTTAAAAAATATATCTGTTAAATATCTGGGGACACATAATTTACAAAAAAAATGCTTGTCCAGCCTCTGATCCGTGCACTACTTACATACACTTACACATACAATCACATGCACACTAGTTACATACACTTATACATACAATCACATGCACGCTAGTTACATACACTTATACATACAATCACATGCACACTAGTTACAAACACTTATACATACAATCACATGCACACTACTAACATACACTTATACATACAATCACATGCACACTAGTTACATACACTTATACATACAATCACATGCACACTAGTTACATACACTTATACATACAATCACATGCACACTAGTTACATACACTTATACATACAATCACAAACACACTAGTTACATACACTTATACATACAATCACATGCACACTAGTTACATACACTAATACATACAATCACATGCACACTAGTTACATACACTAATACATACAATCACATGCACACTAGTTACATACACTTATACATACAATCACATGCACACTAGTTACATACACTTATACATACAATCACATGCACACTAGTTACATACACTTATACATACAATCACATGCACACTAGTTACATACACTAATACATACAATCACATGCACACTAGTTACATACACTTATACATACAATCTCACATGCACTAGTTACATACACTTATACATACAGTCACATGCACACTAGTTACATACACTTATACATACAATCACATGCACTAGTTCCATACACTTATACATACAGTCATATACACTAGTTACATACACTTATACATACAATCTCACATGCACTAGTTACATACACTTATACATACAATCACATGCACACTAGTTACATACACTTATACATACAATCACATGCACACTAGTTACATACACTAATACATACAATCACATGCACACTAGTTACATACACTAATACATACAATCACATGCACACTAGTTACATACACTAATACATACAATCACATGCACACTAGTTACATACACTTATACATACAATCACATGCACACTAGTTACATACACTTATACATACAATCTCACATGCACTAGTTACATACACTTATACATACAATCACATGCACACTAGTTACATACACTTATACATACAATCACATGCACACTAGTTACATACACTTATACATACAATCACATGCACACTACTAACATACACTTATACATACAATCACATGCACACTAGTTACATACACTAATACATACAATCACATGCACACTAGTTACATACACATATACATACAATCACATGCACACTAGTTACATACACTTATACATACAATCTCACATGCACTAGTTACATACACTTATACATACAATCACATACACACTAGTTACATACACTTATACATACAATCACATGCACACTAGTTACATACACTAATACATACAATCACATGCACACTAGTTACATACACTAATACATACAATCACATGCACACTAGTTACATACACTAATACATACAATCACATGCACACTAGTTACATACACTTATACATACAATCACATGCACACTAGTTACATACACTTATACATACAATCACATGCACACTAGTTACATACACTAATACATACAATCACATGCACACTAGTTACATACACTTATACATACAATCTCACATGCACTAGTTACATACACTTATACATACAGTCACATGCACACTAGTTACATACACTTATACATACAATCACATGCACTAGTTCCATACACTTATACATACAGTCATATACACTAGTTACATACACTTATACATACAATCTCACATGCACTAGTTACATACACTTATACATACAATCACATGCACACTAGTTACATACACTTATACATACAATCACATGCACACTAGTTACATACACTTATACATACAATCACATGCACACTAGTTACATACACTTATACATACAATCACATGCACACTAGTTACATACACTTATACATACAATCACATGCACACTAGTTACATACACTTATACATACAATCACATGCACACTACTAACATACACTTATACATACAATCACATGCACACTAGTTACATACACTTATACATACAATCACATGCACACTAGTTACATACACTCATACATACAATCACATGCACACTAGTTACATACACTTATACATACAATCACATGCACACTAGTTACATACACTAATACATACAATCACATGCACACTAGTTACATACACTTATACATACAATCACATACACACTAGTTACATACACTTATACATACAATCACACGCACACTAGTTACATACACTTATACATACAGTCACATGCACACTAGTTACATACACTTATACATACAATCACATGCACTAGTTACATACACTTATACATACAATCACATACACACTAGTTACATACACTTATACATACAATCACATGCACACTAGTTACATACACTTATACATACAATCACATGCACACTAGTTACATACACTTATACATACAATCACATGCACACTAGTTACATACACTTATACATACAATCACATGCACACTAGTTACATACACTTATACATACAATCACATGCACACTAGTTACATACACTTATACATACAATCACATGCACACTAGTTACATACACTTATACATACAATCACATACACACTAGTTACATACACTTATACATACAATCACATGCACACTACTTACATACACTTATACATACAATCACATGCACACTAGTTACATACACTTATACATACAATCACATGCACACTAGTTACATACACTTATACATACAATCACATGCACACTAGTTACATACACTTATACATACAATCACATGCACACTAGTTACATACACTTATACATACAGTCACATGCACACTAGTTACATACACTTATACATACAGTCACATGCACACTAGTTACATACACTTATACATACAATCACATGCACACTAGTTACATACACTTATACATACAGTCACATGCACACTAGTTACATACACTTATACATACAATCACATACACACTAGTTACATACACTTATACATACAATCACACGCACACTAGTTACATACACTTATACATACAATCACATGCACACTAGTTACATACACTTATACATACAATCACATGCACACTAGTTACATACACTTATACATACAATCACATGAACACTAGTTACATACACTTATACATACAATCACATGCACACTAGTTACATACACTTATACATACAATCACATGCACACTAGTTACATACACTTATACATACAATCACATGCACACTAGTTACATACACTTATACATACAATCACATGCACACTAGTTACATACACTTATACATACAGTCACATGCACACTAGTTACATACACTTATACATACAATCACATGCACACTAGTTACATACACTTATACATACAATCACATACACACTAGTTACATACACTTATACATACAATCACATGCACACTAGTTACATACACTTATACATACAATCACATGCACACTAGTTACATACACTTATACATACAATCACATGCACACTAGTTACATACACTTATACATACAATCACATGCACACTACTAACATACACTTATACATACAATCACATGCACACTAGTTACATACACTTATACATACAATCACATGCACACTAGTTACATACACTAATACATACAATCACATGCACACTAGTTACATACACTAATACATACAATCACATGCACACTAGTTACATACACTAATACATACAATCACATGCACACTAGTTACATACACTAATACATACAATCACATGCACACTAGTTACATACACTTATACATACAATCACATGCACACTAGTTACATACACTTATACATACAATCACATGCACACTACTTACATACACTAATACATACAATCACATGCACACTAGTTACATACACTAATACATACAATCACTTGCACTAGTTACATACACTTATACATACAATCACATGCACACTAGTTACATACACTTATACATACAATCACATGCACACTAGTTACATACACTTATACATACAATCGCATACACACTAGTTACATACACTTATACATACAATCACATGCACACTAGTTACATACACTAATACATACAATCACATGCACATTACTTACATACACTTATACATAGTCACATGCACACTAGTTACATACACTTATACATACAATCACATACACACTAGTTACATACACTTATACATACAATCACATGCACACTAGTTACATACACTTATACATACAATCACATGCACACTAGTTACATACACTAATACATACAATCACATGCACACTAGTTACATACACTTATACATACAATCACATACACACTAGTTACATACACTTATACATACAATCACATGCACACTAGTTACATACACTAATACATACAATCACATGCACACTACTTACATACACTTATACATACAGTCACATGCACACTAGTTACATACACTTATACATACAATCACATACACACTAGTTACATACACTTATACATACAATCACATGAACACTAGTTACATACACTTATACATACAATCACATGAACACTAGTTACATACACTTATACATACAATCACATGCACTAGTTACATACACTTATACATACAATCACATGCACTAGTTACATACACTTATACATACAATCACATGCACACTAGTTACATACACTTATACATACAATCACATGCACACTAGTTACACTTATACATACAGTCACATGCACACTAGTTACATACACTTATACATACAATCACATGCACACTAGTTACATACACTAATACATACAATCACATGCACTAGTTACATACACTTATACATACAATCACACGCACACTAGTTACATACACTTATACATACAATCACATGCACACTAGTTACATACACTTATACATACAATCTCACATGCACTAGTTACATACACTTATACATACAATCACATGCACACTAGTTACATACACTTATACATACAATCACATGCACACTAGTTACATACACTTATACATACAATCACATGCACTAGTTACATACACTTATACATACAATCACATGCACACTAGTTACATACACTTATACATACAATCACATGCACTAGTTACATACACTTATACATACAGTCACATGCACACTAGTTACATGCACTTATACATACAATCACATGAACACTAGTTACATACACTTATACATACAATCACATGCACACTAGTTACATACACTTATACATACAATCACATGCACACTAGTTACATACACTTATACATACAATCACATGCACACTAGTTACATACACTTATACATACAATCACATGCACACTACTAACATACACTTATACATACAGTCACATGCACACTAGTTACATACACTTATACATACAATCACATGCACTAGTTACATACACTTACACATACAATCACATACACACTAGTTACATACACTTATACATACAATCACATGCACACTAGTTACATACACTTACACATACAATCACATGCACACTAGTTAAATATACTTATACATACAATCACATGCACACTAGTTACATACACTTATACATACAATCACATGCACACTAGTTACATACACTTATACATACAATCACTTGCACTAGTTACATACACTTATACATACAATCACATGCACACTAGTTACATACACTTATACATACAATCACATGCACACTAGTTACATACACTTATACATACAGTCACATACACACTAGTTACATACACTTACACATACAATCACATGCACACTAGTTACATACACTTATACATACAATCACATGCACACTAGTTACATACACTTATACATACAATCACATGCACTAGTTACATACACTTATACATACAATCACATGCACACTAGTTACATACACTTATACATACAATCACATGCACACTAGTTACATACACTTATACATACAATCACATGCACTAGTTACATACACTTATACATACAATCACATGCACACTAGTTACATACACTTATACATACAATCACATGCACACTAGTTAAAAACACTTATACATACAGTCACATGCACACTAGTTACATACACTTATACATACAGTCACATGCACACTAGTTACATACACTTATACATACAATCACATGCACTAGTTACATACACTTATACATACAATCACATGCACTAGTTACACTTATACATACAATCACATGCACTAGTTACATACACTTATACATACAATCACATGCACTACTTACATAGACTTATACATACAATCACATGCACACTAGTTACATACACTTATACATACAATCACATGCACACTAGTTACATACACTTACACATACAATCACATGCACTACTTACATACACTTATACATACAATCACATGCACTACTTACATAGATAGACTTATACATACAATCACATGCACTACTTACATAGATAGACTTATACATACAATCACATGCACTACTTACATAGATAGACTTATACATACAATCACATGCACTACTTACATAGACTTATACATACAATCACATGCACTACTTACATACACTTATACATACAATCACATGCACACTAGTTACATACACTTATACATACAATCACATGCACTACTTACATAGATAGACTTATACATACAATCACATGCACTACTTACATACACTTATACATACAATCACATGCACTACTTACATACACTTATACATACAATCACATGCACTACTTACATACACTTATACATACAATCACATGCACTACTTACATACACTTATACATACAATCACATGCACTACTTACATACACTTATACATACAATCACATGCACTACTTACATAGATAGACTTATACATACAATCACATGCACTACTTACATAGATAGACTTATACATACAATCACATGCACTACTTACATAGACTGATACATACAATCACATGCACTACTTACATAGATAGACTTATACATACAATCACATGCACTACTTACATACACTTATACATACAATCACATGCACTACTTACATAGATAGACTTATACATACAATCACATGCACTACTTACATAGATAGACTTATACATACAATCACATGCACTACTTACATAGATAGACTTATACATACAATCACATGCACTACTTACATAGATAGACTTATACATACAATCACATGCACTACTTACATAGATAGACTTATACATACAATCACATGCACTACTTACATAGATAGACTTATACATACAATCACATGCACTACTTACATAGATAGACTTATACATACAATCACATGCACTACTTACATACACTTATACATACAATCACATGCACTACTTACATACACTTATACATACAATCACATGCACTACTTACATAGATAGACTTATACATACAATCACATGCACTACTTACATACACTTATACATACAATCACATGCACTACTTACATAGATAGACTTATACATACAATCACATGCACTACTTACATAGATAGACTTATACATACAATCACATGCACTACTTACATAGATAGACTTATACATACAATCACATGCACACAGATGAGACACCCAGAGCATGACATAGATTTCCCCCCTGCTCCTTCGGACAGTCTCACCTGTGTAGTGTGCAGGAACTGCTCCAACTGTTTGTCTGCTTTGTTCTCCTCTCTCTCTGAGATGTATCTGCCTCACAGGACACTCTGCACTCTCCCTGTGTGCTATATCTGTCTGTCTGTCTCTGTACCCTGTGCTTACACCTCTCTGTCTGTCTCTGTACCCTGTGCTTACACCTCTCTGTCTGTCTGTCTCTATACCCTGTGCTTACTCCTCTCTGTCTGTCTGTCTCTGTACCCTGTGCTTACACCTCTCTGTCTGTCTGTCTCTGTACCCTGTGCTTACACCTCTCTGTCTGTCTGTCTCTGTACCCTGTGCTTACACCTCTCTGTCTGTCTGTCTCTGTACCCTGTGCTTACTCCTCTCTGTCTGTCTCTGTACATGCACTACTTACATAGATAGACTTATACATACAATCACATGCACTACTTACATAGATAGACTTATACATACAATCACATGCACTACTTACATAGATAGACTTATACATACAATCACATGCACTACTTACATAGATAGACTTATACATACAATCACATGCACTACTTACATAGATAGACTTATACATACAATCACATGCACTACTTACATAGATAGACTTATACATACAATCACATGCACTACTTACATAGATAGACTTATACATACAATCACATGCACTACTTACATAGATAGACTTATACATACAATCACATGCACTACTTACATAGATAGACTTATACATACAATCACATGCACTACTTACATAGACTTATACATACAATCACATGCACTACTTACATACACTTATACATACAATCACATGCACTACTTACATAGATAGACTTATACATACAATCACATGCACTACTTACATACACTTATACATACAATCACATGCACTACTTACATACACTTATACATACAATCACATGCACTACTTACATAGATAGACTTATACATACAATCACATGCACTACTTACATAGATAGACTTATACATACAATCACATGCACTACTTACATAGATAGACTTATACATACAATCACATGCACACAGATGAGACACCCAGAGCATGACATAGATTTCCCCCCTGCTCCTTCGGACAGTCTCACCTGTGTAGTGTGCAGGAACTGCTCCAACTGTTTGTCTGCTTTGTTCTCCTCTCTCTCTGAGATGTATCTGCCTCACAGGACACTCTGCACTCTCCCTGTGTGCTATGTCTGTCTGTCTCTGTACCCTGTGCTTACACCTCTCTGTCTGTCTGTCTCTGTACCCTGTGCTTACACCTCTCTGTCTGTCTGTCTCTGTACCCTGTGCTTACACCTCTCTGTCTGTCTGTCTCTGTACCCTGTGCTTACACCTCTCTGTCTGTCTGTCTCTGTACCCTGTGCTTACACCTCTCTGTCTGTCTCTGTACCCTGTGCTTACACCTCTCTGTCTGTCTCTGTACCCTGTGCTTACTCCTCTGTCTGTCTCTGTACCCTGTGCTTACTCCTCTCTGTCTGTCTGTCTCTGTACCCTGTGCTTACTCCTCTCTGTCTGTCTCTGTACCCTGTGCTTACTCCTCTCTGTCTGTCTCTGTACCCTGTGCTTACTCCTCTCTGTCTGTCTCTGTACCCTGTGCTTACTCCTCTCTGTCTGTCTCTGTACCCTGTGCTTACTCCTCTCTGTCTGTCTCTGTACCCTGTGCTTACTCCTCTCTGTCTGTCTCTGTACCCTGTGCTTACTCCTCTCTGTCTGTCTGTCTCTGTACCCTGTGCTTACACCTCTGTCTGTCTCTGTACCCTGTGCTTACTCCTCTCTGTCTGTCTCTGTACCCTGTGCTTACTCCTCTCTGTCTGTCTGTCTCTGTACCCTGTGCTTACTCCTCTCTGTCTGTCTGTCTCTGTACCCTGTGCTTACTCCTCTCTGTCTGTCTGTCTCTGTACCCTGTGCTTACACCTCTCTTTCTGTCTCTGTACCCTGTGCTTACTCCTCTCTGTCTGTCTGTCTCTGTACCCTGTGCTTACTCCTCTCTGTCTGTCTGTCTCTGTACCCTGTGCTTACACCTCTCTGTCTGTCTCTGTACCCTGTGCTTACTCCTCTCTGTCTGTCTCTGTACCCTGTGCTTACTCCTCTCTGTCAGTCTGTCTCTGTACCCTGTGCTTACACCTCTCTTTCTGTCTCTGTACCCTGTGCTTACTCCTCTCTGTCTGTCTGTCTGTACCCTGTGCTTACTCCTCTCTGTCTGTCTCTGTACCCTGTGCTCACACCTCTCTGTCTCTGTACCCTGTGCTTACTCCTCTCTGTCTGTCTCTGTACCCTGTGCTTACTCCTCTCTGTCTGTCTCTGTACCCTGTGCTTACTCCTCTCTGTCTGTCTCTGTACCCTGTGCTTACACCTCTCTGTCTGTGTCTGTACCCTGTGCTTACACCTCTCTGTCTGTCTGTCTCTGTACCCTGTGCTTACTCCTCTCTGTCTGTCTGTCTCTGTACCCTGTGCTTACTCCTCTCTGTCTGTCTGTCTCTGTACCCTGTGCTTACTCCTCTCTGTCTGTCTGTCTCTGTACCCTGTGCTTACACCTCTCTGTCTGTCTCTGTACCCTGTGCTTACTCCTCTCTGTCTGTCTCTGTACCCTGTGCTTACTCCTCTCTGTCTGTCTGTCTCTGTACCCTGTGCTTACTCCTCTCTGTCTGTCTGTCTCTGTACCCTGTGCTTACACCTCTCTGTCTGTCTGTACCCTGTGCTTACTCCTCTCTGTCTGTCTGTCTCTGTACCCTGTGCTTACACCTCTCTGTCTGTCTGTCTGTCTGTACGTACCCTGTGCTTACTCCTCTCTGTCTGTCTCTGTACCCTGTGCTCACACCTCTCTGTCTCTGTACCCTGTGCTTACTCCTCTCTGTCTGTCTCTGTACCCTGTGCTTACTCCTCTCTGTCTGTCTGTCTCTGTACCCTGTGCTTACTCCTCTCTGTCTGTCTGTCTGTCTCTGTACCCTGTGCTTACACCTCTCTGTCTGTCTGTCTGTCTGTCTCTGTACCCTGTGCTTACACCTCTCTGTCTGTCTGTCTGTCTCTGTACCCTGTGCTTACACCTCTCTTTCTGTCTGTCTCTGTACCCTGTGCTTACACCTCTCTTTCTGTCTGTCTCTGTACCCTGTGCTTACACCTCTCTTTCTGTCTGTCTCTGTACCCTGTGCTTACACCTCTCTGTCTGTCTCTGTACCCTGTGCTTACTCCTCTCTGTCTGTCTGTCTCTGTACCCTGTGCTCACACCTCTCTGTCTGTCTGTCTCTGTACCCTGTGCTTACTCCTCTCTGTCTGTCTGTCTCTCTCTGTACCCTGTGCTTACTCCTCTCTGTCTGTCTGTCTCTGTACCCTGTGCTTACACCTCTCTGTCTGTCAGTCTGTCTCTGTACCCTGTGCTTACACCTCTCTTTCTGTCTGTCTGTACCCTGTGCTTACACCTCTCTTTCTGTCTGTCTGTACCCTGTGCTTACTCCTCTCTGTCTGTCTGTCTCTGTACCCTGTGCTTACTCCTCTCTGTCTGTCTCTGTACCCTGTGCTTACTCCTCTCTGTCTGTCTCTGTACCATGTGCTTACTCCTCTCTGTCTGTCTGTACCCTGTGCTTACTCCTCTCTGTCTGTCTGTCTCTGTACCCTGTGCTCACACCTCTCTATCTGTCTGTCTTTGTACCCTGTGTTTACCTCTCTGTCTGTCTGTGTACCCTGTGCTCACACCTCTCTGTCTATCTGTCTGTCTCTGTACCCTGTGTTCACCTCTCTGTCTGCCTCTCTGTCTGTCTGTCTGTCTGTCTGTCTCTGTACCCTGTGTTCACCTCTCTGTCTGCCTCTCTGTCTGTCTCTGTACCCTGTGTTCACCTCTCTGTCTGTCTGTGTCTGTCTGTCTGTCTGTCTCTGTACCCTGTGTTCACCTCTGTCTGTCTGTCTGTCTATGTACCCTGTGCTCACACCTCTCTGTCTGTCTGTACCCTGTGCTTACACCTCTCTGTCTGTCTGTCTGTACCATGTGCTTACACCTCTCTGTCTGTCTCTGTACCCTGTGCTCACACCTCTCTGTCTGTCTCTGTACCCTGTGCTTACACCTCTCTGTCTGTCTCTGTACCCTGTGCTTACACCTCTCTGTCTGTCTCTGTACCCTGTGCTTACACCTCTCTGTCTGTCTCTGTACCCTGTGCTCACACCTCTCTGTCTGTCTCTGTACCCTGTGCTTACACCGCTCTGTCTGTCTGTCTCTGTACCCTGTGCTTACACCTCTCTCTCTGTCTGTCTGTCTGTCTGTCTGTCTCTGTACCCTGTGCTTACTCCTCTCTGTCTCTGTACCCTGTGCTTACACCTCTCTGTCTCTCTGTCTGTCTCTGTACCCTGTGCTCACACCTTTCTGTCTGTCTATGTACCCTGTGCTCACACCTCTCTGTCTATCTGTCTGTCTCTGTACCCTGTGCTTACTCCTCTCTGTCTCTGTACCCTGTGCTTACACCTCTCTGTCTCTCTGTCTGTCTCTGTACCCTGTGCTCACACCTTTCTGTCTGTCTGTCTGTCTATGTACCCTGTGCTCACACCTCTCTGTCTATCTGTCTGTCTCTGTACCCTGTGCTTACTCCTCTCTGTCTCTGTACCCTGTGCTTACACCTCTCTGTCTGTCTGTCTGTCTCTGTACCCTGTGCTTACACCTCTCTGTCTGTCTGTACCCTGTGCTTACACCTCTCTGTCTGTCTGTCTTTGTACCCTGTGCTTACACCTCTCTGTCTGTCTGTCTGTCTCTGTACCCTGTGCTTACACCTCTGTCTGTCTGTCTCCGTACCCTGTGCTTACACCTCTCTGTCTGTCTGTCTCTGTACCCTGTGCTCACACCTCTCTGTCTGTCTGTCTGTCTCTGTACCCTGTGCTCACACCTCTCTGTCTGTCTGTCTGTCTCTGTACCCTGTGCTTACACCTCTCTGTCTGTCTGTCTCTGTACCCTGTGCTTACACCTCTCTGTCTGTCTGTCTGTCTCTGTACCCTGTGCTTACACCTCTCTGTCTGTCTGTCTCTGTACCCTGTGCTTACACCTCTCTGTCTGTCTGTCTCTGTACCCTGTGCTTACACCTCTCTGTCTGTCTGTCTGTCTGTCTCTGTACCCTGTGCTTACACCTCTCTGTCTGTCTGTCTGTCTCTGTACCCTGTGCTTACACCTCTCTGTCTGTCTGTCTGTCTCTGTACCCTGTGCTTACACCTCTCTTTCTGTCTGTCTCTGTACCCTGTGCTTACACCTCTCTTTCTGTCTGTCTCTGTACCCTGTGCTTACACCTCTCTGTCTGTCTCTGTACCCTGTGCTTACTCCTCTCTGTCTGTCTGTCTCTGTACCCTGTGCTCACACCTGTCTGTCTGTACCCTGTGCTTACACCTCTCTGTCTGTCTGTACCCTGTGCTCACACCTCTCTGTCTGTCTCTGTACCCTGTGCTTACACCTCTCTGTCTGTCTCTGTACCCTGTGCTTACACCTCTCTGTCTGTCTCTGTACCCTGTGCTTACACCTCTCTGTCTGTCTCTGTACCCTGTGCTCACACCTCTCTGTCTGTCTCTGTACCCTGTGCTTACACCGCTCTGTCTGTCTGTCTCTGTACCCTGTGCTTACACCTCTCTCTCTGTCTGTCTGTCTGTCTGTCTCTGTACCCTGTGCTTACTCCTCTCTGTCTCTGTACCCTGTGCTTACACCTCTCTGTCTCTCTGTCTGTCTCTGTACCCTGTGCTCACACCTTTCTGTCTGTCTATGTACCCTGTGCTCACACCTCTCTGTCTATCTGTCTGTCTCTGTACCCTGTGCTTACTCCTCTCTGTCTCTGTACCCTGTGCTTACACCTCTCTGTCTCTCTGTCTGTCTCTGTACCCTGTGCTCACACCTTTCTGTCTGTCTGTCTGTCTATGTACCCTGTGCTCACACCTCTCTGTCTATCTGTCTGTCTCTGTACCCTGTGCTTACTCCTCTCTGTCTCTGTACCCTGTGCTTACACCTCTCTGTCTGTCTGTCTGTCTCTGTACCCTGTGCTTACACCTCTCTGTCTGTCTGTACCCTGTGCTTACACCTCTCTGTCTGTCTGTCTTTGTACCCTGTGCTTACACCTCTCTGTCTGTCTGTCTGTCTGTCTCTGTACCCTGTGCTTACACCTCTGTCTGTCTGTCTCCGTACCCTGTGCTTACACCTCTCTGTCTGTCTGTCTCTGTACCCTGTGCTCACACCTCTCTGTCTGTCTGTCTGTCTCTGTACCCTGTGCTCACACCTCTCTGTCTGTCTGTCTGTCTCTGTACCCTGTGCTTACACCTCTCTGTCTGTCTGTCTCTGTACCCTGTGCTTACACCTCTCTGTCTGTCTGTCTGTCTCTGTACCCTGTGCTTACACCTCTCTGTCTGTCTGTCTCTGTACCCTGTGCTTACACCTCTCTGTCTGTCTGTCTCTGTACCCTGTGCTTACACCTCTCTGTCTGTCTGTCTGTCTGTCTCTGTACCCTGTGCTTACACCTCTCTGTCTGTCTGTCTGTCTCTGTACCCTGTGCTTACACCTCTCTGTCTGTCTGTCTGTCTCTGTACCCTGTGCTTACACCTCTCTTTCTGTCTGTCTCTGTACCCTGTGCTTACACCTCTCTTTCTGTCTGTCTCTGTACCCTGTGCTTACACCTCTCTGTCTGTCTCTGTACCCTGTGCTTACTCCTCTCTGTCTGTCTGTCTCTGTACCCTGTGCTCACACCTCTCTGTCTGTCTGTCTCTGTACCCTGTGCTTACACCTCTCTGTCTGTCTGTACCCTGTGCTTACACCTCTCTGTCTGTCTGTCGGTCTCTGTACCCTGTGCTTACACCTCTCTGTCTGTACCCTGTGCTTACACCTCTCTGTCTGTCTGTCTCTGTACCCTGTGCTTACACCTCTCTGTCTGTCTGTACCCTGTGCTTACACCTCTCTGTCTGTCTGTCTGTACCCTGTGCTTACTCCTCTCTGTCTCTCTGTACCCTGTGCTTACTCCTCTCTGTCTGTCTCTGTACCCTGTGCTTACTCCTCTCTGTCTGTCTGTCTGTCTCTGTACCCTGTGCTTACACCTCTCTGTCTGTCTGTCTGTCTCTGTACCCTGTGCCTACACCTCTCTGTCTGTCTCTCTCTGTACCCTGTGCTTACACCTCTCTGTCTGTCTGTCTCTCTCTGTACCCTGTGCTTACACCTCTCTGTCTGTCTGTCTCTCTCTGTACCCTGTGCTTACACCTCTCTGTCTGTCTGTCTCTGTACCCTGTGCTTACACCTCTCTGTCTGTCTGTCTATGTACCCTGTGCTTACACCTCTCTGTCTGTCTGTCTGTCTCTGTACCCTGTGCTTACACCTCTCTGTCTGTCTGTCTGTCTGTCTCTGTACCCTGTGCTTACACCTCTCTGTCTGTCTGTCTCTGTACCCTGTGCTTACACCTCTCTGTCTGTCTGTCTCTGTACCCTGTGCTCACACCTCTCTGTCTGTCTGTCTGTCTGTCTCTGTACCCTGTGCTTACTCCTCTTTGTCTGTCTCTGTACCCTGTGCTTACTCCTCTCTGTCTGTCTGTCTGTACCCTGTACTTACTCCTCTCTGTCTGTCTGTCTGTACCCTGTGCTCACACCTCTCTGTCTGTCTCTGTACCCTGTGCTCACACCTCTCTGTCTGTCTGTCTCTGTACCCTGTGCTCACACCTCTCTGTCTCTGTACCCTGTGCTCACACCTCTCTGTCTGTCTGTCTGTCTGTACCCTGTGCTTACACCTCTCTGTCTCTGTACCCTGTGCTTACACCTCTCTTTCTGTCTGTCTGTACCCTGTGCTTACACCTGTCTGTCTGTACCCTGTGCTTACACCTGTCTGTCTGTACCCTGTGCTTACACCTCTCTGTCTGTACCCTGTGCTTACACCTCTCTGTCTGTCTGTCTCTGTACCCTGTGCTTACACCTCTCTGTCTGTCTGTACCCTGTGCTTACACCTCTCTGTCTGTCTGTCCGTACCCTGTGCTTACACCTCTCTGTCTGTCTCTGTACCCTGTGCTTACACCTCTCTGTCTGTCTGTCTGTACCCTGTGCTTACACCTCTCTGTCTGTCTGTCTCTG
>NC_069507.1:285211281-285219063 GCF_027579735.1 Bombina bombina | reverse complement strand
GGAAATAAGCCACACTAACCTTTTTCTTGTTTCATTCCCACCCACCCTGCATTAGGATCGATAAGAGAGATCGAATCACAATCGGAGAGGTCACAAAAGGAGGAAGGGAGCAAGCAGACGCAGATATGGGCAGGATGCTGACCAATTGGTTGGATCTTTATAAGACCGCCTGTGTTCCCATAAGGAAAAGAGCTAGCTGCAGCTGAGGTTAAGCGGGTGACGCAAATCGGTCTATGCTAACCAGAGGCGTTAAGAATTCAGCAGCTACTAGGAGCGGATAAATAATAAGGTGGAGAGCGGTGAAAACAGTTCTGGCACGTGGGCGGGGCATCGAGGACATGGGAGGATCCCGCTGCACTTTCGGCTTGGGGCTGTGATCCGGTGGTCTAGCTGCTGGGCAGACTGTGCAGCGGGTTCTCTTGGGCAATTCCTCGTGCCTCGCTATGGGGGGGGGGGGTTTGTGGTCATCCCCCCCGGAAACGTGGACCCATGTTAAGTTGAAATGCTTGGGCATTATGTTGATTTGTGGTCTTGAAATTGCAGTAATTGATTTATGGCTCTCTTGACTGATTTTGGCTACAATGCAAAATTCAGTTTAAATAAAGAGGACCCTTTCCATTTTTTATTGGCAAACCATGGTGTTGTGTATTTATTTCAGGTATTAATGGGGAACAGGGGTAGGGAATATGGTAATTATGGTACTGGGTGAAAGTGTTGGGCAAGTAAAGTTAAAGGGACCATCTAAGCCTTAGTGACATTTACTGTAAGGTAAGGAGACCTCAGATGTCTAGAGGAAGTCATGGTTACCCAGAAAGCCTCAGGTAGCCCCTTAACAAGTCTTTCAGTAAGCAGTAACTTGGCAGAAAGTAGTGCCCTCTCCTCACCTGAGACTGCACCTTAAACTGAGAGGTAGAGAACCTTAATCTGCAGGTAGTGACTGAATTGGATGTCATAAATCTGTCTACCTACCATCTATCTATCTAATTATCTGTCTATCTACATGTCTATCAGTATCTATTTATCTACCTATGTATCTATTTATATATCCATCCATCCATCTATCTACATATCTATATATCTGCATATCTATCTGGGCATAAAGCCATACTGTATATAGTAAATATGAAGAGATAAGTCATGTGAAACAGATAAAATATATATTTTAAACAACCGTATCTCTGTTATCCCAAAATAAAATTGTACAAAAGGCAACACATAGTTAGCATTACCTAAAACCAATAAACACATGAATACAGGCCCATCAGGCAGGGGGCAACCCGGGAAGACATAGGGCTAGATTACAAGTGCCGTGGTAAGTGCTGATTAGATGTGCGGTGTGTCATAACTTCCGTTGTGAGAGGCGCTAGAAGAGCAGCGTGATTGGCGGCTTCAAACGAGTAGATCGCATGGAGCACTAACTTTCGCGCCACGGTATGCAAACCTACCGACATAGCTCCTAGGCAGCAGCTCAAGCAACAGGCTACCGAAGCGATTTGCCTGGATTCAACCCCAGACCCTGATGGAAGTCCTTGATTAAGCCTAAACTGTCATGTGGCTTAGGCACAACCTGTGAAGGAGCAACTTGGGGATCAAAGTGGTGTATATTACACGCTACTATCACCATCTTTTACTGCAAGCCCGGTCACCTCCATACCTGCTAAACCAGATCTCCCATAACTCACGAGACTCGGGTGAGCGAGCACCAAGCTGGCTAATACTCGTGGAATTCCCTGCTCATCCTGAGATATCAGAGGTAGGAGAAAATCATATGAACTATTATGGTTGTCTTTACTTTAATCTTGAAGCCAAGTACCTCTATTGTGATACCTGTATATGCCTGTCTTCCTTTTCAGGCTAAACATCTCTGCTGTGATACCTGTGTGTGCCTGTCCTCCTTTTAATGCTAAACATCTCTGCTGTGATACCTGTGTGTGCCTGTCTTCCTTTTAATGCTAAACATCTCTGCTGTGATACCTGTATGTGCCTGTCTTCCTTTTAATGCTAAACATCTCTGCTGTGATACCTGTATGCGCCTGTCTTCCTTTTAATGCTAAACATCTCTGCTGTGATACCTGTATGTGCCTGTCTTCCTTTTAATGCTAAACATCTCTGCTGTGATACCTGTATGTGCCTGTCTTCCTTTTAATGCTAAACATCTCTGCTGTGATACCTGTATGTGCCTGTCTTCCTTTTAATGCTAAACATCTCTGCTGTGATACCTGTATGCGCCTGTCTTCCTTTTAATGCTAAACATCCCTGCTGTGATACCTATATGTGCCTGTCCTCCTTTTAATGCTAAACATCTCTGCTGTGATACCTGTGTGTGCCTGTCCTCCTTTTAATGCTAAACATCTCTGCTGTGATACCTGTGTGTGCCTGTCCTCCTTTTAATGCTAAACATCCCTGCTGTGATACCTGTATGTGCCTGTCTTCCTTTTAATGCTAAACATCTCTGCTGTGATACCTGTATGTGCCTGTCTTCCTTTTCTCAGGCTAAACATCTCTGCCTGTGATACTGTATGTGCCTGTCCTTCCTTTTAATGCTAAAATCTCTGCTGTGATACCTGTATGTGCCTGTCTTCCTTTTCGAGGCTAAACATCTCTGCTGTGATACCTGTATGTGCCTGTCTTCCTGTTTCAGGCTAAACATCTCTGCTGTGATACCTGTGATTGCCTTCCTTCCTTTTCAGGCTAAACATCTCTGCTGTGATACCTGTATGCTGCGTGTCTTCCTTTTAATGCTAAACATCTCTGCTGTGATACCCTGTATGTGCCTGTCTTCCTTTTCAGGCTAAAACATCTCTGCTGTGATACCTGTATGTGCCTGTCTTCCTTTTCAGGCTAAACATCATCCTGCTGTGATACCTGTATGTGCCTGTCTCCTTTTAATGCCTAAACATCTCTGCTGTGATACCTGTATGTGCCTGTCTTCCTTTAATGCTAAACATCTCTGCTCGTGATACCTGTATGCGCCTGTCTTCCTTTTAAGGCTAACACATCTGCTGTGATACCTGTATGGCGCCTGTCTTCCTTTAATGCTAAACATCCCTGCTGTGATACCTAGTATGTGCCTGTCTCTCCTTTTAATGCTTAACTTCTCTGCTGTGATACCTGTGTGTGCTGTCCCTCCTTTTAATGCCTAAACATCTCTGCTGTGATACCTGTGTGTGCTGTCTCCTTTTTAATGCTAAATCATCTCTGCTGTTGATACCTTTACTGTGCCTGTCTTCCTTTTAAGCTAAACATTCTCTGCTGTGATATCCTGTATGTGCCTGTCTTCCTTTTCAGGCTAAACATCTCTGCTGTGATACCTGTATGCGCCTGTCTTCCTTTTCAGGCTAAACATCTCTGCTGTGATACCTGTATGCGCTTGTCTTCCTTTTAATGCTAAACATCTCTGCTGTGATACCTGTATGTGCCTGTCTTCCTTTTCAGGCTAAACATCTCTGCTGTGATACCTGTATGTGCCTGTCTTCCTTTTAATGCTAAACATCTCTGCTGTGATACCTGTATGTGCCTGTCTTCCTTTTAATGCTAAACATCCCTGCTGTGATACCTGTGTATGCCTGTCCTTCCTTTTAGGCTAAACATCACTGCTGTGATACCTGTATATGCCTGTCCTCCTTTTAAGGCTAAACATCTCTGCTGTGATACCTGTATGTGCCTGTCTTCCTTTTAAGGCTAAACATCTCTGCTGTGATACCTGTATGTGCCTGTCTTCCTTTTAATGCTAAACATCTCTGCTGTGATACCTGTATTGCCCTGTCTTCCTTTTAATGCTAAACATCTCTGCTGTGATACCTGTATGTGCCTGTCTTCCTTTTCATGCTAAACATCTCTGCTGTGATACCTGTATGTGCCTGTCTTCCTTTTCAGGCTAAACATCTCTGCTGTGATACCTGTATGTGCCTGTCTTCCTTTTCAGGCTAAACATCTCTGCTGTGATACCTGTATGTGCCTGTCTTCCTTTTCAGGCTAAATATCCCTGCTGTGATACCTGTATGTGCATGTCTTCCTTTTCATGCTAAATATCCCTGCTGTGATACCTGTATGTGCCTGTCTTCCTTTTTCAGGCTAAACAACTCTGCTGTGATACCTGTATGTGCCTGTCTTCCTTTTCAGGCTAAATATCCCTGCTGTGATACCTGTATGTGCCTGTCTTACTTTTCATGCTAAATATCCCTGCTGTGATACCTGTATGTGCCTGTCTTCCTTTTCAGGCTAAACAACTCTGCTGTGATACCTGTATGTGCCTGTCTTCCTTTTCATGCTAAATATCCCTGCTGTGATACCTGTATTGCTGTCTTCCTTTTCAGGCTAAACATCACTGCTGTGATACCTGTTGTGCATGTCTTCATTTTTCAGGCTAAACATCCCTGCTGTGATACCTGTATGTGCCTGTCTTCCTTTTCAGGCTAAACATCTCTGCTGTGATACCTGTATGTGCCTGTCTTCCTTTTCAGGCTAAACATCCCTGCTGTGATACCTGTATGTGCCTGTCTTCCTTTTCAGGCTAAACATCTCTGCAGTGATACCTGTTTGCCCTGTCTTCCTTTTCAGGCTAACATCTCTGCTGTGATACCTGTATGTGCCTGTCTTCCTTTCAGGCTAAACATCCCTGCTGTGATACCTGTATGTGCCTGTCTTCCTTTTCAGGCTAAACATCTCTGCTGTGATACCTGTATGCGCCTGTCTTCCTTTTCAGGCTAACATCTGCTGTGATACCTGTATGTGCCTGTCTTCCTTTTCAGGCTAAACATCTCTGCTGTGATACCTGTATGTGCCTGTCTTCCTTTTCAGGCTAAACATCTCTGCTGTGATACCTGTATGTGCCTGTCTTCCTTTTCAGGCTAAACATCTCTGCTGTGATACCTGTATGTGCCTGTCTTCCTTTTCAGGCTAAACATCTCTGCTGTGATACCTGTATGTGCCTGTCCTTCCTTTCAGCGAAAACATCTCTGCTGTGATACCTGTATGTGCCTGTCTTCCTTTTCAGGCTAAACATCTCTGCTGTGATACCTGTATGCGCCTGTCTTCCTTTTCAGGCTAAACATCTCTGCTGTGATACCTGTATGTGCCTGTCTTCCTTTTCAGGCTAAACATCTCTGCTGTGATACCTGTATGTGCCTGTCTTCCTTTTCAGGCTAAACATCTCTGCTGTGATACCTGTATGTGCCTGTCTTCCTTTTCAGGGAAAACATCTCTGCTGTGATACCTGTATGTGCCTGTCTTCCTTTTAATGCTAAACATCCCTACTGTGATACCTGTATATGCCTGTCTTCCTTTTCAGGCTAAACATCCCTGCTGTGATACCTGTATATGCCTGTCTTCCTTTTCAGGCTAAACATCTCTGCAGTGATACCTGTATGTGCCTGTCTTCCTTTTCAGGCTAAACATCTCTGCAGTGATACCTGTATATGCCTGTCTTCCTTTTAATGCTAAACATCCCTACTGTGATACCTGTATATGCCTGTCTTCCTTTTCAGGCTAAACATCCCTGCTGTGATACCTGTATATGCCTGTCTTCCTTTTCATGCTAAACATCTCTGCAGTGATACCTGTATGTGCCTGTCTTCCTTTTCAGGCTAAACATCTCTGCAGTGATACCTGTATGTGCCTGTCTTCCTTTTCAGGCTAAACATCTCTGCAGTGATACCTGTATATGCCTGTCTTCCTTTTCAGGCTATTTATGTGTAGTGTGATAGGAGCGCCTAAAGGTGGATTCCTGCTGCTAAAAAAGTTCTTCCCTCAAAGAGAACTAAATTGTGGATAAGAGAAAAAAATGGGGTCTATTTAGCAGAGCTAATAGAAGCTTGGAAATGATGATGCCAATCTAACTAATGTATTATACAATCTTGTTTATTTAAAAATTCTTATAACACATAAAAACAACAGCAAATGCTATTCCTAATTAATAAAGGGACGTCTCCCTTATACAACACTTATATAAACAGACTAGAACCATATATTTATAAACCCTAGAATTCCAGGTATAAAAGAATTAATTCTATAGATAACATATGGCAAGCAACAAATTGGTGAATTAAATATTTAAAAGACACAAATGTTTCAATCTTAATATATTAAAAGCAAATAGATACAGCGCTAATGTTCAACTGTAATTAGAAGGTGAGCGTAACGGCTTCGATACAACTGTGATTAGAAATTTAGAGTAACAGCTTTGCAGTTCTTTGGTAACAAATACCGTTATAAAGTTACACAGTTACTCTCCTTAGACATATAATTGGCTCAGGTGTGCTGGATAGTTAAAAGGCAAAAAACAGCCGTTATTCTGATTTAGGTGCCAAAGCAATCGTGGTTAATGGAAATGGTTAATTTAACAGATGAATACCTTGATGTCTTTAAAGTTCAGTTTGCGTGATTTAAAAACCGCAGTACAAATTAGTGTAGAGGTACCTTAATCTGTCCTGGTTGCAACCGCTGATTTTCTTCACTGTGAGGGATTCACAGACTGTTTGTTCCTGGTGCTTCTGATGAGTCACCTGACCTTCTCTTTGATTCAGAGGTCAGGGGTGATGATCCGTTCTGGTGATGTAGTTATCCTTTTTTGTTTTCCTTTCTTCTTATAGCCCAAATATTACTTTCATCTGGGTTCCCTCAGACTTCTTGAGGTTTGAACCTCAAGAACTGCTGTCTATCCGTGCACTTATCCCAACAAATTCTTGATAAAGCCCAGAAGGGTGAAACGCGTTGAATGGGACCTGCTACACTCTACTAAACTTCATTTTCCACTGTCACAAAGTTGTGTGACCCTGCAACTTTAAACTTTTCTCCTGACCCTGCAAGTTAAAATCTACCTTTGGTAACTTCAGGGAATACGGTGTTACTGCTAAACACTGACCAAAGATTTCTTCAAACCTCAAGAAGGTCCTGAGGGAACCCAGATGAAAACAATATTTGGGCTATAAGAAGAAGGAAAACAAAAAAAAAGGATACTACATCACCAGAACGGATCATCACCCCCTGACCTCTGAATCAAAGAGAAGGTCAGGTGACTTATCAGAAGCACCAGGAACAAACAGTCTGTGAATCCCTCACAGTGAAGAATATCAGTGGTTGCAACCAGGACAGATTAAGGTACCTCTACACTAATTTGCACTGCGGTTTTTAAATCACACAAACTGAACCTTAAAGACATCAAGGTATTCATCTGTTAAATTAACCATTTCCATTAACCACGATTGTTTTGGCACTAAAATCAGAATAACGGCTGTTTTTTGCCTTTTAACTATCCAGCACACCTGAGACAATTATATGTCCAAGGAGAGTAACTGTGTAACTTTATAACGGTATTTGTTACTGAAGAACTGCAAAGCTGTTACGTTAAATTTCTAATCACAGTTGTATCGAAGCCGTTACGCTCACCTTCTAATTACAGTTGAATAAATTTGAACATTAGCGCTGAATCTATTTGCTTTTAATATATTAAGATTGAAACATTTGTGTCTTTTAAATATCTAATTCACCAATTTGTTGCTTACCATATGTTATCTATAGAATTAATTCTTTTATACCTGGAATTCTAGGGTTTATAAATATATGGTTCTAGTCTGTTTATATAACTGTTGTATAAGGGAGACGTCCCTTTATTAATTAGGAATAGCATTTGCTGTTGTTTTTATGTGTTATAAGAATTTTTAAATAAACAAGATTGTATAATACATTAGTTAGATTGGTATCATCATTTCCAAGCTTTTATTAGCGCTGCTAAATAAACCCAATTTTTTTCTCTTTTCCTTTTCAGGCTAAACATCTCTGCAG
>NC_069507.1:285095084-285211181 GCF_027579735.1 Bombina bombina | reverse complement strand
AGGACACCGATTCAGCAGCTCCCCGCTCTCCGCCACTTATCCTGGAAGCTTGCCCAGGTTTGGAGTGTGGCACTCTGCAGGGAACCGACCTGCGTGAGAGGTGGAAGTCCAAATAAGCCTAGTTTGGCCGCGACTGCGCTGCAGTCATCATTTTACTGCTATCAATTCTACAACCTGCCACGGGAAAGAGGTAGCCGAGGACGGTGGTACTGGATGTCGAGGGTCTCCCCCGGTCGGGCAAAGTGCTGCTGAAGTGGCTTAGGATACAACTCCCCGGGTTTGTCTTAGCCTGGTTCCGGTAGCCTGAAAGGAGATCCTACTGATTGGGCCGCAGCGGTGAAACCGGCTTTACTCCTGGACGCTCCCTGGTGAGTAGCAGAGTGAAGCCGAGAACGCCAGGATATCTGGAAGTCCGTGATAAGAAAAGGCATCCTGGGTAGAGCGGTCGATATACAAGCCTGTGGTGAATGCTTGTGATTGTACTGAGCTGCTTTACCCTCAAAATTGGTCGCAGTATCCCAGGTTCCCCCCCTGGAGGAGGGGAGTTTGACAACTAAAGAGGAACGGTGCAGCTTGCCGCACAGCTGCTGGGGAAAGACGTGGATTGCCGCTGTACCTGCCTGGTTGTACTTTGATGCCGCGTCTGTGTGGTAAGCCAGAAATTAACCTGGTTCCTTAAGAAGGGCTGCTCTGTTTAAGCCTTAGAGTTTAAAAAGTATTTGCTGGGGAACAGGTTTTTTCTTCCTGCCCGCTACTGGTGGTTACTTTTGGGTGTTGGAGCTGATTGATTTTTTCAAGACCCCTTGCAGTTATTGTTAGTTGTAAAGCCGCACTTATTTGGTGTGGTTTATGGTGAGCTAAATACCATAGCCCAGTCCCCCACTACAGCCTGGGTATCAGTGGCGGTGAGAAAAAGATAGAGCATCCTGTGTGTTTTTACCTGATGCGGGACTACAGTGTATAAGCTGTGAATATAACTGCTTCAGTCGCTTAGACCAACTGGTTGGGAGTCGGGTGGAAAAGAAAGTTGCAGCAAAGCCCCAACGTTTAATGCGGGGGATTGCAGAAGTTAAGTGCTCCTTCCTAGATACTTTTATAAAAAAAAGAAAAAAAGAAAGTTAAGTGACCAATTGAAGTTATCTTATTGGACAGAGCAAGCTGGCAGGTACCCAGCAATACTGACTTTCTGACCTTTTGATTATAACTGTGGCTTGGCTTCTTTTTTCCTAAACAAAGTTTTTTCCCTTCCCTTGTTATTTTATTTGTTTCTTCCTTTTTTTTTTTTTTTTCTTGCTTATGTTTTAAAATGTTACCAGCTGGTACTAAGTGTTACCAAAGGTATTAGCTTAATACCTGGGTGTAGAAGGGCTGTTTGTCCGATATTACAGTAATAAGGTTGATAACCATTTCCTACGGTTGATAAGAGATTGATGTGTGTTTAGTCCAGTCATGTATATATAGGCTGGCAATAGACTTGGGGCTGCAATGTGAAATTTATCCTATTCTAATTAATATGGAGAATTAAGATGTGTTTAGGGTTTCAGGTATAGATAGGACTTTCTTAAATTATAGATTAAGGGCTTCAAGTATTAATCCTAGTTTGCAATTTTGTCCAGGTTCTGCCTTATAAGAGGTATTGTACTCGACAGCTACATAGTTATTTTTAGGGCTAAAAAAAGGAAAAGAAAGGGGAAAAAAAAATAATCTTATTGAATTCTCCTTACTGGTGTCAGGGATAAGAGATAGCTTTGTAGAGAGTGTCTATGCTAAAGGCAATGATGGTTCATGCTTAAAAGGAAAAGAAAGGAAAAAAAAGAAAAGAAGAGAAAGAAAAAGGAGAGAGGAATCAGGGTGAAGAGGGGAAAGAAAAGGAAAATAAGAGAAAAGTGTGTTTTTTGAGGGATCTATATCAGTGAGTCTCCTAATACTTTAATTCTCCTTTACGGGGTCTTGCTCTTTTTACACTATTTTTTCACAGTGTATGCACGGTGCATTCTCCTAGGAACCAAGGGCCCATCTTCCACAGGAGGGGCACGGGCCCCCCTTCAGAGATTTTTTCGTTTTTCTTGTTGGCACTTGTAAAATTTCAAAGCCAGTCTGGGCCATATTCACGTATTAATAAGGGTTTCATCTCTTGCATTAGAGGGGTCGGATCTCTTTCTTAATTTCTTACACATATAATATATATACACTCACACTTTGGGTGTTTTTTTTGTTTTTTTTGTTTTTCTCTCTTCCCTCTTCTTCCCCCTTCTCTTTTCTACTTATTCTCGTTCACGGGTGGTTTTTCTGGGCACGCACCCCTCACATAAGGTTTTATGGATAAATATTTACAGGGGAAATCTTCTCCCAAAATGCCCATTAAAGCAAAAGATAAAAAAGCTAAAGGGTTGGAACCTGTTCTTGACACTTCGGTTGAACCGGTATCTAACCTCGTGGATACTCAATCTTTATTTTCACAGCTGTCTGAGCTATTCTCTCCCCAATTCGAGATGATCAGAAAAGAATTAGGTTCTATTTCAACTGAAATTACTACTTTGGCAGTAGAAGTAAGGCAGTTCTCACATAGAATGCAAGAGGCTGAAAATAGAATTTCGGACCTAGAAGATCAAGTCAATTCTCAGGAAACCTTAATATCCCAACAGGATATTAAAATCACTAAGCTGCAGGGGCGTCTAGACGATCTTGAAGATCGGGCTAGACGAAATAATATTAGAATTGTGGGTCTCCCGGAAGATGCTGAATTTGAAGATCTATTGAAGTTTACCTCTGTCATACTCCCGCAGAAGCTGGGTTGTTCACAATCTAAGTTACCTATTATGATTGAGAGAGCCCATAGAATTGGTCCTAAAAAAAATACTGATTCAGGTCAAAGTAGGAGTAGGGTGTGCATATGCAAGGTGCTAAATTTCCAGGACAAAATTGAAATGTTGAAATTGTTTAAGAAACTAAATGAACCTCTAATGTTTGGTAATGGTAAAGTATTACTGTTTCAAGACTTTTCAGTTGAAACCTCGATGAAGAGAAGGATAATGGCTCCTCTCTGTACTCAAATTATTAACAAAGGAATCAATGCACGGATGGTTTATCCTGCTAAAATAATAGTTGAGTACAGAGGAACTCGTCAGGTCTTTATCGAGGAGGGGGAAGCGAAAGAATTCCTTAAAGATAAATAAGGGTTTACTTAATCACTTTTACCCCGGATCATATAAGTACGGTCTGGTACTACAAATTTATATGTTGGTTGGTGTGGTGTTTTTTTTTTTTTTCCCCCCTACCCCCCCCACCTACTGACCGTTTAGAATATCTACTGCATAAATGGACATGGAATTAAAGATAACCTCTTGGAATGTGGGGGGGATTTCCTCTCCCTCAAAACGCAAATTAATTATTAAAAGCTAGGAACAAGCCGGATATTTCTTTTCTTCAGGAAACCCACCTTGATGATCATGAGGCTAAAAAACTCAAGATTAAATGGGTAGGTGAGGTGGTCTCTTCTTCTTCTGGAGGCAGGAAATGTGGGGTAGCGATCCTTATAAATAAGACCTTGGACTATAAAATTGCCCGGATAGAATTAGACCCGGAAGCTAGATTTATTATTCTCCACATTTATATAAATGATATAAAATTTGTTCTCTGTAATATCTATGGTCCTAATAAATTGGATAGGGTATTTTGGGATAAGATCAAATGTAAATTGTTTCCTTTGGTTAAAGAAAATTTGGTAATTGGTGGTGACTTTAATATGACATTACTTCCAGAATTAGATCGGCTTGCAGGTAAAAACATTTCAGAGAATAGGAGAAGTTCAAAGTACTTTTTAAGATTTTGCCAGAAATTGCAGGTCTATGATATATGGCGCAGGTTAAATCCAGATACTCAGAATTTTACATGCGAATCTAAGGCGCATAGGACATTTTCTCGTATAGACCTATTCCTAGTTACAGAATCTTTGCCCGTGGCAAAATTAGAAGCGGAGATTGGGGAGATAGTGGTCTCGGACCACGCAATTATTTCCCTAGTTTTGTTTTTCCAGGATAAAAGGGACGTCAAGTCGCCTAGATTCTTCTATCCGAGATTTCTTTATAATGATCCTAGATTTTTGTCTTGGATAGAATATAAGTGGCAGGAGTATTCTAGGTTTAACTCCGGGTACATGCATAAAATAGAGGTTTTCTGGGAGGCGGCCAAAGCCGTGCTGAGGGGAGATATTAAGGGATATATGGTGGCACGGAACAGGAAATCTCGGGCGAGGGATACTCAATTGTCCAACCAAGTCAGAAATGCTTTTAGGAAATACTGTAGCGACCACTCAAAGATCAACTGGAAGCTGAATATAGACGCCAGAAAGGAAAGGGATGCTTTCTTGCTACAAAAACATCAGCAAGAGGAGACAAAAATTAATCTACGATTTAGAGGTATCCATGGTAGCTCTGCTAAACACTTGGCCAGGCTGGTTAAAGCTAGGAATAAGAAGAACCTTATCCCAGTAATCCAGGTAGAAGGGGGTCGTACCGCAGATGTTGATGAAATATCCGGAGCTTTTTTCCGATTTTATCAGCAATTATATTCGGAAGGAGAATTCAACCAAGACAATCAGGTAGAATTTTGGTCATCGATCTCTGTTCCTAAAATTCAAAAAGAAGAACTGGATATGTTAAACGCACCGGTCTCAGCTAAAGAGATAAGTAAAGCTATATTGCGGGCCAAGCTTAATAAAGCAGCAGGGCCGGACGGGTTACCTGTTGAATTCTATAAAAGTCTAGCTGGTCAGGTTATACCAATTTTAGAAAGATTATTTCATGAGTATTTTCTATCAGATAACGCTATTTCCGCCCTCTTTCCAGCAGCTAATATCTCGTTGATATTAAAAAAAGGGAAAAACCCAGAAGATCCGGCCTCTTACATGCCTATTTCGGTCCTGAATGCGGACTATAAAATTCTAGCCTCAATTGTAGCCCAGAGATTAGTTTCTTGTCTGGATAGGTTGATCCACCCGGATCAGGTGGGTTTTATGGCAACTCGTAGTTCATCGAAAAATATAAGGAAATTAATAACTTTAGTCGATTTTGTCTGGAATACAGAACAGTTTGAAGAGAGGACTGATCTTAGGGATTTAGAGGTCCTCACATTAGATGCGGTCAAAGCATTTGACTGCATCTCGTGGAGGCATCTTTTTGCTACATTAACTAAATTTGGTTTTGTTGATAATTTCTTTAATTTTGTTAAAAAAATATATCAGAATCCGGTGTCGTATTTGTTAGTAAATGGTAGGATCTCTCCTAGCTTACAACTGTACAGAGGTACGAGACAGGGTTGCCCTCTCTCGCCGCTTCTGTTTAACATTGTTTTGGAACCGTTGGCGATAAGACTACGGGAGGTTCTGCCTGGTATCCAACTGGGCGGGCAGAACTTGAAAATGCTCCTATATGCGGATGATATCTTATTATTTTTGAATAAAACAGCAGTTACTATCCTGAGAGGGGTTGATACGATAAAGCATTTTAGTAAATTCGCTGGCTATAAAATTAACATGGAAAAGAGTGACCTGATGTGGCTTGGACGCCAGAGGGGGGATCGACCCAGTACAATATTCCGTAATGTCAATGCGATTAAATATTTGGGGTTGGAGATAAATAGAAATCCGAAACAGTGGTATCAGGCAAATTTTACGTCTCTCTTTCAGAAAATCCAGGAAGATCTTAAGCTTTGGGCTGGTTTTCCACTGTCACTTACTGCCTCGGTTAATCTAATAAAGACCATCATTTTTCCCAAGATTCTTTATTATCTTCAAAATTTACCTCTTATGATCCTTAATAAGGACTTAAAGAACCTGTCTTCGTGGTTCTCGAAGTTTCTGTGGAAATCTAAAAAATCCCGAATTTCGAATAATAGGTTAATGCAGAAATTCACGGGGGCAGGCTTGGCCTTGCCTAGTATTAGATTATATAATTGGGCATCATTAATTAAAATAGCAGTTGACTGGATTGCCCAGGCTAACCTGGTCACTACATATGATCTAGAATCTCATCTGGTCAAACCTTGGTCTTTAACGGCTCTCCTGCATTGTGCGCCGCAGTCTCTACCGACAAGGGTTTTTTCCCTTATCTCAGTAAGGAATATAGTGGTGATCTGGCATAAGTTTTGTAAGCTGTGTAAAGTTGATCCTTTTTTCTCTGACTTTTTACCCATTAGAGGGAACCCTTTATTCTTACCTGGGCTAGACCAAAAATGTTTTCAGGTCTGGCAGACGGGGGGGGTTGGTATACTTGAATCAGCTCCTTAATATTGATTGTCAGATTTTGCCTTGGGAGACTATTAGGGAGCAGTTCTCTCTTCCGAGTGTTAATCGGTTTGCCTACTTCCAAATTCGACATTTTCTCAGTGGACAAAGATGGTATGCAACAGGGAGATGGGAATGGCCCGAGATTAAGAGTTGCATCAGAAAATTCAATACTGGTGATGCATCCATTTCACTAATCTATGACATTATGTTAACGAAACAGGGTATTCTGGAGGAGGATAAATTAATCCGATCCTGGTTACCATATATCCCGTCGATAGACCAGGAGATGTTAATCAACAGCCTGGCAACAGTGGCTAGATATCCGATAGCAGTAAGCTGGAAAGAATCTCACTTAAAACTATTAAATAACTATTATTATTCTCCAGCAAGATTAGCTAATTTTTTTCCTGGTAAAACCTTTAAGTGTGAACACTGCTCGTTTGTTCAGGCTGATATTTGCCATATGTTATGGACCTGCCCTAAAATTTCGCAATTATGGCAGAAGATTCAATACTGGTATAATAGAGTTTTTGAAAGTACTATTTCCCTTTCTCTGAAAGATATAGTGTTGCTTTTTCCTGATGAGAGAGCCAATCTGACCCTCCGTATCCTAAATACTATCATACTAATTGTGAGATATAATATCTTTAAAAAATGGATATCAAAGGCACCTCCTTCTCTCGCGTCAGTACTGAGGGACATTCAAGCTCAGATTATTTTTGAATCCTTTCATCTACAGCAATTATCGGAAAGAAGAATTAGAAAATTCTTGGAAGGTTGGGCCCCGGTTATTAAGTCATATACTTCCTGCCTCCAGAAGCAGATCTTACTGCCCTTTTTGGCCTCGGTAAGCTTTGCTGAGTTGGTTATACTACAGGTGTTCTCGGATACATGGTTAAGGAATGCAGGTGATATAGACTAAGAAGGGTAATGTTAAATTTGGGTGATCAATAGGCATTGTTATATTCGATTCCGGTAGGGGGGGGGGGGGGGTTTCTTTCCCTTTTTTTTTTTTTTTTTTTTTTTGTTCGTTTTGGTTAGTGTTGGTTGGTTTGTTTTGGTTTGATTTTGTTTTTCTTTTGTTTTTTTATCTATGTATATGTGATAAATATTAGCCATTACAATGTTAACGGATATGGGTAAACTTATAAGGACAAAATGTAGTTTAAATTTTTTAGTTTTTCTCTCTTCTCTTTTGTTAGGTTGTCTTTTTTTTTTGCTTTTGTATTTTGGAAGATTTTGTTGGCAAATTGTTTGTCTGTCCTGCGTGACAGTAATTTTGTTAAGATTATGTT
Source organism: Bombina bombina (assembly GCF_027579735.1). Classification (NCBI taxonomy): domain Eukaryota; kingdom Metazoa; phylum Chordata; class Amphibia; order Anura; family Bombinatoridae; genus Bombina; species Bombina bombina. Next base: position 285,203,600 of record NC_069507.1, on the reverse strand, counting down.
ATTTCGTTTTGTTTGGAATGGCTATACCCAATAAAAATATTTAAAAAAAAAAAAAAAAGGTAAGTATAAGATGAGGGTGTGTGAAGAGTATAAGATGAGGGGGTGTGATGAGTATAAGATGAGGGGGTGTGAAGAGTATAAGATGAGGGGGTGTGATGAGTATAAGATGAGGGGGTGTGATGAGTAAGATGAAGGTGTGTGATGAGTATAAGATGAGGGGTGTGATGAGTATAAGATGAGGGGGTGTGATGAGTATAAGATGAGGGGGTGTGATGAGTAAGATGAAGGTGTGTGATGAGTATAAGATGAGGGGGTGTGATGAGTAAGATGAGGGTGTGTGATGAGTATAAGATGAGGGTGTGTGAAGAGTATAAGATGAGGGGGTGTGATGAGTATAAGATGAGGGTGTGTGATGAGTATAAGATGAGGGGGTGTGAAGAGTATAAGATGAGGGGGTGTGATGAGTATAAGATGAGGGGGTGTGATGAGTATAAGATGAGGGGGTGTGATGAGTAAGATGAAGGTGTGTGATTAGTATAAGATGAGGGGGTGTGATGAGTAAGATGAAGGTGTGTGATGAGTATAAGATGAGGGGGTGTGATGAGTATAAGATGAGGGGGTGTGATGAGTATAAGATGAGGGTGTGTGATGAGTATAAGATGAGGGGGTGGGATGAGTATAAGATGAGGGGGTGGGATGAGTATAAGATGAGGGGGTGGGATGAGTATAAGATGAGGGTGTGTGATGAGTAAGATGAGGGTGTGTGATGAGTATAAGATGAGGGGGTGTGATGAGCATAAGATGAGGGGGTGTGATGAGTAAGATGAGGGTGTGTGATGAGTATTAGATGAGGGGGTGTGATGAGTAAGATGAGGGGGTGTGATGAGTATAAGATGATGGGGTGTGATGAGTATAAGATGAGGGGGTGTGATGAGTAAGATGAGAGGGTGTGATGAGTAAGATGAGGGGGGGTGATGAGTATAAGATGAGGGTGTGTGATGAGTATAAGATGAGGGTGTGTGATGAGTATAAGATGAGGGGGTGTGATGAGTATAAGATGAGGGGGTGTGATGAGTATAAGATGAGGGGGTGTGATGAGTATAAGATGAGGGTGTGTGATGAGTATAAGATGAGGGGGTGTGATGAGTATAAGATGAGGGGGTGTGATGAGTAAGATGAGGGGGTGTGATGAGTATAAGATGAGGGGGTGTGATGAGTATAAGATGATGGGGTGTGATGAGTAAGATGAGGGGGTGTGCTGAGTATAAGATGTGGGTGTGTGCTGAGTAAGATGAGGGGGTTTGATGAGTATAAGATGAGTGTGTGTGATGAGTAAGATGAGTGTGTGTGATGAGTATAAGATGAGTGTGTGTGATGAGTATAAGATGAGGGGGTGTGATGAGTAAGATGAGGGGGGTGTGATGAGTAAGATGAGGGGGGTGTGATGAGTAAGATGAGGGGGGTGTGATGAGTAAGATGAGGGGGGGTGATGAGTAAGATGAGGGGGTGTGATGAGTTTAAGATGAGGGGGTGTGATGAGTATTTACACTAGGGGGTTATATTAGGGTGTTAGGTTTTAACATAATATTCTTTTCCCCATATACATCAATGGGGTTGCGTTACGGTGATCGCCATGCAGCAATCACAGGTGTTAGTTTTTTTCTAACACAATCTCTCCTTTGATGTCTATGGGGAAAGCGTGCACTAACACGTAAAGTCAGGCCTTGGGTTTTGCGCGGTATGGAGCTTATCGCACCCTACTGCACAACAAGAGAAGATCTAGGGGCCTATTTATCAAATGTCAGTCCAACATGATCCGATCAGCAGATCATGTCCGACAGACATTGCTGAATGCGGACAGCATTACGCTCTCCGCAGTCAGCAGTGCACCAGCAGTTCTTGTGAACTACTGGTGCAACGCCGCCCCCTGCAGATTCGCGGCCAATCGGCCACTAGCAGGGGGTGTCAATCAACCCGATCGTATTCGATCGGGTTGATTTCTGGCGATCGCTGTCCGCCTCCTCAGAGCAGGCGGACAGGTTATGGAGCAGCGGTCTTGAGACCGCTGCTCCAAAACTTGTGTTTCTGGGGAGCCTGAGGGCTCGCCAGAAACACAGGGCATCTAGCTCCATACGGAACTTGAGAAATAGGCCCCTTGGGGTTAACTTGTAATGGCAGCGCTATAGAAAATGAGATAACTAATTGTTTTGCTTATTTACGCACCCGGTATAGCGCAAAACTTGTAATCTTGGTGTAAGTGCAGTGTTTGTCTGAGGGATGTCAAGGGAGTATTGCCAGATGATACCATGTGGTCGCCTATGGGAAATCTATTCTAAGGATCTCTGTAAATCGGTCATGGGGATTCATCTGCTGCCTCCCTTTATAGATCAACAGTATACTCTACCATTACCTCTGCTAATATGTTTCAGTACTGGTTTAGCTGTCTGCTATATATTCTTGTACCATTACCTCTGCTGATATGTTTCAGTACTGGTTTAGCTGTCTGCTATATACTCTTGTACCATTACCTCTGCTGATACGTTTCAGTACTGGTTTAGCTGTCTGCTATATACTTTTGTACCATTACCTCTGCTGATATGTTTCAGTACTGGTTTAGCTGTCTGCTATATACTCTTGTACCATTACCTCTGCTGATACGTTTCAGTACTGGTTTAGCTGTCTGCTATATACTCTTGTACCATTACCTCTGCTGATATGTTTCAGTACTGGTTTAGCTGTCTGCTATATACTCTTGTACCATTACCTCTGCTGATATGTTTCAGTACTGGTTTAGCTGTCTGCTATATACTCCTCTACCATTACCTCTGCTGATATGTTTCAGTACTGATTTAGCTGTCTGCTTTATACTCTTGTACCATTACCTCTGCTGATGAGTTTCAGTACTGGTTTAGTTGTCTGCTATATACTCCTCTACCATTACCTCTGCTGATACGTTTCAGTACTGGTTTAGCTGTCTGCTATATACTCTTGTACCATTACCTCTGCTGATGAGTTTCAGTACTGGTTTAGTTGTCTGCTATATACTCCTGTACCATTACCTCTGCTGATACGTTTCAGTACTGGTTTAGCTGTCTGCTATATACTCTTGTACCATTACCTCTGCTGATATGTTTCAGTACAGGTTTAGCTGTCTGCTATATACTTTTGTACCATTACCTCTGCTGATATGTTTCAGTACAGGTTTAGCTGTCTGCTATATACTCCTCTACCATTACCTCTGCTGATATGTTTCAGTACAGGTTTAGCTGTCTGCTATATACTCTTGTACCATTACCTCTGCTGATATGTTTCAGTACAGGTTTAGCTGTCTGCTATATACTCTTGTACCATTACCTCTGCTGATATGTTTCAGTACTGGTTTAGCTGTCTGCTATATACTCTTGTACCATTACCTCTGCTGATGAGTTTCAGTACTGGTTTAGCTGTCTGCTATATACTCCTGTACCATTACCTCTGCTGATATGTTTCAGTACTGGTTTAGCTGTCTGCTATATACTCTTGTACCATTACCTCTGCTGATATGTTTCAGTACAGGTTTAGCTGTCTGCTATATACTCTTGTACCATTACCTCTGCTGATATGTTTCAGTACAGGTTTAGCTGTCTGCTATATACTCTTGTACCATTACCTCTGCTGATATGTTTCAGTACTGGTTTAGCTGTCTGCTATATACTCTTGTACCATTACCTCTGCTGATATGTTTCAGTACTGGTTTAGCTGTCTGCTATATACTCCTGTACCATTACCTCTGCTGATATGTTTCAGTACTGGTTTACCTGTCTGCTATATACTCCTGTACCATTACCTCTGCTGATATGTTTCAGTACTGGTTTAGCTGTCTGCTATATACTCTTGTACCATTACCTCTGCTGATATGTTTTAGTACTGGTTTAGCTGTCTGCTATATACTCTTGTACCATTACCTCTGCTAATATGTTTCAGTACTGGTTTAGCTGTCTGCTATATACTTTTGTACCATTACCTCTGCTGATACGTTTTAGTACTGGTTTAGCTGTCTGCTATATACTCTTGTACCATTACCTCTGCTAATATGTTTCAGTACTGGTTTAGCTGTCTGCTATATACTCCTGTACCATTACCTCTGCTGATATGTTTCAGTACTGGTTTAGCTGTCTGCTATATACTCTTGTACCATTACCTCTGCTAATATGTTTCAGTACTGGTTTAGCTGTCTGCTATATACTTTTGTACCATTACCTCTGCTGATACGTTTTAGTACTGGTTTAGCTGTCTGCTATATACTCTTGTACCATTACCTCTCCTAATATGTTTCAGTACTGGTTTAGCTGTCTGCTATATACTCCTCTACCATTACCTCTGCTGATACGTTTCAGTACTGGTTTAGCTGTCTGCTATATACTCTTGTACCATTACCTCTGCTGATATGTTTCAGTACTGGTTTAGCTGTCTGCTATATACTCTTGTACCATTACCTCTGCTGATACGTTTCAGTACTGGTTTAGCTGTCTGCTATATACTATTGTACCATTACCTCTGCTGATATGTTTCAGTACTGGTTTAGCTGTCTGCTATATACTCTTGTACCATTACCTCTGCTGATATGTTTCAGTACTGGTTTAGCTGTCTGCTATATACTCTTGTACCATTACCTCTGCTGATATGTTTCAGTACTGGTTTAGCTGTCTGCTATATACTCCTCTACCATTACCTCTGCTGATATGTTTCAGTACTGGTTTAGCTGTCTGCTATATACTCTTGTACCATTACCTCTGCTGATATGTTTCAGTACTGGTTTAGCTGTCTGCTATATACTCCTCTACCATTACCTCTGCTGATACGTTTCAGTACTGGTTTAGCTGTCTGCTATATACTCTTGTACCATTACCTCTGCTGATGAGTTTCAGTACTGGTTTAGTTGTCTGCTATATACTCTTGTACCATTACCTCTGCTGATATGTTTCAGTACAGGTTTAGCTGTCTGCTATATACTCTTGTACCATTACCTCTGCTGATATGTTTCAGTACTGGTTTAGCTGTCTGCTATATACTCTTGTACCATTACCTCTGCTGATATGTTTCAGTACTGGTTTAGCTGTCTGCTATATACTCCTGTACCATTACCTCTGCTGATATGTTTCAGTACTGGTTTAGCTGTCTGCTATATACTCTTGTACCATTACCTCTGCTGATACGTTTCAGTACTGGTTTAGCTGTCTGCTATATACTCCTCTACCATTACCTCTGCTGATATGTTTCAGTACTGGTTTAGCTGTCTGCTATATACTCCTGTACCATTACCTCTGCTGATATGTTTCAGTACTGGTTTAGCTGTCTGCTATATACTCTTGTACCATTACCTCTGCTGATACGTTTCAGTACTGGTTTAGCTGTCTGCTATATACTCTTGTACCATTACCTCTGCTGATCTGTTTCAGTACTGGTTTAGCTGTCTGCTATATACTCTTGTACCATTACCTCTGCTGATACGTTTCAGTACTGGTTTAGCTGTCTGCTACATACTCCTCTACCATTACCTCTGCTGATATGTTTCAGTACAGGTTTAGCTGTCTGCTATATACTCTTGTACCATTACCTCTGCTGATATGTTTCAGTACAGGTTTAGCTGTCTGCTATATACTCTTGTACCATTACCTCTGCTGATATGTTTCAGTACTGGTTTAGCTGTCTGCTATATACTCTTGTACCATTACCTCTGCTGATGAGTTTCAGTACTGGTTTAGCTGTCTGCTATATACTCCTGTACCATTACCTCTGCTGATATGTTTCAGTACAGGTTTAGCTGTCTGCTATATACTCTTGTACCATTACCTCTGCTGATATGTTTCAGTACTGGTTTACCTGTCTGCTATATACTCCTGTACCATTACCTCTGCTGATATGTTTCAGTACTGGTTTACCTGTCTGCTATATACTCCTGTACCATTACCTCTGCTGATATGTTTCAGTACTGGTTTAGCTGTCTGCTATATACTCTTGTACCATTACCTCTGCTGATATGTTTCAGTACTGGTTTAGCTGTCTGCTATATACTCCTGTACCATTACCTCTGCTGATATGTTTCAGTACTGGTTTACCTGTCTGCTATATACTCCTGTACCATTACCTCTGCTGATACGTTTCAGTACTGGTTTAGCTGTCTGCTATATACTCTTGTACCATTACCTCTGCTGATATGTTTCAGTACTGGTTTAGCTGTCTGCTATATACTCTTGTACCATTAGCTCTGCTGATATGTTTCAGTACTGGTGTAGCTGTCTGCTATATACTCTTGTACTATTACCTCTGCTGATATGTTTCAGTACTGATTTAGCTGTCTGCTATATACTCTTGTACCATTACCTCTGCTGATATGTTTCAGTACAGGTTTAGCTGTCTGCTATATACTCTTGTACCATTACCTCTGCTGATATGTTTCCGTACTGGTTTAGCTGTCTGCTATATACTCTTGTACCATTACCTCTGCTGATACGTTTCAGTACTGGTTTAGCTGTCTGCTATATACTCTTGTACCATTACCTCTGCTGATATGTTTCAGTACTGGTTTAGCTGTCTGCTATATACTCTTGTACCATTACCTCTGCTGATACGTTTCAGTACTGGTTTAGCTGTCTGCTATATACTCTTGTACCATTACCTCTGCTGATATGTTTCAGTACTGGTTTAGCTGTCTGCTATATACTCTTGTACCATTACCTCTGCTGATATGTTTCAGTACTGGTTTAGTTGTCTGCTATATACTCCTCTACCATTACCTCTGCTGATATGTTTCAGTACTGGTTTAGCTGTCTGCTATATACTCTTGTACCATTACCTCTGCTGATATGTTTCAGTACTGGTTTAGCTGTCTGCTATATACTCTTGTACCATTACCTCTGCTGATATGTTTCAGTACTGGTTTAGCTGTCTGCTATATACTCTTGTACCATTACCTCTGCTGATATGTTTCAGTACTGGTTTAGCTGTCTGCTATATACTCTTGTACCATTACCTCTGCTGATATGTTTCGGTACTTCTTTAGCTGTCTGCTATATACTCTTGTACCATTACCTCTGCTGATATGTTTCAGTACTGGTTTAGCTGTCTGCTATATACTCTTGTACCATTACCTCTGCTGATATGTTTCAGTACTGGTTTAGCTGTCTGCTATATACTCTTGTACCATTACCTCTGCTGATATGTTTCAGTACTGGTTTAGCTGTCTGCTATATACTCTTGTACCATTACCTCTGATGATACGTTTCAGTACTGGTTTAGCTGTCTGCTATATACTATTGTACCATTACCTCTGCTGATAGGTTTCAGTACTGGTTTAGCTGTCTGCTATATACTCTTGTACCATTACCTCTGCTGATATGTTTCAGTACTGGTTTAGCTGTCTGCTATATACTCCTCTACCATTACCTCTGCTGGTACGTTTCAGTACTGGTTTAGCTGTCTGCTATATACTCTTGTACCATTACCTCTGCTGATGAGTTTCAGTACTGGTTTAGTTGTCTGCTATATACTCCTGTACCATTACCTCTGCTGATACGTTTCGGTACTGGTTTAGCTGTCTGCTATATACTCTTGTACCATTACCTCTGCTGATATGTTTCAGTACAGGTTTAGCTGTCTGCTATATACTTTTGTACCATTACCTCTGCTGATATGTTTCAGTACAGGTTTAGCTGTCTGCTATATACTTTTGTACCATTACCTCTGCTGATATGTTTCAGTACTGGTTTAGCTGTCTGCTATATACTTTTGTACCAGTACCTCTGCTGATACGTTTCAGTACTGGTTTAGCTGTCTGCTATATACTCCTCTACCATTACCTCTGCTGATATGTTTCAGTACAGGTTTAGCTGTCTGCTATATACTCTTGTACCATTACCTCTGCTGATATGTTTCAGTACTGGTTTAGCTGTCTGCTATATACTCCTGTACCATTACCTCTGCTGATATGTTTCAGTACTGGTTTAGCTGTCTGCTATATACTCTTGTACCATTACCTCTGCTGATACGTTTCAGTACTGGTTTAGCTGTCTGCTATATACTCCTCTACCATTATCTCTGCTGATATGTTTCAGAACAGGTTTAGCTGTCTGCTATATACTCTTGTACCATTACCTCTGCTGATATGTTTCAGTACAGGTTTAGCTGTCTGCTATATACTCTTGTACCATTACCTCTGCTGATATGTTTCAGTACTGGTTTAATATACTCTTGTACCATTACCTCTGCTGATGAGTTTCAGTACTGGTTTAGCTGTCTGCTATATACTCCTGTACCATTACCTCTGCTGATATGTTTCAGTACAGGTTTAGCTGTCTGCTATATACTCTTGTACCATTACCTCTGCTGATATGTTTCAGTACTGGTTTAGCTGTCTGCTATATACTCTTGTACCATTACCTCTGCTGATATGTTTCAGTACTGGTTTAGCTGTCTGCTATATACTCCTGTACCATTACCTCTGCTGATATGTTTCAGTACTGGTTTAGCTGTCTGCTATATACTCCTGTACCATTACCTCTGCTGATATGTTTCAGTACTGGTTTATCTGTCTGCTATATACCCCTGTACCATTACCTCTGCTGATATGTTTCAGTACTGGTTTACCTGTCTGCTATATACTCCTGTACCATTACCTCTGCTAATATGTTTCAGTACTGGTTTAGCTGTCTGCTATATACTCTTGTACCATTACCTCTGCTGATATGTTTCAGTACTGGTTTAGCTGTCTGCTATATACTCTTGTACCATTACCTCTGCTGATATGTTTCAGTACTAGTTTAGCTGTCTGCTATATACTCCTCTACCATTACCTCTGCTGATATGTTTCAGTACTGGTTTAGCTGTCTGCTATATACTCTTGTACCATTACCTCTGCTGATATGTTTCAGTACTGGTTTAGCTGTCTGCTATATACTCCTGTACCATTACCTCTGCTGATATGTTTCAGTACTGGTTTAGCTGTCTGCTATATACTCCTGTACCATTACCTCTGCTGATATGTTTCAATACTGGTTTAGCTGTCTGCTATATACTCTTGTACCATTACCTCTGCTGATATGTTTCAGTACTGGTTTAGCTGTCTGCTATATACTCTTGTACCATTACCTCTGCTAATACGTTTCAGTACTGGTTTAGCTGTCTGCTATATACTCTTGTACCATTACCTCTGCTGATATGTTTCAGTACTGGTTTAGCTGTCTGCTATATACTCTTGTACCATTACCTCTGCTGATATGTTTCAGTACTGGTTTAGCTGTCTGCTATATACTCTTGTACCTCTGCTGATATGTTTCAGTACTGGTTTAGCTGTCTGCTATATACTCTTGTACCATTACCTCTGCTGATATGTTTCAGTACTGGTTTAGCTGTCTGCTATATACTCTTGTACCATTACCTCTGCTGATCTGTTTCAGTACTGGTTTAGCTGTCTGCTATATACTCTTGTACCATTACCTCTGCTGATATGTTTCAGTACTGGTTTAGCTGTCTGCTATATACTCTTGTACCATTACCTCTGCTGATATGTTTCAGTACTGGTTTAGCTGTCTGCTATATACTCTTGTACCATTACCTCTGCTGATATGTTTCAGTACTGGTTTAGCTGTCTGCTATATACTCTTGTACCATTACCTCTGCTGATATGTTTCAGTACTGGTTTAGCTGTCTGCTATATACTCCTCTACCATTACCTCTGCTGATACGTTTCAGTACTTGTTTAGCTGTCTGCTATATACTCTTGTACCATTACCTCTGCTGATATGTTTCAGTACTGGTTTAGCTGTCTGCTATATACTCATGTACCATTACCTCTGCTGATGAGTTTCAGTACTGGTTTAGCTGTCTGCTATATACTCTTGTACCATTACCTCTGCTGATACGTTTCAGTACTGGTTTAGCTGTCTGCTATATACTCTTGTACCATTACCTCTGCTGATACGTTTCAGTACTGGTTTAGCTGTCTACTATATACTCTTGTACCATTACCTCTGCTGATACGTTTCAGTACTGGTTTAGCTGTCTGCTATATACTCTTGTACCATTACCTCTGCTGATATGTTTCAGTACTGGTTTAGCTGTCTGCTATATACTCTTGTACCATTACCTCTGCTGATATGTTTCAGTACTGGTTTAGCTGTCTGCTATATACTCCTCTACCATTACCTCTGCTGATATGTTTCAGTACTGGTTTAGCTGTTTGATAAATACTCTTGTACCATTACCTCTGCTGATATGTTTCAGTACTGGTTTAGCTGTCTGCTATATACTCTTGTACCATTACCTCTGCTGATATGTTTCAGTACTGGTTTAGCTGTCTGCTATATACTCTTGTACCATTACCTCTGCTGATATGTTTCAGTACTGGTTTAGCTGTCTGCTATATACTCTTGTACCATTACCTCTGCTGATATGTTTCAGTACTGGTTTAGCTGTCTGTTATATACTCCTGTACCATTACCTCTGCTGATATGTTTCAGTACTGGTTTAGCTGTCTGCTATATACTCCTCTACATTACCTCTGCTGATATGTTTCAGTACTGGTTTAGCTGTCTGCTATATACTCTTGTGCCATTACCTCTGCTGATACGTTTCAGTACTGGTTTAGCTGTCTGCTATATACTCTTGTACCATTACCTCTGCTGATATGTTTCAGTACTGGTTTAGCTGTCTGCTATATACTCCTGTACCATTACCTCTGCTGATATGTTTCAGTACTGGTTTAGCTGTCTGCTATATACTCTTGTACCATTACCTCTGCTGATATGTTTCAGTACTGGTTTAGCTGTCTGCTATATACTCTTGTACCATTACCTCTGCTGATATGTTTCAGTACTGGTTTAGCTGTCTGCTATATACTCTTGTACCATTACCTCTGCTGATATGTTTCAGTACTGGTTTAGCTGTCTGCTATATACTCCTGTACCATTACCTCTGCTGATATGTTTCAGTACTGGTTTAGCTGTCTGCTATATACTCTTGTACCATTACCTCTGCTGATATGTTTCAGTACTGGTTTAGCTGTCTGCTATATACTCTTGTACCATTACCTCTGCTGATATGTTTCAGTACTGGTTTAGCTGTCTGCTATATACTCCTCTACCATTACCTCTGCTGATACGTTTCAGTACTTGTTTAGCTGTCTGCTATATACTCTTGTACCATTACCTCTGCTGATATGTTTCAGTACTGGTTTAACTGTCTGCTATATACTCATGTACCATTACCTCTGCTGATACGTTTCAGTACTGGTTTAGCTGTCTGCTATATACTCTTGTACCATTACCTCTGCTGATCTGTTTTAGTACTGGTTTAGCTGTCTGCTATATACTCTTGTACCATTACCTCTGCTGATATGTTTCAGTACTGGTTTAGCTGTCTGCTATATACTCTTGTACCATTACCTCTGCTGATATGTTTCAGTACTGGTTAAGCTGTCTGCTATATACTCTTGTACCATTACCTCTGCTGATATGTTTCAGTACTGGTTTAGCTGTCTGCTATATACTCCTGTACCATTACCTCTGCTGATACGTTTCAGTACTGATTTAGCTGTCTGCTATATACTCTTGTACCATTACCTCTGCTGATATGTTTCAGTACTGGTTTAGCTGTCTGCTATATACTCTTGTACCATTACCTCTGCTGATATGTTTCAGTACTGGTTTAGCTGTCTGCTATATACTCTTGTACCATTACCTCTGCTGATATGTTTCAGTACTGGTTTAGCTGTCTGCTATATACTCCTCTACCATTACCTCTGCTGATACGTTTCAGTACTGGTTTAGCTGTCTGCTATATACTCTTGTACCATTACCTCTGCTGATATGTTTCAGTACTGGTTTAGCTGTTTGCTATATACTCCTGTACCATTACCTCTGCTGATATGTTTCAGTACTGGTTTAGCTGTCTGCTATATACTCTTGTACCATTACCTCTGCTGATACGTTTCAGTACTGGTTTAGCTGTCTGCTATATACTCTTGTACCATTACCTCTGCTGATACGTTTCAGTACTGGTTTAGCTGTCTGCTATATACTCTTGTACCATTACCTCTGCTGATATGTTGCAGTACTGGTTTAGCTGTCTGCTATATACTCTTGTACCATTACCTCTGCTGATATGTTTAAGTACTGGTTTAGCTATATGCTATATACTCTTGTACCATTACCTCTGCTGATATGTTTCAGTACTGGTTTAGCTGTCTGCTATATACTCTTGTACCATTACCTCTGCTGATACGTTTCAGTACTGGTTTAGCTCTCTGCAATATACTCTTGTACCATTACCTCTGCTGATATGTTTCAGTACTGGTTTAGCTGTCTGCTATATACTCTTGTACCATTACCTCTGCTGATATGTTTCAGTACTGGTTTAGCTGTCTGCTATATACTCTTGTACCATGACCTCTGCTGATACGTTTCAGTACTGGTTTAGCTGTCTGCTATATACTCTTGTACCATTACTTCTGCTGATACGTTTCAGTACTGGTTTAGCTGTCTGCTATATACTCTTGTACCATTACCTCTGCTGATATGTTTCAGTACTGGTTTAGCTGTCTATTATATACTTTTGTACCATTACCTCTGCTGATATGTTTCAGTACTGGTTTAGCTGTCTGCTATAAACTCTTGTACCATTACCTCTGCTGATATGTTTCAGTACTGGTTTAGCTGTCTGCTATATACTCTTGTACCATTACCTCTGCTGATACGTTTCATTACTGGTTTAGCTGTCTGCTATATACTCCTGTACCATTACCTCTGCTGATACGTTTCAGTACTGGTTTAGCTGTCTGCTATATACTCTTGTACCATTACCTCTGCTGATATGTTTCAGTACTGGTTTAGCTGTCTGCTATATACTCTTGTACCATTACCTCTGCTGATACGTTTCAGTACTGGTTTAGCTGTCTGCTATATACTCTTCTACCATTACCTCTGCTGATATGTTTCAGTACTGGTTTAGCTGTCTGCTGTATACTCTTGTACCATTACCTCTGCTGATATGTTTCAGTACTGGTTTAGCTGTCTACTATATACTTTTGTACCATTACCTCTGCTGATACGTTTTAGTACTGGTTTAGCTGTCTGCTATATACTCTTGTACCATTACCTCTGCTAATATGTTTCAGTACTGGTTTAGCTGTCTGCTATATACTCCTCTACCATTACCTCTGCTGATACGTTTCAGTACTGGTTTAGCTGTCTGCTATATACTCTTGTACCATTACCTCTGCTAATATGTTTCAGTACTGGTTTAGCTGTCTGCTATATACTTTTGTACCATTACCTCTGCTGATACGTTTTAGTACTGGTTTAGCTGTCTGCTATATACTCTTGTACCATTACCTCTGCTGATATGTTTCTGTACTGGTTTAGCTGTCTGCTATATACTCTTGTACCATTACCCCTGCTGATATGTTTCAGTACTGGTTTAGCTGTCTGCTATATACTCTTGTACCATTACCTCTGCTGATACGTTTCAGTACTGGTTTAGCTGTTTGCTATATACTCTTGTACCATTACATCTGCTGATACGTTTCAGTACTGGTTTAGCTGTCTGCTATATACTCCTCTACCATTACCTCTGCTGATACGTTTCAGTACTGGTTTAGCTGTCTGCTATATACTCTTGTACCATTACCTCTGCTGATACGTTTCATTACTGGTTTAGCTGTCTGCTATATACTCTTGTACCATTACCTCTGCTGATATGTTTCAGTACTGGTTTAGCTGTCTGCTATATACTCCTGTACCATTACCTCTGCTGATACGTTACAGTACTGGTTTAGCTGTCTGCTATATACTCTTGTACCATTACCTCTGCTGATATGTTTCAGTACTGGTTTAGCTGTCTGCTATATACACTTGTACCATTACCTCTGCTGATACGTTTCAGTACTGGTTTAGCTGTCTGCTATATACTCTTCTACCATTACCTCTGCTGATACGTTTCAGTACTGGTTTAGCTGTCTGCTATATACTCTTCTACCATTACCTCTGCTGATATGTTTCAGTACTGGTTTAGCTGTCTGCTATATACTCTTGTACCATTACCTCTGCTGATATGTTTCAGTACTGGTTTAGCTGTCTGCTATATACTCTTGTACCATTACCTCTGCTGATCTGTTTCAGTACTGGTTTAGCTGTCTGCTATATACTCTTGTACCATTACCTCTGCTGATATGTTTCAGTACTGGTTTAGCTGTCTGCTATATACTCTTGTACCATTACCTCTGCTGATATGTTTCAGTACTGGTTTAGCTGTCTGCTATATACTCTTGTACCATTACCTCTGCTGATATGTTTCAGTACTGGTTTAGCTGTCTGCTATATACTCTTGTACCATTACCTCTGCTGATATGTTTCAGTACTGGTTTAGCTGTCTGCTATATACTCCTCTACCATTACCTCTGCTGATACGTTTCAGTACTTGTTTAGCTGTCTGCTATATACTCTTGTACCATTACCTCTGCTGATATGTTTCAGTACTGGTTTAGCTGTCTGCTATATACTCATGTACCATTACCTCTGCTGATACGTTTCAGTACTGGTTTAGCTGTCTGCTATATACTCTTGTACCATTACCTCTGCTGATATGTTTCAGTACTGGTTTAGCTGTCTGCTATATACTCCTCTACCATTACCTCTGCTGATATGTTTCCGTACTGGTTTAGCTGTCTGCTATATACTCTTGTACCATTACCTCTGCTGATACGTTTCAGTACAGGTTTAGCTGTCTGCTATATACTCTTGTACCATTACCTCTGCTGATACGTTTCAGTACTGGTTTAGCTGTCTGTTATATACTCCTGTACCATTACCTCTGCTGATATGTTTCAGTACTGGTTTAGCTGTCTGCTATATACTCCTCTACATTACCTCTGCTGATATGTTTCAGTACTGGTTTAGCTGTCTGCTATATACTCTTGTGCCATTACCTCTGCTGATACGTTTCAGTACTGGTTTAGCTGTCTGCTATATACTCTTGTACCATTACCTCTGCTGATATGTTTCAGTACTGGTTTAGCTGTCTGCTATATACTCTTGTACCATTACCTCTGCTGATATGTTTCAGTACTGGTTTAGCTGTCTGCTATATACTCTTGTACCTCTGCTGATATGTTTCAGTACTGGTTTAGCTGTCTGCTATATACTCTTTTACCATTACCTCTGCTGATATGTTTCAGTACTGGTTTAGCTGTCTGCTATATACTCTTGTACCATTACCTCTGCTGATCTGTTTTAGTACTGGTTTAGCTGTCTGCTATATACTCTTGTACCATTACCTCTGCTGATATGTTTCAGTACTGGTTTAGCTGTCTGCTATATACTCTTGTACCATTACCTCTGCTGATATGTTTCAGTACTGGTTTAGCTGTCTGCTATATACTCTTGTACCATTACCTCTGCTGATATGTTTCAGTACTGGTTTAGCTGTCTGCTATATACTCTTGTACCATTACCTCTGCTGATATGTTTCAGTACTGGTTTAGCTGTCTGCTATATACTCCTCTACCATTACCTCTGCTGATACGTTTCAGTACTGGTTTAGCTGTCTGCTATATACTCTTGTACCATTACCTCTGCTGATATGTTTCAGTACTGGTTTAGCTGTTTGCTATATACTCCTGTACCATTACCTCTGCTGATATGTTTCAGTACTGGTTTAGCTGTCTGCTATATACTCTTGTACCATTACCTCTGCTGATACGTTTCAGTACTGGTTTAGCTGTCTGCTATATACTCTTGTACCATTACCTCTGCTGATACGTTTCAGTACTGGTTTAGCTGTCTGCTATATACTCTTGTACCATTACCTCTGCTGATATGTTTCAGTACTGGTTTAGCTGTCTGCTATATACTCTTGTACCATTACCTCTGCTGATATGTTTAAGTACTGGTTTAGCTATATGCTATATACTCTTGTACCATTACCTCTGCTGATATGTTTCAGTACTGGTTTAGCTGTCTGCTATATACTCTTGTACCATTACCTCTGCTGATACGTTTCAGTACTGGTTTAGCTGTCTGCAATATACTCTTGTACCATTACCTCTGCTGATATGTTTCAGTACTGGTTTAGCTGTCTGCTATATACTCTTGTACCATTACCTCTGCTGATATGTTTCAGTACTGGTTTAGCTGTCTGCTATATACTCTTGTACCATGACCTCTGCTGATACGTTTCAGTACTGGTTTAGCTGTCTGCTATATACTCTTGTACCATTACTTCTGCTGATACGTTTCAGTACTGGTTTAGCTGTCTGCTATATACTCTTGTACCATTACCTCTGCTGATATGTTTCAGTACTGGTTTAGCTGTCTACTATATACTTTTGTACCATTACCTCTGCTGATATGTTTCAGTACTGGTTTAGCTGTCTGCTATATACTCTTGTACCATTACCTCTGCTGATACGTTTCATTACTGGTTTAGCTGTCTGCTATATACTCCTGTACCATTACCTCTGCTGATACGTTTCAGTACTGGTTTAGCTGTCTGCTATATACTCTTGTACCATTACCTCTGCTGATATGTTTCAGTACTGGTTTAGCTGTCTGCTATATACTCTTGTACCATTACCTCTGCTGATACGTTTCAGTACTGGTTTAGCTGTCTGCTATATACTCTTCTACCATTACCTCTGCTGATACGTTTCAGTACTGGTTTAGCTGTCTGCTATATACTCTTGTACCATTACCTCTGCTGATGAGTTTCAGTACTGGTTTAGCTGTCTGCTATATACTCCTCTACCATTACCTCTGCTGATATGTTTCAGTACTGGTTTAGCTGTCTGCTATATACTCTTGTACCATTACCTCTGCTGATATGTTTCAGTACTGGTTTAGCTGTCTACTATATACTTTTGTACCATTACCTCTGCTGATACGTTTTAGTACTGGTTTAGCTGTCTGCTATATACTCTTGTACCATTACCTCTGCTAATATGTTTCAGTACTGGTTTAGCTGTCTGCTATATACTCCTCTACCATTACCTCTGCTGATACGTTTCAGTACTGGTTTAGCTGTCTGCTATATACTCTTGTACCATTACCTCTGCTAATATGTTTCAGTACTGGTTTAGCTGTCTGCTATATACTTTTGTACCATTACCTCTGCTGATACGTTTTAGTACTGGTTTAGCTGTCTGCTATATACTCTTGTACCATTACCTCTGCTGATATGTTTCTGTACTGGTTTAGCTGTCTGCTATATACTCTTGTACCATTACCCCTGCTGATATGTTTCAGTACTGGTTTAGCTGTCTGCTATATACTCTTGTACCATTACCTCTGCTGATACGTTTCAGTACTGGTTTAGCTGTTTGCTATATACTCTTGTACCATTACATCTGCTGATACGTTTCAGTACTGGTTTAGCTGTCTGCTATATACTCCTCTACCATTACCTCTGCTGATACGTTTCAGTACTGGTTTAGCTGTCTGCTATATACTCTTGTACCATTACCTCTGCTGATACGTTTCATTACTGGTTTAGCTGTCTGCTATATACTCTTGTACCATTACCTCTGCTGATATGTTTCAGTACTGGTTTAGCTGTCTGCTATATACTCCTGTACCATTACCTCTGCTGATACGTTACAGTACTGGTTTAGCTGTCTGCTATATACTCTTGTACCATTACCTCTGCTGATATGTTTCAGTACTGGTTTAGCTGTCTGCTATATACACTTGTACCATTACCTCTGCTGATACGTTTCAGTACTGGTTTAGCTGTCTGCTATATACTCTTCTACCATTACCTCTGCTGATACGTTTCAGTACTGGTTTAGCTGTCTGCTATATACTCTTCTACCATTACCTCTGCTGATATGTTTCAGTACTGGTTTAGCTGTCTGCTATATACTCTTGTACCATTACCTCTGCTGATATGTTTCAGTACTGGTTTAGCTGTCTACTATATACTTTTGTACCATTACCTCTGCTGATACGTTTTAGTACTGGTTTAGCTGTCTGCTATATACTCTTGTACCATTACCTCTGCTAATATGTTTCAGTACTGGTTTAGCTGTCTGCTATATACTCCTCTACCATTACCTCTGCTGATACGTTTCAGTACTGGTTTAGCTGTCTGCTATATACTCTTGTACCATTACCTCTGCTAATATGTTTCAGTACTGGTTTAGCTGTCTGCTATATACTTTTGTACCATTACCTCTGCTGATACGTTTCAGTACTGGTTTAGCTGTCTGCTATATACTCTTGTACCATTACCTCTGCTGATATGTTTCAGTACTGGTTTAGCTGTCTACTATATACTTTTGTACCATTACCTCTGCTGATACGTTTTAGTACTGGTTTAGCTGTCTGCTATATACTCTTGTACCATTACCTCTGCTAATATGTTTCAGTACTGGTTTAGCTGTCTGCTATATACTCCTCTACCATTACCTCTGCTGATACGTTTCAGTACTGGTTTAGCTGTCTGCTATATACTCTTGTACCATTACCTCTGCTAATATGTTTCAGTACTGGTTTAGCTGTCTGCTATATACTTTTGTACCATTACCTCTGCTGATACGTTTTAGTACTGGTTTAGCTGTCTGCTATATACTCTTGTACCATTACCTCTGCTGATATGTTTCTGTACTGGTTTAGCTGTCTGCTATATACTCTTGTACCATTACCCCTGCTGATATGTTTCAGTACTGGTTTAGCTGTCTGCTATATACTCTTGTACCATTACCTCTGCTGATACGTTTCAGTACTGGTTTAGCTGTCTGCTATATACTCTTGTACCATTACCTCTGCTAATATGTTTCAGTACTGGTTTAGCTGTCTGTTATATACTCTTGTACCATTACCTCTGCTGATATGTTTCAGTACTGGTTTAGCTGCCTGCTATATACTCAGAGGTAATGGTACAAGAGTATATAGCAGACAGCTAAACCAGTACAGAAACATATCAGCAGAGGTAATGGTACAAGAGTATATAGCAGACAGCTAAACCAGTACTGAAACGTATCAGCAGAGGTAATGGTAGAGGAGTATATAGCAGACAGCTAAACCAGTACTGAAACATATTAGCAGAGGTAATGGTACAAGAGTATATAGCAGACAGCTAAACCAGTACTAAAACGTATCAGCAGAGGTAATGGTACAAAAGTATATAGCAGACAGCTAAACCAGTACTGAAACATATTAGCAGAGGTAATGGTACAAGAGTATATAGCAGACAGCTAAACCAGTACTGAAACATATCAGCAGAGGTAATGGTACAGGAGTATATAGCAGACAGCTAAACCAGTACTGAAACATATTAGCAGAGGTAATGGTACAAGAGTATATAGCAGACAGCTAAACCAGTACTAAAACGTATCAGCAGAGGTAATGGTACAAAAGTATATAGCAGACAGCTAAACCAGTACTGAAACATATTAGCAGAGGTAATGGTACAAAAGTATATAGCAGGCAGCTAAACCAGTACTGAAACATATTAGCAGAGGTAATGGTACAAGAGTATATAGCAGACAGCTAAACCAGTACTAAAACATATCAGCAGAGGTAATGGTAGAGGAGTATATAGCAGACAGCCAAACCAGTACTGAAACATATCAGCAGAGGTAATGGTACAAGAGTATATAGCAGACAGCTAAACCAGTACTGAAACATATCAGCAGAGGTAATGGTACAAGAGTATACAGCAGACAGCTACAGACAGCTAAACCACTACTGAAACGTATCAGCAGAGGTAATGGTACAAGAGTATATAGCACACAGCCAAACCAGTACTGAAATGTATCAGCAGAGGTAATGGTACAAGAGTATACAGCAGACAGCTACAGACAGCAACCACTACTGAAACGTATCAGCAGAGGTAATGGTACAAGAGTATATAGCAGACAGCTAAACCAGTACTGAAACATATCAGCAGAGCTAATGGTACAAGAGTATATAGCAGACAGCTAAACCAGTACTGAAACATATCAGCAGAGGTAATGGTACAAGAGTATATAGCAGACAGCTAAACCAGTACTGAAACATATCAGCAGAGGTAATGGTACCATAGTATATAGCAGACAGCTAAACCAGTACTGAAACGTATCAGCAGAGGTAATGGTACAAGAGTATATAGCAGACAGCTAAACCAGTACAGAAACATATCAGCAGAGGTAATGGTACAAGAGTATATAGCAGACAGCTAAACCAGTACAGAAACATATCAGCAGAGGTAATGGTACAAGAGTATATAGCAGACAGCTAAACCAGTACTGAAACATATCAGCAGAGGTAATGGTACAGGAGTATATAGCAGACAGCTAAACCAGTACTGAAACATATCAGCAGAGGTAATGGTACAAGAGCAGGGACGTGCACTCATAGGAGGCAGGGGAGGCAGTGCCTACCCTGCCATATGTGGCCAAAGCTTAATTAAATTTTAATTAAAACAAAAAAAAAAAGTCCCAAAAAAATATTTCCCCCCATGTAATGCTATGGAGAGGCAGGTACAGGAACGCTTCTCTCCATTGCAGTACATGGGTTAAAGGAAAAGCTGTGCTGCAGCGCCACCTGTGTTCTGTCAATATATTAGCAGCAAAAATTGGGACCAATAGGAGGCACCCCTCTTAATGCCTCCTAGCAAGTGAAGGATATATAGATTAATCAGAAGGAGGATGCAGTGAGCAGGGTCATGTGACAACTGGAAGCTGAGGTAACCTAAGAACAGATGACACCAAGCAGAAGAGTAAAGTAGTATTCTACATCTCTTGTGATTCACAAATTGTGTTCAGATACAGCTCATTAACAGGGGGGACAGTAAGTGAGCATAACCCAATACTGACAGGAAGTCAAAGGGTCAATTCAAATTTAAATCCATCATTTAAAACCCAGAGTTTGAAGTTAAGTGTGCAGTGTCCACATTATTTAAACTAACGTTTTTGACATTGAATATTGCTAAGCCTCCCTTTTTCATGGTTATTTGATTTAATTAGGTACACACTCCATATATGTTATGTCTGTTCAGTCAGAGGATGCAGTATCTATTTTTATTTTTCTCTGTGTCTCCATTTATTTAAAGACTGCTGTTAACTTGTAATTCACAAATCAATTGAAAGCTGTTGCATTGCGTTTTTAATATGTGCTGCTTTTATACAAGTTTATATTAATAAAAAGGAGATAATGAGTCATTTAAAAAATATATGTAATTATTGCAGTTAAATGCTTTTAGAAATAATGCCACTGTAAAGTAACTGGTTAAACACATAGTCAAAGGGAGACATTTAAAATTAAACTTTCATGATTGAGGTAGAGCATGCTATTTCAATAGACTTTTCTAGTTATTTATATTTTGAGAATTAGCATCAACTGTTACTGGCCCCGTGTCAGCAAATCACCTCTGCTGATACATTTCAGTACTGGTTTAGCTGTCTGCTATATACTCTTGTACCATTACCTCTGCTGATACGTTTCAGTACTGGTTTAGCTGTCTGCTATATACTCTTGTACCATTACCTCTGCTGATATGTTTCAGTACTGGTTTAGCTGTCTGCTATATACTCTTGTACCATTACCTCTGCTGATATGTTTCAGTACTGGTTTAGCTGTCTGCTATATACTCTTGTACCATTACCTCTGCTGATATGTTTCAGTACGGCGAACGCGAACTTCCGCAAAAGTTCACGAACCGGGCGAACCGCCATAGACTTCAATTGGCAGGCGAATTTTAAAACCCACAGGGACTCTTTCTGGCCACGATAGTGATGGAAAAGTTGTTTCAAGGGGACTAACACCTGGACTGTGGCATGCCGGAGGGGGATCCATGGCAAAACTCCCATGGAAAATTACATAGTTGATGCAGAGTCTGGTTTTAATCCATAAAGGGCATAAATCACCTAACATTCCTAAATTGTTTGGAATAACGTGCTTTAAAACATCAGGTATGATGTTGTATCGATCAGGTAGTGTAAGGGTTACGCCCGCTTCACAGTGCGCAGTGTAGGTGATATACCTGCCCTGACCATGTTTTGCAGACCAGGTATCAGTGGTCAGATGGACCCTTGCCCCAACACTGTGTGCCAGACATGCCATTATAGCAGACTTATATGGCTTTGGCGTTGCTTTTTGGTAATTAGAAGGCTGCTAAATGCCACTGCGCACTACACGTGTTTTATGCCCAGCAGTGAAGGGGTTAATTAGGGAGCATGTAGGCAGCTTGTAGAGTTAATTTTAGCTTAAGTGTAGTGTAGTAGACAACCCAAAGTATTGATCTAGGCCCATTTTGGTATATTTAATGACACCATTTCACCTCCAAATGCGATCAAATTTAAAAAAAACTTAAATTTTTTCGCAATTTTAGGTCTCTCACTGAAATTATTTACAAACAGCTTGTGCAATTATGGCACAAATGGTTGTAAATGCTTCTCTGGGATCCCCTTTGTTCAGAAATAGCAGACATATATGACTTTGGCGTTGCTTTCTGGTAATTAGAAGGCCGCTAAATGCTGCTGCGCATCACGTGTATTATGGCTAGCAGTGAAGGGGTTAATTAGGTAGTTTGTAGGGAGCTTGCAGGGTTAATTTTAGCTTTAGTGTAGAGATCAGCCTCCCACCTGACACATCAGACCCCCTGATCCCTCCCAAACAGCTCCCTTCCCTCCCCCACCCCACAATTGTCCCCGCAATCTTAAGTACTGGCAGAAAGTCTGCCAGTACTAAAATAAAAGGTTTTAAAAAAAGTTTTATTTTTTTTTAGCATATTTACATATGCTGTGGTGTAGCATCCCCCCTTAGCCCCCAACCTCCCTGATCCCCACCAAAACAGCTCTCTAACCCTCCCCATCTGCCTTATTGGTGGCCATCTTGGGTACTGGCAGCTGTCTGCTATTATTTCACAGTCAAAAAAGTGTTTTTTTTTTTTTTTAAATGTACACTACTGTTACACCAGATATGAGTGGTGGCACTGGGCAAGTGGGCACAGTATACGCTATGAGCCTGACACACACGCTGGCAGGCAGGCAACTGCAATTAGATTACACAGAAGAAAAAAAAAAAATCAGACTGATGTTCTTGCCCTAAAAAGGGCTTTTTGGGGTGCTGTCCTTACAGCAGAGATCAGATGAGTCCTTCAGGACTGTAGTGGACACTGAATACACTAGCCTAGCTATCGATTTCCCTATTAAATCAGCAGCAGCTACACTGTCCCTCCTCTCACTAACAATGCAGCTTCCGAATGAATCTAAAATGGCTGCTGTCCAGGAAGTGGGAGGGTCTGGGAGGGAGTGTCTGCTGCTGATTGTCTGGAATGTGCCTGCTGACTGTGAGATACAGGGTCAAAGTTTACTCAATGATAAAGAATAGGAGGCGGACCGAACATCGCATATGTTCGCCGTCCGCGGCGAACACGAACATGCTATGTTCGCCGGGAACTATTCGCAACATCACTAACTCTCAGCTATGGATTGGGCACTTTTTAACTAAGGTTGTTATATATTGTTTGTATACATGCCTTGAGTCAGTAATTCAGTGTTTTTTTAGCGAGTCTGTGAAACATACAGGGTTTTATTTGGAGCTAGTAATTTATTTATAAATTAGGATGCTAAGTATTATGTTAGCCTCATGGAATGTTGATAATCACATTTTATGCAGCTATAATAGAAGTATCCATTAGGATTTATTTAGGTACATTTTGTTTTTTGTATATACAAACTAAATTCTTATCTGCTTTTTAAAGTTATAGGTGTAATAGAAATCTGCGCGCAAACTCGCATGTGATGACGCTATTTATGTCATGTGGGTTTTTTTTGCCAAAATTTCCTGCAAAATTTGCCGTTATAAGCTCCGCTGTCAGCTCATTCAGTGCTCGCAGAAAACTCTTAGAGAGCTTTCATGCAGCATTATTTTATGAATCAGTTTTCTTTTTTTATAAATATTCACTCTGTTTCCCATTCTCTCAAGCCTGTTATATATATCTATATTTGCATACGAAGAGAGAAGCGCTCTACCAGGACGAACAACGGCTCATCAGCTAGTTCTATGGCGATTAACAACCAAGGAGCAGCCTCTTTTAGACCAGTGTGCTTTTCACAGAGAAAAACTTTCCTGAAGTATATCAGTCTGATCCCGCCAAGTAAGGTCAGTCCAGCCCCGAAATACCAGGCAATTCTCCTCTATACAAGGAACATGACAACCACAGACAATCGTTATGGCCTCGTATAGGCTTCGTCAGTGAGGTGCAGCCACATTCCTCTAAGCACACTGGGCAAGTCCACGTCTGGACACCATATCATGTCCGCTCGCACTATGATAAATCTACCCCATGGTGTCTAAAACTAGATTATTATCTCTCTCTTTTTAAGGTAAAAATCTTTTTGGTTTACAATTGGATTCTATTATTTCCACTGTTACTGGGGATAAGGGATTTTTTCTGCCCCAAGACACGAAATCTAAGGGTAAATCTAAAGCTCCCAATTGTTTTCGTTCCTTTCGTCAGAATAGAGAACAGAAAACCACTCCTTCCCTTAAGGCCTCTGGCTCTTATTGGAGACCATCTACGAATTAGAATAAATCCTGCCCCTAAACCTACATGAAGGTGTGGCCCTCAAGCCGGTTCTTCTGGTAGGGGGCAGACTAAAGCTATTTCAAACAGTTTGGAAAGACTCTGTCCAAAATTAGTGGATTAATAATATAATTTCTCAGGTGTATCAAATAGGATTCAGAATAAGGAAGATTCTTTGTTACCTATGTACCAAAAAACCCAGTAAAAGCTCAAGCGTTTCTGAAATGTGTTTCAGATCTAGAACTTTCAGGGGTAAATGTCCCAGTTCCACAGCAGGAACAATGATTGGGTTTTTATTCAAATCTATTCATTGTACCAAAGAAGGAAAATTCTTTCAGACCAATTTTGGATCTGAAAACTTTAAATCGTTTTGTAAGAGTCCTAACTTTCAAGATGGTGACTATAAAGACTATTCTGCCTTTTGTTCAGCAAGGTCATTTCATGTCCACAATAGACTTACAGGATGCTTACCTTCACATTTATCAAGACCACTATTGATTTCTGAGATTCTCTTTTCTTAACAAGCATTACCAATTTGTCGCTCTTCCATTTGGCTTTGCAACAGCACCAAGAATATTCTCAAAAGTTCTAGGTGCCCTTCTATCTGTAATCAGAGAGCAGGGTATTGTGGTGTTTCCTTATTTGGACGATATCTTGGTACTAGCTCAATCTTTTCATTTAGCAGAATCTCAAAACGAAACAACTTCTGATGTTTCTTCAAAAACATGGTTGGAGGATCAATTTACCAAAGAGTTTCTTGATTCCTCAGACAAAGGTCACTTTTTTAGGTTTCCAGATAGATTCAGTGTCCATGACTCTATCCCTAACAGAAAAGAGACTTTGAGATTGGTTTCAGCTTGTCTAAACATTCAGTCGCTATCATTCCCTTTAGTAGCTATGTGCATGGAAGTTTTAGGTCTCATGATTGCAGCATTGGACGAGATCCCTTTTGCTCATTTTCATATGGGACCTCTACAGATTTGCATGTTACACCAATGGTGCAGGGATTATACTCAGATATCACAACTGATAAACTTAAATCCCAACACTCAACTCTTTCTGACTTGGTGGTTAAACCATCACCTTATTGTTCAAGCGGCCTCCTTTGTTCATCCTACCAGACTGTGATCACAACAGATGCAAGTCTCACAAGTTGGGGAGCTTTTTGGGGGTCTCTGACAGCACAAGGAGTTTGGAATCCTTGAGAAGCGAGGTTACCAATCAATATCTTAGAACTCTGTGCTATTTGCAGCTCTTCAGGCTTGGCCTCTATTAAAGGGAGAACCATATATTCGGTTTCAAACAGACAATGTCACAACAGTGGCATATGTCAATCATCAAGGAGGGACTCGCAGTCCCCTAGCAATGAACAAAGTATCTCTAATGCTTTCTTGGGTGGAATACTACTCTTGTCTAATCACTGCGTTTCATATACCAGGTGTAGACAATTGGGAAGCGGATTATCTCAGCCGTCAGACTCTACATCCGGGGGAGTGGTCTCTCCATCCAGATGTATTCTATCAGATTGTGCAGATGTGGGGTCTTCCAGACATAGATCTGATGGCCTCTTGTCTAAACAAGAAACTTCCCAGATATCACTCCAGGTCCAGGGATCCTCAGGCGAAATGATGGATGCTCTAGCAGTTCCTTGGTTTTACCAACCTGCTTTAGACCGCTGCTTCATAACTGCTTTTACCGGCGACCTCCATACAGGCTTGTAAGCCTGTTTCAAGGCACATATATCACAAGGTTTGGAAAACCTATATTTCATGGTGTTTCACACATGTTTATGTTTGGCATTCTTTTAGAATTCCTAAGATTTTTCAGTTTCTTCAAGATAACTGGGTCCACAAGGGAAAACGTTGAGCAATTTTTTTGGATAAAGGTTTTGTCTGCCAATACTTTGAAAGGACAAATCTCTGCTCTTTCTGTTTTATTTCACAGAAAGATTGCTAATCTTCCTGATGTTCACTGTTTCATACAGGCTTTGACTTGTATCAAACCTGTTATTAAATCGCTTTTCCTTGGAGTCTAAATTTTGGTTTTAAAGACTTTGCTGGCTCCTCATTTTGAGCCTATGCATTGTTTGGACATTAAAACTACTTTCTTGGAAAGTGTTAATCCTCTTTGCTATCTTTTCTGCTAGAAGAGTTTCTGCATTGTCTGCTCTCTCTTGCGAGTCTCCTTATCTGATTTTCCATCAGGATAAGGCTGTTTTACTGACTTTGTTTAAATTTTTGCCTAAAGTTGTGAATTCTAACAACATTAATAGGGAAATTACTGTTCCTTCCTTGTGTCCTAATCCTAACAATACT
Source organism: Bombina bombina (assembly GCF_027579735.1). NCBI lineage: Eukaryota > Metazoa > Chordata > Amphibia > Anura > Bombinatoridae > Bombina > Bombina bombina. The sequence continues at coordinate 285,176,748 of NC_069507.1, read as the reverse complement.
CTTGAAAGATCTTTACATTCTTTGGCTGTGGTAAGAGCTATGAAATATTATGTTGTTGCTACTAAAGATTTCAGACAGACTGATTGTTATTTTTTCTGGTTCCAGGAAAGGTCAGAAAGCTTCTGCTATTTCTTTGGCATCTTGGTTGAAACTTCTGATTCACAAAACTTATTTGGAGGCGGGGCAGTCTCCGCCTCAGAGAATTACAGCTCATTCTACTAGATCAGATGCCACATCTTGGGCTTTCAAGAATGAAGCTTCAGTTGATCAAATCTGCAAAGCAGCCACTTGGTCTTCTTTGCATACCTTTACTAAATTTTACCATTTTGACGTTTTTGCTTCTTCCGAAGCAGCTTTTGGTAGAAAGGTTCTACAGGCAGCTGTCTCAGTTTGATTCTAATGCCTATGATTTAATTTTTTTGCATTTTTAAGAAAACGTAATTATCATTTTGGATTTAATTTCTCAGTGGAAATAGCTGTTTTTATTTTATCCCTCCCTCTATAGTTACTTGTGGACTTCCCCATCTTGGGTATTATATCCTATCAGTAACCACCTATATGAAAGAAAACAAGAACTTACCTGATAAATTCATTTCTTTAACTGTGGCAAGAGTCCACAAGACCCACTCATTTTTTTGGGGGGTTATGATTTTTTTTGTATAAAGTACATTATTTATCCTTTTCTTCTTTTTTATGCTTTTACTCCTTATACACCTCACTAACTTGGCTATACATAAAACTGAGGTATGAGGGAGGTGGGAGGTGTATTTATAGGCATTTGAGGTTTGGGAAAATATGCCCCCTCCTGGTAGGAATGTATATTCCATCAGTAACTACCTCGTGGACTCTCGCCACCAGGAAATAAATTAATTTATCAGGTACATTATGTTTTTTTTAATTGCATGCTGTATCTGAATCATGAAAGATCATTTTTGTGGTTTTAGGCCCCCTTAAGATGGGAAACCATGGATAAATAAAAAGAAGATGGCACTCCAGTGGTGTCATTTCTACCACTCAGTTGGTAAATCATAGAATGAAAGCGACTTTCTTGTAGGATTGTGGTGGGCCATCTTGCTTGTTGGTTTGACAATTAGTTTTGTGACTATTGAAAGGATACAGAAACTAGAGAATGGAATGACAGCTAGCTGAGGAGCTGCAAAATAGCCGAGGCTGCCCGACTTGCACCTTCTTGGCACGCAGCAATTGTGAATATGTCTTTATGACTACACCAAGTGCTTGATATTGCACCATTAGGGAATCCTCTTTACATCTTCCTGCGAGTCCATGCTGGGATCAGACTGTAATGAAGAGAAGCAGCTGAAGTGGTTTATGGCTTTTTGCCCGTTTCTGGATTGAAGTTTCTTTTAGTTTGTAATTGACATGATTGGGTGATGGCTGTATATTATTACATTGTTGCACAGATGGCCTTTTATAATGCTACAGAGAATTGATTGTTAATGGTGTCTTTTACCTTCTGTGAGGGAGATCATGTAGGTCACACAGTAATATCCCATATGGCATTTAGCCCAGTGCCATGTGCTTGGCATGGTTTTCTGGAGCTAATACAAACTCAGTTTCCATATAAATGTTATTGACTTGTTAGTGTGAGCCTGACAGGAGCTCATTGCAAATCATATATTCTTATCTGTAGCTAGACACACTAGGACTTCCTCTCACAGGGTGACAGATTATAGATTCATTCAGATGTCCTATCTGCAGCTACCACAACACTGCTCATGTGCGTGCAGAATATAAGACAATCAGAGCTTGCAGTAGTATTATTAGATACCTTAGGCTATTCTTGTGCTGCAGAATATACTCATGCATAACATATTTTTAAAATGTATTTTCTTTCATGTAATTGGCAAGAGTCCATGAGCTAGTGACGTATGGGATATACATTCCTACCAGGAGGGGCAAAGTTTCCCAAACCTTAAAATGCCTATAAATACACCCCTCACCACACCCACAATTCAGTTTTACAAACTTTGCCTCCCATGGAGGTGGTGAAGTAAGTTTGTGCTAGATTCTACGTTGATATGCGCTCCGCAGCAGGTTGGAGCCCGGTTTTCCTCTCAGCGTGCAGTGAATGTCAGAGGGATGTGAAGAGAGTATTGCCTATTTGAATTCAATGATCTCCTTCTACGGGGTCTATTTCATAGGTTCTCTGTTATCGGTCGTAGAGATTTCTTCTCCTACCTTCCTTTTCAGATCGACGATATACTCTTATATATACCATTACCTCTACTGATTCTCGTTTCAGTACTGGTTTGGCTATCTGCTATATGTAGATGAGTGTCTTAGGGTAAGTAAATCTTATTTCTATTTATGACACTCTAAGCTATGGTTGGGTACTTTATATGTAAAGTTCTAAATATATGTGTTAAACTTATATTTGCCATGATTCAGGATAATCAGTATTCCTTCTTTCAGACTGTCAGTTTCATTTTTTTGGAAAAATGCATATGAATTATATTTTTTCTTACCTTAAAATTTTCAATTGACTTTTTTTCTAAATTGCGGGCTATTAGGCTCGCGGGTGCAGAAAATGCTTCAATTTATTGCGTCATTCTTGGCGTGAGACTTTTTGGCGCAAAAATTTCGTCATTTCCAGCGTCATAGTTGACGCCGGAAGTTTTCACGTGATTGCGTCATTTTTGACGTATGTGTGTTGTGGACGTTTTTGGCGCCAAAAAATATGGGCGTCATTCTTGGCGCCAAAAAATGTGGACGTCATACTTGGCGCCAGTTTTTTTCATTATTTCAGTCTCACTTTTTAGTTGCTTCTGGTTTCTAGAGGCTTGTTTTGTTTTGCATTCTTTCCCATTCCTGAAACTGCCATTTAAGGAATTTGATAATTTTGCTTTATATGTTGTTTTTTCTATTACATATTGCAAGATGTCACTACCTGACCCTGGATCAGAATCTACTTCTGGAAAGACGCTGCTTGATGTCGGTTCTACCAAAGCTAAGTGCATTTGTTGTAAACTTTTGGTAACTGTTCCATTAGTAATAATCCATTACCTGTTGTTGTTCCTTCAATATCTAATGTTCAGGATGTTCCTGTTAATGTAAAAGAATTTGTTTCTAATTCTATTCGGAAGGCTCTATTTGTTATTCCTCCTTCTAGTAAACGTAAGAGGTCTTTTAAAACTTCTCATATTTCAGATGAATTTTTAAATGACCGCCATCATTCTGACTTATCTATTTCTGATGAGGATCTGTCTGGTTCAGAAGATTCTACCTCAGATATTGACACTGATAAATCTTCATATTTGTTTAAGATGGAGTTTATTCGTTCATTACTTAAAGAAGTGTTGATTGCATTAGATATGGAGCAGTCTAGTCCTCTTGATATTAAAACTAATAAGCGTTTAAATTCAGTTTTTAAACCTCATGTAGTTATTCCAGAAGTTTTTCCAGTTCCTGATGCTATTTCAGAAGTAATTTCTAGGGAATGGAATAGTCTGGGTACTTTATTTACTCCTTCTTCAAGGTTTAAGAAATTGTACCCTTTGCCATCTGATAGATTAGAGTTTTGGGAAAAAATCCCCAAAGTTGATGGAGCTATCTCTACTCTTGCTAAACGTACTACTATTCCTACTGCAGATAGTACTTCGTTTAAAGATCCTTTAGATAGGAAGCTTGAATCCTTTCTAAGGAAGGCTTATTTATGTTCAGGTAATCTTCTTAGACCTGCTATTTCTTTGGCTGATGTTGCTGCAGCCTCCACCTTCTGGTTGGAGGCTTTAGCGCAACAAGTGTCAGACCATAATGCTTATAGCATTGTTAAACTTCTTCAACATGCTAATAACTTTATTTGTGATGCCATTTTTGACATAATTAGAATTGATGTCAGGTATATGTCTTTAGCTATTTTAGCTAGAAGAGCTTTATGGCTTAAGTCTTGGAATGCAGATATGACTTCTAAGTCAACATTGCTTTCTCTTTCTTTCCAAGGTAATAAATTATTTTGTTCTCAGTTAGATTCAATAATTTCAACTGTTACAGGGGGGAAGGGAGCCTTTTTGCCTCAGGACAAAAAATCTAAAGGTAAATATAGGGCTGCTAATCGTTTTCGTTCCTTTCGTCAGAATAAGGAACAAAAGCCTGACCCTGACCCTGACCCTTCCCCTACAGGAACAGTTTCCGTTTGGAAACCTTCTCCAGTCTGGAATAAATCCAAGCCTTTTAGAAAGTCAAAACCAGCTCCAAAATCCGCATGAAGGTGCGGCCCTTATTCCAGCACAGCTGGTAGGGGGCAGGTTACGATTTTTCAAAGATGTTTGGATCAATTCGATTCAAAATCTTTGGATTCAGAACATTGTTTCACAAGGGTACAGAATATGTTTCAAGGTAAGACTGCCTTTGAGAAGATTTTTTCTCTCACGCATTCCAGTGAACCCAGTAAAAGCTCAGGCGTTTCTGAAATGTGTTTCAGACCTAGAGTCGGCTGGGGTAATTATGCCAGTTCCAGTTCTGGAACGGGGTCTGGGGTTTTATTCAAATCTGTTCATTCTACCAAAGAAGGAGAATTCCTTCAGACCAGTTCTGGATCTAAAAATATTGAATCGTTATGTAAGGATACCAACATTCAAAATGGTGACTATAAGGACTATTCTGCCTTTTGTTCAGCAAGGGCATTATATGTCTACAATAGACTTACAGGATGCATATCTTCATATTCCTATCCATCCAGATCACTATCAGTTTCTGAGATTCTCTTTTCTAGACAAGCATTACCAGTTTGTTGCTCTTCCGTTTGGCCTAGCAACAGCTCCAAGGATCTTTTCAAAGGTTCTCGGTGCCCTTCTCTCTGTAATCAGAGAACAGGGTATTGCGGCATTTCCTTATTTTGACAATATCTTGGTACTTGCTCAGTCTTTACATTCTGCAGAATCTCATACGAATCAACTTGTGTTGTTTCTTCAAAGACATGGTTGGAGGATCAATTTACCAAAGAGTTCTTTGATTCCTCAGACAAGGGTAACCTTTTTAGGTTTCCAAATAGATTCAGTGTCCATGACTTTGTCTCTAACAGAAAAGAGACGTCTGAAATTAGTTTCAGCTTGTCGAAACCTTCAGTCTCAATCATTCCCTTCGGTAGCTTTGTGCATGGAAATTCTAGGTCTCATGACTGCTGCATCGGACGCTCGTTTTCACATGAGACCTCTCCATGTTACAGAGCCTATATTAGTGTCTGCAGGCAGGAAGTAAGGTCACTAACCTGTTCTTGTCTTGCAGCTAGAGGGAGATGTTGCAGAGCCTATATTAGTGACTGCAGGCAGGAATTAGGGTCACTAACCAGTTTTTTGTCTTGCAGCTAGAGGGAGATGTTACAGAGCCTATATTAGTGTCTGCAGACAGGAAGTAGGGTCACTAACCTGTTATTGTCTTGCAGCTAGAGGGAGATGTTACAGAGCCTATATTAGTGTCTGCAGGCAGGAAGTAGGGTCACTAACCTGTTTCTTGTCTTGCAGCTAGAGGGAGATGTTTCAGAGCCTATATTAGTGTCTGCAGGCAGGAAGTATGGTCACTAACCTGTTTCTTGCCTTGCAGCTAGAGGGAGATGTTTCAGAGCCTATATTAGTGTCTGCAGGCAGGAAGTAGGGTCACTAACGTGTTTCTTGTCTTGCAGCTAGAGGGAGATGTTGCAGAGCCTACATTAGTGTCTGCAGACAGGAAGTAGGGTCACTAACCTGTTCTTGTCTTGCAGCTAGAGGGAGATGTTGCAGAGCCTATATTAGTGACTGCAGGCAGGAATTAGGGTCACTAACCTGTTTCTTGTCTTGCAGCTAGAGGGAGGTGTTACAGAGCCTATATTAGTGACTGCAGACAGGAAGTAGGGTCACTAACCTGTTTTTTGTCTTGCAGCTAGAGGGAGGTGTTACAGAGCCTATATTAGTGTCTGCAGGCAGGAAGTAGGGTCAATAACCTGTTCTTGTCTTGCAGCTAGAGGGAGATGTTGCAGAGCCTATATTAGTGTCTGCAGGCAGGAAGTAGGGTCACTAACCTGTTCTTGTCTTGCAGCTAGAGGGAGATGTTACAAAGCCTATATTAGTGTCTGCAGGCAGGAAGTAGGGTCACTAACCTGTTTCTTGTCTTGCAGCTAGAGGGAGATGTTTCAGAGCCTATATTAGTGTCTGCAGGCAGGAAGTAGGGTCACTAACCTGTTTCTTGTCTTGCAGCTAGAGGGGGATGTTACAGAGCCTATATTAGTGACTGGTGGCATGAAGTAGGGTCACTAACCTGTTTCTTGTCTTGCAGATAGAGGGAGATGTTACAGAGCCTATATTAGTGTCTGCAGGCAGGAAGTAGGGTCACTAACCTGTTCTTGTCTTGCAGCTAGAGGGAGATGTTACAGAGCCTATATTAGTGACTGCAGGCAGGAAGTAGGGTCACTAACCTGTTTCTTCTCATGCAGCTAGAGGGAAATGTTACAGAGCCTATATTAGTGTCTGCAGGCAGGAAGTGGGGTCACTAACCTGTTCTTGTCTTGCAGCTAGAGGGAGATGTTGCAAAGCCTATATTAGTGTTTGCAGGCAGGAAGTAGGGTCACTAACCTGTTTTTGTCTTGCAGCTAGAGGGAGATGTTACAGAGCCTATATTAGTGTTTGCAGGCAGGAAGTAGGGTCACTAACCTGTTTTTGTCTTGCAGCTAGAGGGAGATGTTACAGAGCCTATATTAGTATCTGCAGGCAGGAAGTAGGGTCACTAACCTGTTCTTGTCTTGCAGCTAGAGGGAGATGTTACAGAGCCTATATTAGTGACTGCAGGCAGGAAGTAGGGTCACTAACCTGTTCTTGACTTGCAGCTAAAGGGAGATGTTGCAAAGCCTATATTAGTGTCTGCAGGCAGGAAGTAGGGTCATTAACCTGTTTTTGTCTTGCAGCTAGAGGGAGATGTTACAGAGCCTATATAAGTGTCTGCAGGCAGGAAGTAGGGTCACTAACCTGTTCTTGTCTTGCAGCTAAAGGGAGATGTTACAGAGCCTATATTAGTGTCTGCAGGCAGGAAGTAGGGTCACTAACCTGTTCTTGTCTTGCAGCTAGAGGGAGATGTTACAGAGCCTATATTAGTGTCTGCAGGCAGGAAGTAGGGTCACTAACCTGTTTCTTGTCTTGCAGCTAGAGTGAGATGTTGCAGAGCCTATATTAGTGACTGCAGGCAGAAAGTAGGGTCACTAACCCGTTTTTGTCTTGCAGCTAGAGGGAGATGTTACAGAGCCTATATTAGTGACTGCAGGCAGGAAGTAGGGTCACTAACCTGTTTCTTCTCATGCAGCTAGAGGGAAATGTTACAGAGCCTATATTAGTGTCTTGCAGGCAGGAAGTAGGGTCACTAACCTGTTTCTTGTCTTGCAGCTAGAGGGAGATGTTACAGAGCCTATATTAGTGTCTGCAGGCAGGAAGTAGGGTCACTAACCTGTTTCTTGTCTTGCAGCTAGAGGGAGATGTTACAGAGCCTATATTAGTGACTTCAGGCAGTAAGTAGGGTCACTAACCTGTTTCTTGTCTTGCAGCTAGAGGGAGATGTTTCAGAGCCTATATTAGTGACTGCAGGCAGGAAGTAGGGTCACTAACCTTTTCTTGTCTTGCAGCTAGAGGGAGATGATACAGAGCCTATATTAGTGTCTGTAGGCTGGAAGTAGGGTCACTAACCTGTTTCTTGTCTTGCAGCTAGAGGGAGATGTTTCAGAGCCTATATTAGTGTCTGCAGGCAGGAAGTAGGGTCACTAACCTGTTTCTTGTCTTGCAGCTAGAGGGAGATGTTGCAGAGCCTATATTAGTGTCTGCAGGCAGGAAGTAGGGTCACTAACCTGTTTTTGTCTTGCAGCTAGAGGGAGATGTTACAGAGCCTATATTAGTGTCTGCAGGCAGGAAGTAGGGTCACTAACCTGTTCTTGTCTTGCAGCTAGAGGGAGATGTTACAGAGCCTATATTAGTGTCTGCAGGTAGGAAGTAGGGTCACTAAACTGTTTCTTGTCTTGCAGCTAGAGGGAGATGTTGCAGAGCCTATATTAGTGACTGCAGGCAGGAAGTAGGGTCACTAACCTGTTTCTTGTCTTGCAGCTAGAGGGAGATGTTTCAGAGCCTATATTAGTGTCTGCAGGCAGGAAGTAGGGTCACTAACCTGTTTCTTGTCTTGCAGCTAGAGGGAGATGTTGCAGAGCCTATATTAGTGACTGCAGGCAGGAAGTAGGGTCACTAACCTGTTTCTTGTCTTGCAGCTAGAGGGAGATGTTGCAGAGCCTATATTAGTGTCTGCAGGCAGGAAGTAGGGTCACTAACCTGTTTCTTGTCTTGCAGCTAGAGGGAAATGTTACAGAGCCTATATTAGTATCTGCAGGCAGGAAGTAAGGTCACTAACCTGTTTCTTGTCTTGCAGCTAGAGGGAGATGTTGCAGAGCCTATATTAGTGACTGCAGGCAGGAAGTAGGGTCACTAACCGGTTTCCTGTCTTGCAGCTAGAGGGAGATGTTACACAGCCTATATTAGTGTCTGCAGGCAGGAAGAAGGGTCACTAACCTGTTTCTTGTCTTGCAGCTAGAGGGGGATGTTACAGAGCCTATATTAGTGTCTGCAGGCAGGTTAGTGTCACTAACCTGTTCCTGTCTTGCAGCTAGAGGGAGATGTTACAGAGCCTATATTAGTGTCTGCAGGCAGGAAGTAAGGTCACTAACCTGTTCTTGTCTTGCAGCTAGAGGGAGATGTTACAGAGCCTATATTAGTGTCTGCAGGCAGGAAGTAGGGTCACTAACCTGTTTCTTGTCTTGCAGCTAGAGGGAGATGTTACAGAGCCTATATTAGTGTCTGCAGGCAGGAAGTAGGGTCACTAACCTGTTCTTGACTTGCAGCTAAAGGGAGATGTTGCAAAGCCTATATTAGTGTCTGCAGGCAGGAAGTAAGGTCACTAACCTGTTCTTGTCTTGCAGCTAGAGGGAGATGTTACAGAGCGTATATTAGTGTCTGCAGGCAGGAAGTAGGGTGACTAACCTGTTTCTTTTCTTGCAGCTAGAGGGAGATGTTACAGAGCGTATATTAGTGTCTGCAGGCAGGAAGTAGGGTCACTAACCTGTTCTTGGCTGCGTTCGGGCAGCGCTCAGGAGCTAGTGGGAGCGCTTCACTTCCAGCGATGACGTGGCGCTGGGTGACGTCACAAGCAAGGGAGCTTTGAGAAAACGATCGCATGCGCAAAGGGATCTGCTACACAATAATGGACTTTGTGCATGCGATCGTTTTTACCAAGCGCCCTTGTAGCTGACCGTACAAATTGTGTCTCCCTTTTAATTTGTATGTGTCTAAGTGGAGGATTATTTTTATACAACACCGTTGTCCGAGAATGGTTTCCCCTGCCTCTCGGCAAACATCGGAACCCTGACCCACCTCCATTCAGCTGCTCTCAGCTCAGCCCCTGTAGCTTATCCTGCCCCATTCAGCTAATAATACTACAGGGGCTGAGCTGAGAGCAACTGAATGGAGGTGGGTCAGAGTTCCGATGTTTGCCGAGAGGCAGGGGAAACCAGAGACACTGGGGAAACAATAACACCGGATAAGCCTGACAGCAGCATTTAGTACAGGGCAAAGTGGAGATAGGTTACTAAACCACTTTGCCCTGTACTAAATGCTGCTGTCAGACTTATCCGCCTCACCGGTCCCTCTGCTGCTTATAAAAACATGGCAGCCTCCACAGCAACACGTGTGTGGAGGCTGCCATGTTGCCAAGCGTTTGAGCTTGCTCTGAAAAGTCCCAGCTTTTCCAGCAAACTGGAAGCACTGGGACTTACGTCATCAGAGCGCTCAAAAAACGCCAGGCATCTCACTTGCAAGTGTGAGAAAAACGCTCCAAGCGAGTCCCAGTTCTCTTGGAGCACTGCCCGAACGCAGCCCTTGTCTTGCAGTTAGAGGGAGATGTTACAGAGCCTATATTAGTGTCTGCAGGCAGGAAGTAGGGTCACTAACCTGTTCTTGTCTTGCAGCTAGAGGGATATGTTACAGGGACTATATTAGTGACTGCAGGCAGGAAGTAGGGTCACTAACCTGTTCTTGTCTTGAAGCTAGAGGGAGATGTTGCAGAGCCTATATTAGTGACTGCAGGCAGGAAGTAGGGTCACTAACCTGTTTCATGTCTGACAGCTAGAGGGAGATGTTACAGAGCCTATATTAGTGTCTGCAGGCAGGAAGTAGGGTCACTAACCTGTTCTTGTCTTGCAGCTAGAGGGAGATGTTACAGGGACTATATTAGTGACTGCAGGCAGGAAGTAGGGTCACTAACCTGTTCTTGTCTTGCAGCTAGAGGGAGATGTTGCAGAGCCTATATTAGTGACTGCAGGCAGGAAGTAGGGTCACTAACCTGTTCTTGTCTTGCAGCTAGAGGGAGATGTTACACAGCCTATATTAGTGACTGCAGGCAGGAAGTAGGGTCACTAACCTGTTCTTGTCTTGCAGCTAGAGGGAGATATTACAGAGCCTATATTAGTGTCTGCAGGCAGGAAGTAGGGTCACTAACCTGTTCTTGTCTTGCAGTTAGAGGGAGATGTTACAGAGCCTATATTAGTGTCTGCAAGTAGGAAGTAGGGTCACTAACCTGTTCTTGTCTTGCAGCTAGAGGGAGATGTTGCAGAGCCTATATTAGTGACTGCAGGCAGGAAGTAGGGTCACTAACCTATTCTTGTCTTGCAGCTAGAGGGAGATGTTACAGAGCCTATATTAGTGACTGCAGGCAGGAAGTAGGGTCACTAACCTGTTTCTTGTCTTGCAGCTAGAGGGAGATGTTACAGAACCTATATTAGTGTCTGCAGGCAGGAAGTAGGGTCACTAACCTGTTTCTTGTCTTGCAGCTAGAGGGAGATGTTACAGAGCCTATATTAGTGACTGCAGGCAGGAAGTAGGGTCACTAACCTTTTTCTTGTCTTGCAGCTAGAGGGAGATGTTGCAGAGCCTATATTAGTGTCTGCAGGCAGGAAGTAGGGTCACTAACCTGTTCTTGTCTTGCAGCTAGAGGGAGATGTTACAGAGCCTATATTAGTGTCTGCAGGCAGGAAGTAGGGTCACTAACCTGTTTCTTGTCTTGCAGCTAGAGGGAGATGTTACAGAGCCTATATTAGTGTCTACAGGGAGGAAGTAGGGTCACTAACCTGTTTCTTGTCTTGTAGCTAGAGGGAGATGTTACAGAGCCTATATTAGTGTCTGCAGGCAGGAAGTAGGGTCACTAACCTGTTCTTGTCTTGCAGCTAGAGGGAGATGTTACAGAACCTATATTAGTGTCTACAGGCAGGAAGTAGGGTCACTAACCTGTTTCTTGTCTTACAGCTAGAGGGAGATGTTGCAGAGCCTATATTAGTATCTGCAGGCAGGAAGTAGGGTCACTAACCTGTTCTTGTCTTGCAGCTAGATGGAGATGTTACAGAGCCTATATTAGTGTCTGCAGGCAGGAAGTAGGGTCACTAACCTGTTCTTGTCTTGCAGCTAGAGGGAGATGTTACAGAACCTATATTAGTGTCTGCAGGCAGGAAGTAAGGTCACTAACCTGTTCTTGTCTTACAGCTAGAGGGTGATGTTGCAGAGCCTATATTAGTGTCTACAGGCAGGAAGTATGGTCACTAACCTGTTCTTGTCTTGCAGCTAGAGGGAGATGTTACAGAGCCTATATTAGTGTCTGCAGGCAGGAAGTAGGGTCACTAACCTGTTTCTTGTCTTGCAGCTAGAGGGAGATGTTACAGAGCCTATATTAGTGACTGCAGGCAGGAAGTAGGGTCACTAACCTGTTTCTTGTCTTGCAGCTAGAGGGAGATGTTGCAGAGCCTATATTAGTGTCTGCAGGCAGGAAGTAGGGTCACTAACCTGTTCTTGTCTTGCAGCTAGAGGGAGATGTTACAGAGCCTATATTACTGTCTGCAGGCAGGAAGTAGGGTAACTAACCAGTTCTTGTCTTGCAGCTAGAGGGTGATGTTGCAGAGCCTATATTAGTGTCTACAGGCAGGAAGTAAGGTCACTAACCTGTTTCTTGTCTTGCAGCTAGAGGGAGATGTTACAGAGCCTATATTACTGTCTGCAGGCAGGAAGTAGGGTAACTAACCAGTTCTTGTCTTGCAGCTATAGGGAGATGTTACAGAGCCTATATTAGTGTCTACAGGGAGGAAGTAGGGTCACTAACCTGTTTCTTGTCTTGTAGCTAGAGGGAGATGTTACAGAGCCTATATTAGTTTCTGCAGGCAGGAAGTAGGGTCACTAACCTGTTTCTTGTCTTACAGCTAGAGGGAGATGTTGCAGAGCCTATATTAGTATCTGCAGGCAGGAAGTAGGGTCACTAACCTGTTCTTGTCTTGCAGCTAGATGGAGATGTTACAGAGTCTATATTAGTGTCTGCAGGCAGGAAGTAGGGTCACTAACCTGTTCTTGTCTTGCAGCTAGAAGGAGATGTTGCAGAGCCTATATTAGTGTCTGCAGTGCAGGCAGGAAGTAAGGTCACTAACCTGTTCTTGTCTTGCAGCTAGAGGGAGATGTTGCAGAGCCTATATTAGTGACTGCAGGCAGGAAGTAAGGTCACTAACCTGTTCTTGTCTTGCAGCTAGAGGGAGATGTTACAGAGCCTATATTAGTGTCTGCAGGCAGGACGTAGGGTCACTAACCTGTTTCTTGTCTTGCAGCTAGAGGGCGATGTTACAGAGCCTATATTAGTGTCTGCAGGCAGGAAGTAGGGTCACTAACCTGTTTCTTGTCTTGCAGCTAGAGGGAGATGTTGCAGAGCCTATATTAATGACTGCAGGCAGGAAGTAGGGTCACTAACCTGTTCTTGTCTTGCAGCTAGAGGGAGATGTTACAGAGCCTATATTAGTGTCTGCAGGCAGGAAGTAGGGTCACTAACCTGTTTCCTGTCTTGCAGCTAGAGGGAGATGTTACACAGCCTATATTAGTGTCTGCAGGCAGGAAGTAGGGTCACTAACCTGTTTCTTGTCTTGCAGCTAGAGGGGGATGTTACAGAGCCTATATTAGTATCTGCAGGCAGGAAGTAGGGTCACTAACCTGTTCTTGTCTTGCAGCTAGAGGGAGATGTTACAGAGCCTATATTAGTGTCTGCAGGCAGGAAGTAAGGTCACTAACCTGTTTCTTGTCTTGCAGCTAGAGGGAGATGTTACAGAGCGTATATTAGTGTCTGCAGGCAGGAAGTAGGGTGACTAACCTGTTTCTTTTCTTGCAGCTAGAGGGAGATGTAACAGAGCCTATATTAGTGACTGCAGGCAGGAAGTACGGTCACTAACCTGTTCTTGTCTTGCAGCTAGAGGGAGATGTTACAGAGCCTATATTAGTGTCTGCAGGTAGGAAGTAGGGTCACTAACCTGTTCTTGGCCGCGTTCGGGCAGCGCTCAGGAGCTAGTGGGAGCGCTTCACTTCCAGCGATGACGTGGCGCTGGGTGACGTCACAAGCAAGGGAGCTTAGAGTAAACGATCGCATGCGCAAAGGGATCTGCTACACAATAATGGACTTTGTGCATGCGATCGTTTTTACCAAGCGCCCTTGTAGCTGACCGTACAAATTGTGTCTCCCTTTTAATTTGTATGTGTCTAAGTGGAGGATTATTTTTATACAACACCGTTGTCCGAGAATGGTTTCCCCTGCCTCTCGGCAAACATCGGAACCCTGACCCACCTCCATTCAGCTGCTCTCAGCTCAGCCCCTGTAGCTTATCCTGCCCCATTCAGCTAATAATACTACAGGGGCTGAGCTGAGAGCAACTGAATGGAGGTGGGTCAGAGTTCCGATGTTTGCCGAGAGGCAGGGGAAACCAGAGACACTGGGGAAACAATAACACCGGATAAGCCTGACAGCAGCATTTATTACAGGGCAAAGTGGAGATATGTTACTAAACCACTTTGCCCTGTACTAAATGCTGCTGTCAGACTTATCCGCCTCACCGGTCCCTCTGCTGCTTATAAAAACATGGCAGCCTCCACAGCAACACGTGTGTGGAGGCTGCCATGTTGCCAAGCGTTTGAGCTTGCTCTGAAAAGTCCCAGCTTTTCCAGCAAACTGGAAGCGCTGGGACTTACGTCATCAGAGCGCTCAAAAAACGCCAGGCATCTCACTTGCAAGTGTGAGAAAAACGCTCCAAGCGAGTCCCAGTTCTCTTGGAGCACTGCCCGAACGCAGCCCTTGTCTTGCAGTTAGAGGGAGATGTTACAGAGCCTATATTAGTGTCTGCAGGCAGGAAGTAGGGTCACTAACCTGTTCTTGTCTTGCAGCTAGAGGGAGATGTTACAGAGCCTATATTAGTGACTGCAGGCAGGAAGTAGGGTCACTAACCTGTTCTTGTCTTGCAGCTAGAGGGAGATGTTACAGAACCTATATTAGTGTCTGCAGGCAGGAAGTAAGGTCACTAACCTGTTCTTGTCTTACAGCTAGAGGGTGATGTTGCAGAGCCTATATTAGTGTCTACAGGCAGGAAGTATGGTCACTAACCTGTTCTTGTCTTGCAGCTAGAGGGAGATGTTACAGAGCCTATATTAGTGTCTGCAGGCAGGAAGTAGGGTCACTAACCTGTTCTTGTCTTGCAGCTAGAGGGAGATGTTACAGAGCCTATATTAGTGTCTGCAGGCAGGAAGTAGGGTCACTAACCTGTTCTTGTCTTGCAGCTAGAGGGAGATGTTACAGGGACTATATTAGTGACTGCAGGCAGGAAGTATGGTCACTAACCTGTTCTTGTCTTGCAGCTAGAGGGAGATGTTGCAGAGCCTATATTAGTGACTGCAGGCAGGAAGTAGGGTCACTAACCTGTTCTTGTCTTGCAGCTAGAGGGAGATGTTACACAGCCTATATTAGTGACTGCAGGCAGGAAGTAGGGTCACTAACCTGTTCTTGTCTTGCAGCTAGAGGGAGATGTTACAGAGCCTATATTAGTGTCTTCAGGCAGGAAGTAGGGTCACTAACCTGTTCTTGTCTTGCAGTTAGAGGGAGATGTTACAGTGCCTATATTAGTGTCTGCAAGTAGGAAGTAGGGTCACTAACCTGTTCTTGTCTTGCAGCTAGAGGGAGATGTTGCAGAGCCTATATTAGTGTCTGCAGGCAGGAAGTAGGGTCACTGACCTGTTTCTTGTCTTGCAGCTAGAGGGAGATGTTGCAGAGCCTATATTAGTGACTGCAGGCAGGAAGTAGGGTCACTAACCTATTCTTGTCTTGCAGCTAGAGGGAGATGTTACAGAGCCTATATTAGTGACTGCAGGCAGGAAGTAGGGTCACTAACCTGTTTCTTGTCTTGCAGCTAGAGGGAGATGTTACAGAACCTATATTAGTGTCTGCAGGCAGGAAGTAAGGTCACTAACCTGTTCTTGTCTTACAGCTAGAGGGTGATGTTGCAGAGCCTATATTAGTGACTGCAGGCAGGAAGTAGGGTCACTAACTTGTTCTTGTCTTGCAGCTAGAGGGAGATGTTACAGAGCCTATATTACTGTCTGCAGGCAGGAAGTAGGGTAACTAACCAGTTCTTGTCTTGCAGCTAGAGGGAGATGTTACAGAGCCTATATTAGTGACTGCAGGCAGGAAGTAGGGTCACTAACCTATTCTTGTCTTGCAGCTAGAGGGAGATGTTACAGAGCCTATATTAGTGACTGCAGGCAGGAAGTAGGGTCACTAACCTGTTTCTTGTCTTGCAGCTAGAGGGAGATGTTACAGAACCTATATTAGTGTCTGCAGGCAGGAAGTAGGGTCACTAACCTGTTCTTGTCTTGCAGCTAGAGGGAGATGTTACAGAACCTATATTAGTGTCTACAGGCAGGAAGTAGGGTCACTAACCTGTTTCTTGTCTTGCAGCTAGAGGGAGATGTTACAGAGCCTATATTAGTGTCTGCAGGCAGGAAGTAGGGTCACTAACCTGTTCTTGTCTTGCAGCTAGAGGGAGATGTTACAGAGCCTATATTAGTGTCTACAGGGAGGAAGTAGGGTCACTAACCTGTTTCTTGTCTTGTAGCTAGAGGGAGATGTTACAGAGCCTATATTAGTGTCTGCAGGCAGGAAGTAGGGTCACTAACCTGTTCTTGTCTTGCAGCTAGAGGGAGATGTTACAGAACCTATATTAGTGTCTACAGGTAGGAAGTAGGGTCACTAACCTGTTTCTTGTCTTACAGCTAGAGGGAGATGTTGCAGAGCCTATATTAGTATCTGCAGGCAGGAAGTAGGGTCACTAACCTGTTCTTGTCTTGCAGCTAGATGGAGATGTTACAGAGCCTATATTAGTGTCTGCAGGCAGGAAGTAGGGTCACTAACCTGTTCTTGTCTTGCAGCTAGAGGGAGATGTTACAGAGCCTATATTAGTGTCTGCAGGCAGGAAGTAGGGTCACTAACCTGTTTCTTGTCCTGCAGCTAGAGGGAGGTGTTGCAGAGCCTATATTAGTGTCTGCAGGCAGGAAGTAGGGTCACTAACCTGTTCTTGTCTTGCAGCTAGAGGGAGATGTTACAGAGCCTATATTAGTGTCTGCAGGCAGGAAGTAGGGTCACTAACCTGTTCTTGTCTTGCAGCTAGAGGTGGATGTTGCAGAGCCTATATTAGTGTCTGCAGGCAGGAAGTAGGGTCACTAACCTGTTTCTTGTCTTGCAGCTAGAGGGAGATGTTACAGAGCCTATATTAGTGACTGCAGGCATGAAGTAGGGTCACTAACCTGTTTCTTGTCTTGCAGCTAGAGGGGGATGTTGCAGAGCCTATATTACTGTCTGCAGGCAGGAAGTAGGATCACTAACCTGTTCTTGTCTTGCAGCTAGAGGGGGATGTTGCAGAGCCTATATTAGTGACTGCAGGCAGCAAGTACCGTCACTAACCCGTTCTTGTCTTGCAGCTAGAGGTGGATGTTGCAGAGCCTATATTAGTGTCTGCAGGTAGGAAGTAGGGTCACTAACCTGTTCTTGTCTTTCAGCTAGAGGGAGATGTTGCAGAGCCTATATTAGGGGCTGCAGGCAGGAAGTAGGGTCACTAACCTGTTCTTGTCTTGTAGCTAGAGGGAGATGTTACAGAGCCTATATTAGTGTCTGCAGGCAGGAAGTAGGGTCACTAACCTCTTTCTTGTCTTGCAGCTAGAGGGAGATGTTGCAGAGCCTATATTAGTGTCTGCAGGCAGAAAGTATGGTCAGTAACCTGTTCTTGTCTTGCAGCTAGAGGGAGATGTAACAGAGCCTATATTAGTGTCTGCAGGCAGGAAGTAGGGTCACTAACCTGTTTCTTGTCTTGCAGCTAGAGGGAGATGTTGCAGAGCCTATATTAGTGTCTGCAGGTAGGAAGTAGGGTTACTAACCTGTTCTTATCTTGCAGCTAGAGGGAGATAATACACAGCCTATATTAGTGTCTGCAGGCAGGAAGTATGGTTACTAACCTGTTCTTATCTTGCAGCTAGAGGGAGATAATACACAGCCTATATTAGTGATGCAGGCAGGAAGTAGGGTCACTAACCTGTTCTTGTCTTGCAGCTAGAGGGAGATTTTACAGAGCCTATATTAGTGTCAGCAGGCAGGAAGTAGGGTCACTAACCTGTTCTTGTCTTACAGCTAGAGGGAGATGTTGCAGAGCCTATATTAGGGGCTGCAGGCAGGAAGTAGGGTCACTAACCTGTTCTTGTCTTGCAGCTAGAGGGAGATGTTACAGAGCCTATATTAGTGTCTGCAGGCAGGAAGTAGGGTTACTAACCTGTTATCTTGCAGCTAGAGGGAGATAATACACAGCCTATATTAGTGTCTGCAGGCAGGAAGTAGGGTCACTAACCTGTTTCTTGTCTTGCAGCTAGAGGGAGATGTTACAGAGCCTATATTAGTGTCTGCAGGCAGGAAGTAGGGTCACTAACCTGCTTCTTGTCTTGCAGCTAGAGGGAGATGTTACAGAGCCTATATTAGTGTCTGCAGGCAGGAAGTAGGGTCACTAACCTGTTTCTTGTTTTGCAGCTAGAGGGAGATGTTGCAGAGCCTATATTAGTGTCTGCAGGCAGGAAGTAGGGTCACTAACCTGTTCTTGTCTTGCAGCTAGAGGGAGATGTTACAGAGCCTATATTAGTGTCTGCAGGCAGGAAGTAGGGTCACTAACCTGTTCTTGTCTTGCAGCTAGAGGTGGATGTTGCAGAGCCTATATTAGTGACTGCAGGCAGGAAGTAGGGTCACTAACCTGTTTCTTGTCTTGCAGCTAGAGGGAGATGTTGCAGAGCCTATATTAGTGTCTACAGGCAGGAAGTAGGGTCACTAACCTGTTTCTTGTCTTGCAGCTAGAGGGAGATGTTACAGAGCCTATATTAGTGTCTGCAGGCAGGAAGTAGGGTCACTAACCTGTTTCTTGTCTTGCAGCTAGAGGGAGATGTTGCAGAGCCTATATTAGTGTCTGCAGGCAGGAAGTAGGGTCACTAACCTGCTCTTGTCTTGCAGCTAGAGGGAGATGTTACAGAGCCTATATTAGTGACTGCAGGCATGAAGTAGGGTCACTAACCTGTTTCTTGTCTTGCAGCTAGAGGGGGATGTTGCAGAGCCTATATTAGTGTCTGCAGGCAGAAAGTAGGGTCAGTAACCTGTTCTTGTCTTGCAGCTAGAGGGAGATGTAACAAAGCCTATATTAGTGTCTGCAGGCAGAAAGTAGGGTCACTAACCTGTTTCTTGTCTTGCAGCTAGAGGGAGATGTTGCAGAGCCTATATTGGTGTCTGCAGGCAGGAAGTAGGGTCACTAACCTTTTTCTTGTCTTGCAGCTAGAGGGAGATAATACACAGCCTATAATAGTGACTGCAGGCAGGAAGTAGGGTTACTAACCTGTTCTTATCTTGCAGCTAGAGGGAGATAATACACAGCCTATATTAGTGTCTGCAGGCAGGAAGTAGGGTTACTAACCTGTTCTTATCTTGCAGCTAGAGGGAGATAATACACAGCCTATATTAGTGACTGCAGGCAGGAAGTAGGGTCACTAACCTGTTCTTGTCTTACAGCTAGAGGGAGATGTTGCAGAGCCTATATTAGGGGCTGCAGGCAGGAAGTAGGGTCACTAACCTGTTCTTGTCTTGCAGCTAGAGGGAGATGTTGCAGAGCCTATATTAGTGTCTGCAGGCAGGAAGTAGGGTCACTAACCTGTTTATTGTCTTGCAGCTAGAGCGGGATGTTGCTGAGCCTATATTAGTGTCTGCAGGCAGGAAGTAGGGTCACTAACCTGTTCTTGTCTTGCAGCTAGAGGGAGATGTTACAGAGCCTATATTACTGTCTGCAGGCAGGAAGTAGGGTCACTAACCTGTTTCTTGTCTTGCAGCTAGAGGGAAATGTTACAGAGCCTATATTAGTATCTTCAGGCAGGAAGTAGGGTCACTAACCTGTTCTTGTCTTGCAGCTAGAGGGAGATGTTACAGAGCCTATATTAGTGACTGCAGGCAGGAAGTAGGGTTACTAACCTGTTCTTATCTTGCAGCTAGAGGGAGATGTTACACAGCCTATATTAGTGACTGCAGGCAGGAAGTAGGGTCACTAACCTGTTCTTGTCTTGCAGCTAGAGGGAGATGTTGCAGAGCCTATATTAGTGTCTGCAGGCAGGAAGTAGGGTCACTAACCTGTTTATTGTCTTGCAGCTAGAGCGGGATGTTGCTGAGCCTATATTAGTGTCTGCAGGCAGGAAGTAGGGTCACTAACCTGTTCTTGTCTTGCAGCTAGAGGGAGATGTTACAGAGCCTATATTAGTGACTGCAGGCAGGAAGTAGGGTCACTAACCTGTTTCTTGTCTTGCAGCTAGAGGGAAATGTTACAGAGCCTATATTAGTATCTTCAGGCAGGAAGTAGGGTCACTAACCTGTTCTTGTCTTGCAGCTAGAGGGAGATGTTACAGAGCCTATATTAGTGTCTGCAGGCAGGAAGTAGGGTTACTAACCTGTTCTTATCTTGCAGCTAGAGGGAGATAATACACAGCCTATATTAGTGACTGCAGGCAGGAAGTAGGGTCACTAACCTGTTCTTGTCTTGCAGCTAGAGGGAGATGTTGCAGAGCCTATATTAGTGTCTGCAGGCAGGAAGTAGGGTCACTAACCTGTTTATTGTCTTGCAGCTAGAGCGGGATGTTGCTGAGCCTATATTAGTGTCTGCAGGCAGGAAGTAGGGTCACTAACCTGTTCTTGTCTTGCAGCTAGAGGGAGATGTTACAGAGCCTATATTAGTGACTGCAGGCAGGAAGTAGGGTCACTAACCTGTTTCTTGTCTTGCAGCTAGAGGGAAATGTTACAGAGCCTATATTAGTATCTTCAGGCAGGAAGTAGGGTCACTAACCTGTTCTTGTCTTGCAGCTAGAGGGAGATGTTACAGAGCCTATATTAGTGACTGCAGGCAGGAAGTAGGGTTACTAACCTGTTCTTATCTTGCAGCTAGAGGGAGATAATACACAGCCTATATTAGTGACTGCAGGCAGGAAGTAGGGTCACTAACCTGTTCTTGTCTTGCAGCTAGAGGGAGATTTTACAGAGCCTATATTAGTGTCTGCAGGCAGGAAGTAGGGTTACTAACCTGTTCTTATCTTGCAGCTAGAGGGAGATAATACACAGCCTATATTAGTGACTGCAGGCAGGAAGTAGGGTTACTAACCTGTTCTTATCTTGCAGCTAGAGGGAGATAATACACAGCCTATATTAGTGTCTGCAGGCAGGAAGTAGGGTCACTAACCTGTTCTTGTCTTACAGCTAGAGGGAGATGTTGCAGAGTCTATATTAGGGGCTGCAGGCAGGAAGTAGGGTCACTAACCTGTTCTTGTCTTGCAGCTAGAGGGAGATGTTGCAGAGCCTATATTAGTGTCTGCAGGCAGGAAGTAGGGTCACTAACCTGTTTCTTGTCTTGCAGCTAGAGGGAGATGTTACAGAGCCTATATTAGTGTCTGCAGGCAGGAAGTAGGGTCACTAACCTGTTTCTTGTCTTGCAGGTGGAACAATGGTGAAGCCTCGTCGCTCCTCCAGGGCTCCAAGGCGGTTTAGCGAAGATCAGGAGACACCTGAAAAGAGGAAGAAAACATCTGTCTCTACAATGGGTGATGTTATCCCTCCCTCTCCTTCTGTGCCCTCTGCTATTCCTTTTCCCCATGCTACATATTCTCGCTTGTCCTCTTCTGCAGCTGCTGCTGCTGCTGCCCCCCCTTCTTTTTTCCCTGCCTATTTTATATCTCTCCCTTCTACCTCTGTTCTACCTTCTGTTATTTTTTCTTCTCCTTCAGCTGTCCCTGCTGTGTCTTTTTCATCTTCCCTGTCTGTCCCTATTTTTTCTTCTACGCCTTCTATATTTTCAGTCCCCCCTGCTGGCACTGCTATGGCCTTCCCCACTTCCTTATTAGCCCCCCTTGCCTCCGGAATTGCCCCTTTTTCATCTGGTCTTCCCCCCTTCACATTTTACAAATGCATGGGCAATTTATGGAGCCTATGTCCCCCCTCCTTTTAGAGGACACGGCTGTGTCTGATGGATCCGCCTCTCCCCCTCTGACTCCCGGACAGAGGGAGATCAGTGGAAGCGAGGCGGATCAGGGGCCTGCACCGTCGCATGGTTTAGGAGCCATGCGGTCGGTCTCTTCATCTCCTGGGCCTCGCGCACGCGTGACGTCACTAGCTCCACCCCCCCCCACGTCACGCGCCCTCCTTGTCTCTGCGCCATCTTGTTCTGCAAATTTAAGTGTGCAGAGACCGGAGGCAGCGGGGAGAGCAGGAAGGAAGCGGCCATCGTCCACATGGATCCCCACTAAGGTGTGACCGCCTGGGGAGAGAGGCAACATTTAAAAAAGGGCAGTGTGGCGGTAGGAAGGGAAAAGAGCCCATGAAAAAAATACAAGGGGTTAAAAAGGCTGCAAGCAATAGGAGGGAAACAGAGAAGGGCAAAAATTAGGTGAATTAACCCCTACTGGGAAAGGCATAAAAAATACCGGGGGTTACATGAATATTTGATCAAGCCTTAAAAAGAGGCTGCTAGCTAGGGGGCCATGCATTTTGCAGGGTGTGGGTGGTCTACAGACACAGGAGCAGGGTGCAAGGGGCCTCATCGTTGACTCCAGTGATACCCCCACTAGCCCTCTTGTTTTACAGGTTTCAATGGCGTCATTGGCTACTGCAGTATCTGTCAGCGAAGCTACTGCGGCGATGCAGATGCAGGCTGGGACATCAGCGGCTACTGTGACTCCAGCATTGAGACAGATCCCCCGGCCTACACCATTAATATCCATTCCTGCGTCTTCTGGAGCTGAGGCGACAGCCAGAGCTGGTGAGCCCCTAACTGCACCACACTTTAGGGGGAGGATAGTTACTCCACGGGGGATTCTGACAGTTTTTCAGGGTTTAAGGATAAGGGTCAGCACAAGCTATTTAGATACATTAGGAAGATAGCAGATGCGAAAGGGGCTAGCGCAGTGGGATCCGTTAATTTAGGTGCGTCAGCAGGAGCTCAGGGAATAACAGGCACTAGTTCTCTGTCAGGTAGACAAGCCAGTTCCTCCAAGTCGCTTGTGGCGAGCACATACAACACTTATCCTTGTATAGTGCATTCGCTGCATTCCCATCTTAAACCACGTATAGCCAGGCGCATTAAGGAGGGGAGGTATGTCAAGATATTTGAGCTTTCTAGGTTGGCACAGGATTTGAAGGAAAGGGTCAAAGAGGGGTCAGGAGATAAAAAAGTTAAGAGGCCTGAGACTTATGAGGAGTGGATGCGCTGCTTCCGCGTGTTGGCTTCCTGTTACTTGGAGGCTAACCCTCAGCACAACCTCTATATCCTCAAATATATGGAAGTCGTAGATGACATTCATACCAGAGGAAAGGGGACGGCATGGCATCAATATGACGCAGAATTCAGGCGCAGGTTAGTCTAATCCTATTCTTAACTTTAGGATGAAGGAGATGGATCTGTTCTCAGGTCTAGAATTATCTGATAGTGTAGTCATGGCGCCAGCAAGGTCCGCAATGTCAAACATACCGAATAGACAGTTCAGGAGGCGCGGAGGGAGAGAGTGTTGGCGGTTTCAGGAAAAGAGGAAGAGAAGAGAGGCGCCCAAACCATAAAACAGTATCGTGATGTAAAAATGGAAGCCCATCACTGCCAAATGAGCCCGCTGATCCAGATACTCACAAGACTGGCGGCACGGATGACGTGCCTCAAAACGCAGGTCGGGACTATTGTGAGTCGCCCGACTGACACACCTCCGTGAACGTACGTCACTCCCTGTCCACCAATCGGTAAGCACCTCTGTTGGCCTCGTGTGTCTCCAAACAAACCCGAACACTGTCACAGGAGATGTCAGGTATACCGCTTCGGGCACAGGCAGCAGGTCTCGGCAATTGTATGCAAGAAGAGATTCCGAGGCCCTTGTTTACAATGATTGATTAATTGCAAATTAAACAACTTCTTTCCCTTAAAGATCTTAGGTTATTATATTAGCACATATATAGCGGTTGCTACAATATACAAACAACAAAAGGTTGTACTTTAATTATTTAGCTTGCATTTGTATCCTGAGAACTGAGATGACCCCCCCTGCAACCCCCAGAGATGCTGAACTACAGGATTCAGATATCTAAGATCTTTAAGGGAAAGAAGTTGTTTAATTTGCAATTAATCAATCATTGTAAACAAGGGCCTCGGAATCTCTTCTTGCATACAATTGCCGAGACCTGCTGCCTGTGCCCGAAGCGGTATACCTGACATCTCCTGTGACAGTGTTCGGGTTTGTTTGGAGACACACGAGGCCAACAGAGGTGCTTACCGATTGGTGGACAGGGAGTGACGTACGTTCACGGAGGTGTGTCAGTCGGGCGACTCACAATAGTCCCGACCTGCGTTTTGAGGCACATCATCCGTGCCGCCAGTCTTGTGAGTATCTGGATCAGCGGGCTCATTTGGCAGTGAGGGGCTTCCATTTTTACATCACGATACTGTTTTATGGTTTGGGCGCCTCTCTTCTCTTCCTCTCTTACAGCTCCGGATTCCATCGGGACCGAATATTGGGAGTGCAGCCATCGTATATGAGATTATTCATATTCACCACTTGTTATCACCTGCGCACCCTCCGAGGATTTTTTTCCTCCATCTACACTGGTTTC
The DNA here is from genome assembly GCF_027579735.1 of Bombina bombina. Classification (NCBI taxonomy): domain Eukaryota; kingdom Metazoa; phylum Chordata; class Amphibia; order Anura; family Bombinatoridae; genus Bombina; species Bombina bombina. The sequence goes on along the minus strand of NC_069507.1, from coordinate 285,152,700 downwards.
AGGAAAAGCAGTGTGACAAGGGTTCACACTGTCTTTTTCGGCACATCTGCATCTAGTGCGGTGGGCCCCATGCGGGGGCAGATTGCCCCAGGCGTCATGAGTCAGGTGGGGGGAGGGCTCCATTTAGACCGGCTCCTGCGGGAAAGGGCCCATACACCCCTGAAGCTAGGGGAAATTTGTAGCCTGGTTAGGGCTTATCCTGACCAGGTGGCGGCAGGCTTCCTCAGATCAGGTTTATAATTTGGCTTTCGCATTCCAGTTAGGCATCCCGTTTTCCCCTCTCCTGCGGTTCGTAACCTTAAATCAGTTGTTCAACACCCCCAGGCCATTGCGGAAAAATTAGCAAAGGAAGTAGATTTGGGGCGTATGGCAGGTCCTTATTTGCGCGTCCCCTTAGAGAACCTAGTTATCTCCCCACTCGGAATAGTGCCTAAGAAGGAGGCAGGGAAGTTTAGGCTGATTCAGCATTTGTCTCACCCGGAGGGAGCGTCTGTGAATGATGCTCTCGATGAAGGAGACACTTCAGTATCATATCAGTCCTTCGAGTCTGCCCTGGCGGTCATTCAAGGGCTTGGTCCAGAGGCAGAGATGGCAAAGGTAGACATAGAATCTGCCTTTTGCCTCCTCCCTATTCACCCGGAGAGCTTCTATCCGATGGGGTCCATGTTTCAGTATCGGTACTACGTGGATTGCTGCTTGCCAATGGGTTGCGCAATATCGTATGCATATTTTGAACTGTTTAGTTTGTTTCTGCATTGGGCAGTTGTTCACGAGTCTGGGCTGGGGCAGGTAGCTCATTATTTAGAGGATTTCCTCTTCTTAGGAAAGGCGGGATCTGGGGATTGCGCTAGGCTTCTTGCTAGCATGAAACAATTGTACGCGTGTTTAGGCGTCCCGCTTGCAGCCGAGAAGATAGAAGGTCCGTGCACGCGCATTGTATTTTTAGGCATAGAAATTGATACCGTGGATGGAGAATGCAGGCGGTCCACGCTTCAGGACTTTCAGTCTTTGCTAGGCCTATTGAACTTCGCGTCCAGTGTGATCCCCATGGGTAGGATATTTAACCGCAGGATGGAAGCTGCAACTAGGGGACTTAGGTTACCTAGGGCCCCGGTGAGGATTTCTCTAGATATCCAGAAAGATCTTACAGTTTGGTTTTTGTTCCTGCGGGAATTCAATGGCGTGAGGATCTGGTTGCCCAAACCGGTCAGCAGCCAGCAACTGCACTTATACACCGATGCAGCAGGGAGTCATAGGTTGGGGGCTTATTTTGAGGGATCTTGGTGCGCAACCACCTGGCCGGCCGAATGGAGCGGCACAGGGTGGTTAAAAAACTTGACATTACTTGAGCTCTTCCCCATTTTAGTGGCTGTAGAGTTATGGTACGGGCGATTACAGAACCGGGCCGTCAATTTTTGGTGTGACAATCTGAGCGTAGTTCACGCCATCAATAGGCTGTCTGCTTCTTCCCCTCCGGTAGTTAACGTCTTGCACCAATTAGTCTTGCTCTGTTTGCGGCATAACATTTCATTCACGGCAAGGCATGTTCCTGGGACACGCAACTTCATTGCGGATGCTCTGTCCAGGGGTCAGTGGGATAGGTTTAAGGAAATAGCACCCGCTGCTTTAGCTCAGGGTGATGACTGTCCTGCTTATCTCTGGCAGGTGGTGAGTTCTGGGGAACTGCGCTAAGGTTACTACAAGGGTCGCTGGCGACAAAAACCTGGCAATCGTACCGCAGGTATTGGGGCGATTGGGAGGAATTTTTGTTCAGACAGGGGTTATCTTGGAGAATGCAGGATACATGCAGTTTTTTACAGTGGGTTGCATGTTTGCATGAGAAGGGCCTGGCGCCAGGCGCCATTGGCAGCAGGGCGGCAGCCATTTCTTTCTTCTCCAAATTGTACGGAGTCTTAGATGTATCCAAATCTTTCCTAGCGAGGGCAGCTATTGAGGGAGCGCATAGATTTAAAGGGGTAAATAGGGACATTATTGAACCAATCACTAGGGGGAGGCTAGGTACCATGATTCAGGTCCTCCCAACAATCTGCAGCTCTGAGTACGAAGTCGTCCTCTTTGCAGAAGCATTTTCCCTAGCATACTTCGCTGCGCTGCGTATTAGTGAGTTGGTAGCTCCATCTAAGGTTTCAACAGGGTCAGCGCTGCTTAGGGATCATGTTAGGATTGAAGGGAAGCTATTTTAGTTTTCGTGGCCCGTTCCAAGACGGATCAGACGGGTAAGGGTAGATGGCTCAATTTGCTTTCGCAGGTAGAGCCATCAATCTGCCCATTTAGGTTGTGCAGAAGGTTCTTGGAAATTAGGCCAGGGGTTGAGGGTGTGTTCCTGGTTCATGAAAATGGGTCATTCTTATCGGGGTTTCAATTTCGGGTAGTCATGAAGAAAGTGGTTTTGAGTTTAGGATGGAATCCCTCTGTGGTAGCCCCACACTCTTAGGATTGGTGCCGCTACAGACACGGCCTTGGCTGGGTCTTCTGAGAGTGAAATTAAGGTCTTAGGTAGGTGAGCTTCAGCTAAATTTAAGAAATATATACGGCCGCTGAAGCAAGATGTTGTTTAGTAATTTCTTCAGGTAGCTCAGGCTTGTTTTTGTTGTTGTTAGGTGGGGGAAGCCAGGTTTGTTTTATTTCTTTGTTATTGCAGGTGAGGGGCTGCCGTGCAAAAGAGTGTGGATCTCGGGACATTGGTATGTCCATTGGGCTGCTTTATATACAGCAGCAAGTGCAGGAGGATTGCAGTTGGGGTTGCCGTCACAGAGGATGGGCATTTGTTGGCTGGGAAAGCGTGGAATGATGTGGTCGAATTTGCCGACCCAAGTGGCAGAGGCCAGAAGGCGGTGGGGGCGTCCCCACGTGATTGTATTGCACTTAGGCAGAAATTATGTTGGGACTATGCCCATGGGGGATCTGGCTAGTGTCATGCTAGCAGACATTAGGTGGTTGGCGGCTCAGTTTCCTGGGGTCAAGATTGTTTGGTCGCAAATTATTTCCAGAAACGTTTGGAGGCACATGAGTTCTCGTAAGGCAGGTTTTAGGGTGAAGAGAAAGCTTAATAGGGAGGTAGGTAAAGCAGTGTTAGCGGCAGGGGGTAAGGTCATCACCCATGACAACATCAGGATTGATTCACCTGGTCTCTTCCGCAGGGATGAGGTACATCTTTCAGATACGGGTACCAATCTGTTTTTGGACAATATTAGGCGTTCCCTGGCTTCCCTTTGTGTTTAGTGGCGGCAAGAGTTCTGTGTCCTCTTTGGGTGGCAGCAGCAGGGGTGTGACAAATGTCCGGTTGGGACAGCCTGGCGGGGTGAAAAGAGGAGGGGGACAGGCAAGCACAGTCAACGCCAGCCGCAAGGGCCGACGCTCGGTGGCTCCCTGCATGATCCCTCCTAAAAAAAAACCTCCAGGCTGTCGGAATGGGGGGCGCCCCCAATTCCTTTAGGGCGGTCTCACCCCTTTCTTAGGAGTTGTAGGACAGGGATGTTTCTTGCCGGCCAACGCTAAGTTATTGTTACTAAGTTATTTAAGTTTAAGTATTAAGTTATTCTTTAATAAATGCAACCCTTGTCCCTGGACAGGGAAGGGTTTTTTTTCTCCCATAACTGGTGTCTGTGTGTTTATTGTGGTTATTGGGTTAAGGGTATTGCATCACGTAGCAGGTAAGATATAGAAAGTTTCACCCTTAGGAAAGTGGAGAGCTGATTAAACGCGCAGCAACATAAGGGTTAACTTTTGGCTTGATTGCTAGGTGTATTGCTGTCTAGGTGTCTTAGCTGGTCTGACAGCTAGAGGGAGATGTTGCAGAGCCTATATTAGGGACTGCAGGCAGGAAGTAGGGTCACTAACCTGTTTCTTGTCTTCCCTCCCTTCCCTCCCAAGTTACAGATGTTCTGTTCCAGTTATGGATGGTGTGTTCCAGTGGACTGTGGTCTGAGAAGATGCCGGCAATAGTATCACTTTGGCTGGGGGCTGAATAGTCATTCGGACCTTAGTAAGCCCAAAGTGCTTTAATTTTTGTTCTAATGACCCCCCTTCGGAACTAACAGTCTTTTGGCCGAGGAACCGTTGTCTTAAGAGTTTGGGGGTCCCTCAACTCCAGTTAGGTAGGAACATGGCGCCATGTTTCCTGTTGCGGCGGCAGCAGGGGTGTGACAAATATCCGGTTGGGACAGCCTGGCGGGGTGAAAAGAGGAGGGGGGACAGGCAAGCACATTCAACGCCAGCCGCAAGGACCGACGCTCGGTGGCTCCCTGCACGATCCCTCCTAAAAAAACCTCCAGGTTGTTGGAATGGGGGGGCGCCCCCCATTCCTTTAGGGCGGTCTGACCCATTTCTTAGGAGTTGTAGGACAGGGATGTTTCTTGCCAGCCAACGCTAAGTTATTGTTACTAAGTTATTTAAGTTTAAGTATTAAGTTATTCTTTAATAAATGCAACCCTTGTCCCCGGACGGGGAATGTTTTTTTTTTCTCCCATAACTGGTGTCCGTGTGTTTATTGTGGTTATTGGGTTAAGGGTATTGCATCACGTAGCAGGTAAGATATAGAAAGTTTCACCTTAAAGGGACATGCCACCCACATTTTTTCTTTTATTAGTTAGAAAGAGAATGCAATTTTAAACATCTTTCTAATTTACTTATATTATCTAATTTGTTTTATTCTCTTGATATTCTTTGATGAAAATCATATCTAGATATGCTCACTAGCTGCTGATTGGTTGCTGCACATAGAAACATTGTGTGATTGGCTCACCATGTGCATTGCTTTTTTTTCAACTAAGGATATTTAAAAAATGAAGCAAAATAAATAATGGAAGTAAATTGTAATGTTGTTTAAATTTATATTCTCTATCTGAATCATGAAAGAAAGATTTTGGGTTTAGTGGCCCTTTAAGATATTTACTTATGATATAATGTGAGTTTCATAAATCTGAAACAAACTAAAGCTTGGTTATATGTCAAATAATCTACAGTATATGCAAACTAAGTTTCACAGTAAATTGCACATTTCTTAAAAATGCTCATCTCGCCAATGAAAGAGTTGTGAGAACCGTATTCATGAAAATCTTCCCCCAAGCTAGCATGTATTGTTTAGAGTATTAGAACATACATTCAAAGTTTCCTCATTGTTATAGAATTTCACCCACGGAAGGTATTTGCTATGTAGTGCAATGAATATTGTGCCGGCTTTCTCGACATTGCGTCAGATCCCTTTTGAATATATCGCCACATCGCAACACTTGATCATAAGAGCCTGAGTATCTCTTTTCTTTGTTTAGAGATATAACAACAAAGACAAACAAACAATCTCATGCTTTCAGCTGGTCTATACCAAGAGGAAGAATCAGACGACCGATCTATCCACTCTCGCTCAGTTCTAATAAATCTGAGGCTTAATCACAATTTGTCACACTTTGCAAATAACATGCACCAGTTTTAGGTGCAATACTCGTTTTGGAAATTACGTCTGCCCAACAAAACTAACAATATGTTACCCAAGAAAGAGCCAAATTACAAGTTGACACGGCATACAAAGCTGAAGAGGCCTCACGTGAAAACGAGCAAATGTAACTGCATCTGAAGCTGCAATCATGAGACCTAGGACTTCTATACACAGAGCCACAGAGGGAAACAAGTGAAACACTGAAGCTTCAAACAAGCGGACACCAATTTTAACCTTCTCTGCTCTGTTAGAGAAAGACTCATGGATACTGAATCTATTTGGAAAACCAAAAAAGTTACTTCTGTCCAAGGCACAAGAGATGGTTGGTAAAGAGATTTTGCTAAAGGAAAAACAGAATTTATGCTTACCTGATAAATTTCTTTCTTTTCGGATATGGAGAGTCCACGTCATTGAATTACTAGTGGGAATATCACTCCTGGCCAGAAGGAGGTGGCAAAGAGCACCACAGCAAAGCTGTTAAGTATCACTCCCCTACCCATAATCCCCAGTCATTTGACCGAAGGGAAATGGAAAAAAGGAATAACACAAAGGTATAGAGGTGCCTGAGGTATAGTCAAAAAAATAACTGTCTTAATTAAGGGTGGGGTTGTGGACTCTCATATCCGGAAAGAAAGAAATTTATTAGGGAAAGCATAAATTATCTTTTGTTTCCTAAGATATGGTGAGACCATGGCGTCCTCCTTTACTGTTGGCAATATCACTCCTGGCCAGCAGGAGGAGGCAAAAAGCACCACAGCCAAGCTGTTAAGTATCACTCCCTGTTAGGTGTTGTTTTCAGGAGGGGGGTGTCAGTTCAGAACTGGGCATCGGGAACACCGTACCAGCTGGAAATTAGTACTTATCTGTTCAGGATATCCAGGAGAATAGATTTCAGACCACGCAGCTATGATCCCAAAAACTATTCTGTTTATTGCAAGTTGTAAGGTACTTTTTATAGCCAAGAGTTACAGCATATAGTGTTAACAAGTGACGTATTCATAATTACATCATCTTACATAGTATTTCTATAAGAACAAAGAAACTCATTTAAAATATAATTGGAAGAAAAGGAGTGTTAGGGAGTCATTTCTACAGAAATACCTAACTTCAGATAAACAGTAACTGGGCCTCCTAGCTCAGCACAAATCACAGGCGTTTGACATCTTGTAGAGATAATAATGCATCCAAACACATCGTCAGGGTCATTCTCAGGGCTATTCTATTTATGCAAGTCTCCCTAACATCAGCATATTTCTCACTACATAATAACCACTATAATAAAAGATTCATTAGACAAAATGGATGCCTAAGACAAAATGGCGGCGAAGAACAAGATGGTGCTAGTCATGCTAACAATTCCTAACATACCACCCTTTTTATTCTAACAGAATAACATAAAAATAGACAGGCACAGTATATTAGTAAAGCCTTTAACAACAGTATACGCTTAATACTATGGTAACAGGACTCTATGTGAGAATACTATAGAGCAAAATATTCTTATGTCGTGTTATAATTTTATAGGCTAATAGGGCACAATTTGTCACTGCACATAGGTGCGGTCCCTCCAATACTCTCCGTTCACCTCCCAGCATCCCCAAACTACTGGTCTATCTGCACAAAGACCCAACCAGCCCCCCATCTACCCCCAAACAATGCTGCATCTCTTATTTCTCCACCTGCATTGCTAGCAACCCCCAATATTTCCAACAGTTCCTTGCTCTGTACATTCTCCACAGTGAAGCATGACATGGGAACAGCACAAATGTCTCTATGTGGCCTCTGATCACTTTAAGAACAGTCTTTGTCCTCTTAGAGCACTCCACCTTCCTCAGACACTTTGCTTTAATACAGTTCATTTGCAGTAGGGGTTATTATCCAGTGTTCTTCCGCAGGGAGATGCTGGAAATCTGATGGTTTGTTCATGGGGTAGGCAAGGAGACCAGTGGATCCCCATAGCAAGCAGACACTCGAGTCACAGGGAGTCTATGAAGGAAACAGAAACAGCACAAGATGAGTACACACCCCAATACAATCACAATTATGTCCAAATAAAACTTTCTTTCATCTTTTTTTGTAAGCATCACAATTCCTTTAGCTTAACTCATCCTATGTCATTTAAAACCAAGAAAAAACATTGTTGATATATAATACAAACTAAATACATTGATTGATTGACTTTACAGAGAATAATTCACAGCTTCTCTATACAATTTAAACAATACTTCATGAATACTAAGCAAGTGAAAACTGCTAGACTTCATCAAGAGGCTGCATGGCTATACTAAAACTTATGCTAAGGCCTGCCCTGTAGCAAAAATGAAAAAAAATAAAACAGTCAATAAAAATATTGTCTCTCAAATGAATTTCTTTACACGGTTACTTAGAACTACTAAAAATAAATGAACCTAGTGTTGCTTTATTCTGCACAGCTACTATCTCTAATGTTTATAATTCTCCAACTATGATCCTAATAGTCAACAATCTCATCTGATATAAACACTACTAGTTAACTAATTATTTTATGCAACCTAAATTCTCTCACACTCCTGTATGAGGAAAGAGTACAATTATACCATCATTTAAAACTACAAAATCTCTTAAAGGTAAACACATCTTTATGGTAAGATAAATCCTTTCCTTGACAAACATCTGGAATTACCAAAATCAAATTGCAGATACCATACCAATTAATAAAAGGGAAAAATACACTTGCTTTCATAAACTATAATTATGCTGCTCCCTAAATAAATATTTCTCTGTATAATTAATATAAACTTCTAGCTGAGACATGTCCTCATTATGTTCTATAGGGTGAAGGGTCTAAAATATTCTGATATATTGCAGCATTTTCTTAAACTATAAAGGTGCAAACATATTTTTATACTCAGTGGGCCATTCAATAGGTTACAATACTGCAAGGTTTAGAGTTACGCTTATCTAAAGGGTTACTTTGTGCATAAACTACAATGTGCACTAATACCAATAAGGCATACTTTTCTGTAGACCAAACTATATGACTTCTTATAACTAATATGATCAACAGAAAATAACACCAATACAATAGCATACAAAGCAAGAACACAAGTTAAAACAATACTCCCCTAATTTAATTGGTTGACCCTGTAACAGCATAACAGGTCCTCAATATCAACTGGTAAGGCACAGTCCAGAGAAGGATAGTCTTTATGTTCTGATGACACACATCAGAGGAAACAGTCATGGATTACCCAGAGTCCAGTTCTGGGGCTGGTACCAGCATGCAAAGCAAAGAATGGATCCACAGATAGTTCAGCAACTTTTACTGCAGTATGGTGGTTAAAACAAGCTTGACAAAAGGTCTTTTATCTTCATTTTTTCTCTTTAAAAGGTTTACTTGCATTCAATCTTCAATCTTTGGAAGAGTGCACTATGGAATTTTATCTGTACAGATTTTACCTAAATATGGAAACTCAAAAATAATTCAGTTAGTGTCTTTAATCTCTGGATACAGCTGCATGATCACATCCTGCAAATACAAATATTGTGTTAAGAACAAAATAGAAAAATAAAAACATTTTAGGTTCACTTTCTTACTTAAAGGATTACTGTTTTTTTCCTTTTTCATTACACAATAATAACATATTTTATTTCATTATCATCTATTAAAACGTAGTAACCTATATTTTCATAAAAACGAAGCTTACAAACCTTATTTTTTTAATAAATCTTACCCGGCCATGACGTCACCTTTTCCAGCCCACCATTTTCGGCATTGTTTGTATAAACGCAGTAACCAATTAAATTTAGATCCTATGCATATCATTAACAGCATAATTCTAGAGTGAGCATAATTTTACACTTGCATTAGAGACAAAAATCTATTCAATCGGTTATCCAGACTTAATATAATTTATAAAATTCACAATTCAAAAAGTATTGTGACTTTTATAAATCTTTAATAACAGTAACTTATTGTTTGGGGATCAAAATTGTTTGCGATCCATTTAAGATTTTCTAATTTTAGCTCATTTGTGTCAAGGGAGATTCTATTTGGTGTAACATACTGCAAATAATAATATAGTTAATAAAATTATTCTGTTTCAAAGTAAGTATTGTTTGCTCGTTTATTCTAGGGCGATTCTGGAAGCGTTCTTAAGCTAAGTACTTACGTTATGTGCGCAGCTCACTCGACTGCTGCTGTGTAGATTCGACTTGCCTAATTCAACTGCAGATGGTGACGTTTCCTGTGACGCTGCACTAACTCACGCATGCGCAGTACTTCAGAAACACGCCATTTTACAACTGCAGTTGTCAGCACGGATTGGGAATCCGTAAAGGCTGACATACAAGTAGGTTTAGAAAAAAATAATATTTCAAACTAATTTATTTTAAAAAGGGTACATATTTAATGAAGAAGATACATTAGAAAAAAATAGATTTATACCTATACTACAATGTAATTTGAATTTCATTTATGACTACAGTGTCCCTTTAAAATACTTACAATAATAATAACCTAACTCACATAAAGATACTCATCAATACTAATCAATATTTCCCCCTTTTTTGCGTGAAACATCCCATGTAGCACGCAAACACAATATAACAATAAACTAAAAGACAAATCATGCACTCCACTCTTGCATGCAGAATACTATTCACAATAGCAAGAAACATCAAATACACCTTACTACTCAATATACAGCACGCTTCCCCATGCAGTCACAAAAGAGAAAAACATAACAATCTCTTAGAAAACAGTTAAAACCACTTGTCCATTGCACACAACAAAACATTAACAGCCGACACAAACTTTAAACAACCACAATTAACCTGAAATTCAACACATATACTGCCATTCACTGAAACACAGCACTCGCAAAACACTACACATTATTAAAATCCTATAACAACCATCTATACCCTGGCTCAGCAACGTCTACTATGCACAATACTATGAGATCATACTAATGATGCAATCACCGCAGATGCTCAATAAACTCCAGTTGCATATTTACCAATAAAATCCCTAACCATAAATTTACAAAAGAACACACAAACACCTAAGTATCCAATTTTGGGAATGATTAGATAATAATGATACAGTCACTGTTCTATATAGCTCCTGCTCACATGCACCATGCAAATCCACTGTTAAAGGGACATTTTAGTATAAATTAAACTTTCATTATTCAGATAGGACTTTTAATTTTAATCAACTTTCCAATTTACTTTTATCATCAAATTTGCTTTTTTTTTTCTCTTGGTATTCTTAGTTTAAACTAAACATAGGTAGGCTCATATGCTAATTTATAAGACTTTGAGGGCTGCCTCTTATCACAGGCTTTTTAAATCTCTTTTCAATACAAGGAGACAAAGTACACGTGGGCGCCATATAGATAACACTGTGCTCAGGCACAGGGGGGCATCCAAGATCCAGCACAAAACAATGATAAATTTAAGACAATAGACAATAAACAGTCACAGTCATGTGACCAGGGGGCTGGAAGAAGGCCCCTAGACACAAGGCAACTACAGAGGCAAATATTATATTAATATAACTGTGTTGGTTATGCAACACTGGGGAATGGGTAATAAAGGGAGCATCTATCTTTAAAACAATAACAATTATATGGTAGACTGTCCCTTTAAATAAATCAGGTGTGGCACAAATAATTTGTGAAAAGCTGCTAGAATCCAGTCTATACGTTTACATAACCAAAATTTTAATAACACAATTATTTAATTTAACTTTGTTTATAATTTGATATTCACCATTCTGCAGCTCTCTAACCAAATGTAACAAATGTATATAACAAAAAAAATAAGCTTTCTACTAAAGAATAATAATAAAATTTCCCCTTTAAATTGTTCCCAATGATCCATTGGCCTTACTTATAATAAAAATGTATACTGACGTTCATTAAATAGCCTAAGCAAGCATAACCAGCATAAAAACACACTCACAGTGGGATGCAGGCTAGTTAAAGGGACACTTTACCCAAATTTAAAAATTATCTTTAATTGAAACTGCTGACAGAGTTAAATATACTAGTGTTAGGCTTACAGGAAACCTCATTGTCTTCTCTGTAAATATTTCCTTAAAATCCCAGATTTTATATCAGTTTGCCTGTATCCCTTTAAATACTTTCTCTTCTCTTTTTTTTTTTTTTTAGTATCACAGATTACAACACCAAGAATGCAGGCAATTTATCTTTTCAGCTTGCATTACAGAGAGAATTAAGTTACACTGCATAAATATCTGCTATTTAAACGGCAGATTTAAAAGGAATCATACAAAGAAAGGTCTCAAAAAATATATTTTGCAAACTACTAATACAGTGTTATTGCTGCTCATGAACTCCTTTCACATGAGTGAACTGGTCCTTTAAATAATAAAATGACAATTTTCCATTGCTCTGTCTAAGCCCTAAGCTTCGATTTTACAGACAAATATAACACAATAAAATATACTTATTACCTGAAATTCAACCCAGTGCAATAACTGTGTCTTGAAAGCACAAAACTAGCTACTTAATCTACACAAACAAACTCACAAATGCAATTCCTCCCCTATATTTTAAACTATTCAGCTTGTATAACAAGCCGTTAAAAATACATTAATATCAAAACTATGTTACAGTGTACTGTCCCTTTAAGGACTAACCATTTATCACGTAAATTACATATGTATACCCTAACCATAATTTAGGCTGCTTGTATGATTTACCACACAAATTCAACTTATGTACTGTGTCATGACCTGCATATTAATTTACTTGCAACAGAAACGGACCCAAATACCTTTAGATAAATTTAATGATATACAGCCTATAACTTTATTTTATCTTTTCCACTAACGCCGTGTACAGATCTTGCAAATACAATGTTAATCTTTTTTCATTTACATAAATCAAACTTCAAATACCTCATTACAACGTCTGATTTCTTAGCTAATAAACTAGCTTAAATAATTATCATACAGAAAGCAATACACACACACAAGCTCATCTCCTCTTGCATACCAGAAATCCACTCCCCTTTTCCTTCCCAAGAAAACATATATTTCATAACATACCAAAGACATATAAAAATACAATAAGATCAACTTTCCACCAAAATTACAATGTATTTGAAAGTGTCGGAATTTGTAAAGAATGTCCATTTCTCCACAAATTGAGAAAACACATTTCAAAACAGGATAAAAACATCCTCCGTTCCTTTTTTTTTTATTTGTGATCTAAATTCTTCTACACGTGGTAACAGACACACCACACATGACACATCAAAATATACAAAATTTCCTTTTCATTACTGCAAACAAAGAGAGAAAGAGTTTTGCCAATGGAGCTGCTGTAACAATTTTTTTTTTCCGTTCTCTGATCTGTGTGTGCGCTCAGTGGCGGCCCCCCTTCTTTGCCCGCTACATTCTTTAACACAGAGATTTCTCTTCTTTGAATCTACACAGCAGTGCTTACTGACAGGCTTTTTTTATGATCCCCCTCCCTTTCTAGAGTGGATATTTCTCTGCTTGAAATGTTTCTGTCTGTAACAGAAACTGTTAACCCTTTTGTAGACATTAAATATGTACTCTTCTCTGTGCATTATTATCTATCAGCAGATCCCATTCCTCAACACACTAATAGCAACAATAATAAAATGCATAGCCACTTAATATTTTCTAAGCACAGCACAATTTTATAGCAATAAAAGCAAGCAAACAAATAGTATCTAATTTCCAGTGATAGGTAACAAAAAATCTACTATAGGATGTATAGGGACAACTTCAACACAGCGATGCCAATTTGCCCGGGGAACTTAACTTAAAACCTTCCGTCAAATTGCATGCTAACTTTTATCTTGCGCGCTTCAATCAGACAGAACTACAATATCTGTCTTAAACTAGCACAGGACTATTAACCTGTCTAGAGGGATTAACACACGTGCCGATAGGACTCAAACCTTCGCACAAACCCTGCTTCTTTCTTTACTGCAGGAATCCCTTTTAACCCTTTATCATATATTACCAACACCTATTACAAAAAAACATAATTTATGTAAGAACTTACCTGATAAATTCATTTCTTTCATATTAGCAAGAGTCCATGAGCTAGTGACGTATGGGATATACATTCCTACCAGGAGGGGCAAAGTTTCCCAAACCTCAAAATGCCTATAAATACACCCCTCACCACACCCACAATTCAGTTTAACGAATAGCCAAGAAGTGGGGTGATAAGAAAGGAGCGAAAGCATCAAAATAAGGAATTGGAATAATTGTGCTTTATACAAAAAAATCATAACCACCACAAAAGGGGTGGGCCTCATGGACTCTTGCTAATATGAAAGAAATGAATTTATCAGGTAAGTTCTTACATAAATTATGTTTTCTTTCATGTAATTAGCAAGAGTCCAGGAGCTAGTGACGTATGGGATGTGGAACTCCCACGCAAGAGTCACTAGAGAGGGAGGGATAAAATAAAGACAGCCAATTCCGCTGAAAAATAATCCACAACCCAAAACAAAAAGTTTTAATCTTAATAATGAAAAAAAATGAAATTATAAGCAGAAGAATCAAACTGAAACAGCTGCCTGAAGTACTTTTCTACCAATAACTGCTTCAGAAGAAGAGAAAACATCAAAATGGTAGAATTTAGTAAAAGTATGCAAAGAAGACCAAGTTGCTGCTTTGCAAATCTGATCAACAGAAGCTTCATTCCTAAACGCCCAGGAAGTAGAAACTGACCTAGTAGAATGAGCCGTAATCCTTTGAGGCGGAGATTTACCCGACTCTACATAAGCATGATGAATCAAAGACTTTAACCAGGACGCCAAAGAAATGGCGGAGGCCTTCTGACCTTTCCTGGAAACAGAAAAGATAACAAAAAGACTAGAAGTCTTTCTAAAATCCTTAGTAGCTTCAACATAATATTTTAAAGCTCTTACTACATCCAAAGAATGTAAAGATCTCTCCTTTGAATTCTTAGGATTAGGGCACAATGAAGGGACAACAATTTCTCTACTAATGTTGTTAGAATTCACAACCTTAGGCAAAAATTTAAATGAAGTCCGCAACACCGCCTTATCCTGATGAAAAATCAGAAAAGGAGACTCACAAGAAAGAGCAGATAATTCAGAAACTCTTCTAGCAGAAGAGATGGCCAAAAGGAACAGAAATTTCCAAGAAAGTAATTTAATATCCAGAGAATGCATAGGTTCAAATGGAGGAGCTTGTAAAGCCCTGAGAACCAAATTAAGACTCCAAGGAGGAGAGATTGACTTAATAACAGGTTTGATACGAACCAAAGCCTGTACAAAACAATGAATATCAGGAAGATTAGCAATCTTTCTGTGAAAAAGAACAGAAAGAGCAGAGATTTGTCCTTTCAAGGAACTTGCAGACAAACCTTTATCCAAACCATCCTGAAGAAACTGTAAAATTCTAGGAATTCTAAAAGAATGCCAGGAAAATTTATGAGAAGAACACCAAGAAATGTAAGTCTTCCAGACTCGATAATAAATCTTCCTAGACACAGATTTACGAGCCTGTAACATAGTATTAATCACTGAGTCAGAGAAACCTCTATGACTAAGAATCAAGCGTTCAATTTCCATACCTTCAAATTTAATGATTTGAGATCCTGATGGAAAAAAGGGCCTTGAGATAGAAGGTCTGGTCTTGACGGAACGGTCCAAGGTTGGCAACTGGCCATCCGAATGAGATCCGCATACCAAAACCTGTGAGGCCATGCTGGAGCCACCAGCAGTACAAACGAACGTTCCATTAGAATTTTGGAAATCACTTTTGGAAGAAGAACTAGAGGCGGAAAGATATAGGCAGGATGATAATTCCAAGGAAGCGACAACGCGTCCACTGCCTCCGCCTGAGGATCCCTGGATCTGGACAGATACCTGGGAAGTTTCTTGTTTAGATGAGAGGCCATCAGATCTATTTCTGAAAGTCCCCAGATTTGAACAATCTGAAGAAATACCTCTGGGTGAAGAGACCATTCGCCCGGATGTAACGTCTGACGACTGAGATAATCCGCTTCCCAATTGTCTACACCTGGGATGTGAACCGCAGAGATTAGACAGGAGCTGGATTCCGCCCATAGAAGTATCCGAGATACTTCTTTCATAGCCTGAGGACTGTGAGTCCCACCTTGATGATTGACATATGCCACGGTTGTGACATTGTCTGTCTGAAAACAAATAAACGATTCTCTCTTGAGAAGAGGCCAGAACTGAAGAGCTCTGAAAATCGCACAGAGTTCCAAAATGTTGATTGGTAATCTCGCCTCCTGAGATTCCCAAACCCCTGCGCAGTCAGAGACCCCCATACAGCACCCTAACCTGACAGACTCGCATCTGTTGAGATCACAGTCCAGGTAGGACGAACAAAAGAAGCCCCTTGGACTAAACGATGGTGATCTATCCACCACGTCAGAGAGTGTCGTACATTGGGATTTAAGGATATTAATTGTGATATCTTTGTATAATCCCTGCACCACTGGTTCAGCATACAAAGCTGAAGAGGTCGCATGTGAAAACGAGCAAAGGGGATTGCGTCCGATGCAGCAGTCATAAGACCTAGAATTTCCATGCATAAAGCTACCGAAGGGAATGATTGAGACTGAAGGTTTCGACAGGCTGAAACCAACTTCAGACGTCTCTTTTCTGTTAGAGACAAGGTCATGGACACTGAATCTATTTGAAAACCCAAAAAGGTTACCTTCGTCTGAGGAATCAATGAACTCTTTGGTAAATTGATCCTCCAACCATGTCTTTGAAGAAACAACACAAGTTGATTCGTATGAGATTCTGCAGAATGTGAAGACTGAGCAAGTACCAAGATATCGTCCAAATAAGGAAATACCGCAATACCCTGTTCTCTGATTACAGAGAGAAGGGCACCGAGAACTTTTGAAAAGATCCTTGGAGCAGTTGCTAGGCCAAACGGAAGGGCCACAAACTGGTAATGCTTGTCTAGAAAAGAGAATCTCAGAAACTGAAAGTGATCTGGATGAATTGGAATATGAAGGTATGCATCCTGTAAATCTATTGTGGACATATAATGCCCTTCCTGAACAAAAGGCAGAATAGTCCTTATAGTTACCATTTTGAATGTCGGTATCCTTACATAGCGATTCAATATTTTTAGATCCAGAACTGGTCTGAAGGAATTCTCCTTCTTTGGTACAATGAAAAGATTTGAGTAAAACCCCAGACCCTGTTCCAGAACTGGAACTGGCACAATTACCCCAGCCAACTCTAGATCTGAAACACATTTCAGAAACGCTTGAGCCTTCACTGGGTTTATTGGAATGCGAGAGAGAGAAAATCTTCTCGCAGGTGGCCTTACCTTGAAACCTATTCTGTACCCTTGTGAAACAATGTTCTGAATCCAAAGACTGTGAATCGAATTGATCCAAATATATTTGAAAAATCGTAACCTGCCCCCTACCAGCTGTGCTGGAATGAGGGCCGCACCTTCATGTGGACTTGGGAGCTGGCTTTGACTTTCTAAAAGGCTTGGATTTATTCCAGACTGGAGAAGGCTTCCAAACTGAAACCGTTCCTTTAGGGGAAGGGTCAGGCTTCTGTTCCTTATTCTGACGAAAGGAACGAAAACGATTAGCAGCCCTGTATTTACCTTTAGATTTTTTGTCCTGAGGCAAAAAGGATCCTTTCCCCCCAGTAACAGTTGAAATAATAGAATCCAACTGAGAACCAAACAATTTATTACGTTGGAAAGAAAGAGAAAGCAAAGTTGACTTAGAAGAAGTCATATCTGCATTCCAAGTTTTAAGCCATAAAGCTCTTCTAGCTAAAATAGCTAAAGACATATATCTGACATCAATTCTAATGATATCAAAGATGGCATCACAAAGTTATTAGCATGTTGAAGAAGTTTAACAATGCTATGAGTATTATGGTCTGACACTTGTTGCGCTAAAGCCTCCAACCAGAAAGTGGAGGCAGCAGCAACATCAGCCAAAGAAATAGCAGGTCTAAGAAGATTACCTGAACATAAATAAGCTCTCCTTAGAAAGGATTCAAGTTTCCTATCTAAAGGATCCTTAAATGTACTATCTGCCGTAGGAATAGTAGTACGTTTAGCAAGAGTAGAGATAGCCCCATCAACCTTAGGGATTTTGTCCCAAAACTCTAATCTATCAGATGGCACAGGGTACAGGTTCTTAAACCTTTGAGAAGGAGTAAATGAAGTACCCAGATTATTCCATTCCCTAGAAATTACTTCAGAAATAGCATCAGGGACAGGAAAAACTTCTGGAATAACTATATGAGGTTTGAAAACCGAATTTAAACGCTTAGTAGATTTAGTATCAAGAGGACTAGACTCCTCCATCTCTAATGCGATTAACACTTCTTTAAGTAAAGAACGAATAAATTCCATCTTAAATAAATATGAAGATTTATCAGTGTCAATATCTGAGATAGAATCTTCTGAACCAGATAGATCCTCATCAGAAACAGACAAGTCAGAATGATGACGGTCACTTAAAAATTCATCTGAAATATGAGAAGTTTTAAAAGACCTTTTACGTTTACTGGAAGGAGGAATAACAGACAGAGCCTTCCTAATAGATTTAGAAACAAATTCTTTTACATTAACAGGAACATCCTGAGCATTAGATGTTGAAGGAACAACAACAGGTAATGGATTATTACTAATGGAAATACTATCTGCATTAGCAAGCTTATCATGACATTCATCACAAACTACAGCCGGAGGAACAGTTACCACAAGTTTACAACAAATGCACTTAACTTTGGTAGAACCAGCATCAGGCAGCGTCTTTCCAGAAGTAGATTCTGATCCAGGGTCCAGTTGAGACATCTTGCAATATGTAATAGAAAAAAACAACATATAAAGCAAAATTATCAAATTCCTTAAATGACAGTTTCAGGAATGGGAAAAAATGCCAATGAACAAGCCTCTAGCAACCAGAAGCAATGAAAAAATGAGACTGAAATAATGTGAAAAAAAGGTGGAGACAAAAATGACGCCCACATTATTGGTGCTAAGTACAACGCCTATATGTTTTTGGAGCCAAGTAAGACGCCACATCCGGTGATGCCCACAAAAATGACGCCCACATTTTTGGCGCAAAAAAACGTCTGAGCATTTTCAGCCCCCGTGAGCCTAACAGCCCACAGGGAAAAAAAGTCAATTGAAAAATTTTTAAGGTAAGAAAAAAATAATCCTTCATATGCATTATACCAATAATGAAACTGACTGTCTGAAATAAGGAATACTGATTACCCTGAATCATGGCAAATATAAGTTTAAACACATATATTTAGAACTTTAAAAATAAAGTGCCCAACCATAGCTTAGAGTGTCAAATAAAATAAGACTTACTTACCCCAAGACACTCATCTACATATAGTAGATAGCCAAACCAGTACTGAAACGAGAATCAGTAGAGGTAATGGTATATTAGAGTATATCGTCGATCTGAAAAGGGAGGTAGGAGAAGAAATCTCTACGACCGATAACAGAGAACCTATGAAATAGATCCCGTAGAAGGAGACCATGGTGTTCAAATAGGCAATACTCTCTTCACATCCCTCTGACATTCACTGCACTCTGAGAGGAAAACCGGGCTCCAGCCTGCTGCGAAGCGCATATCAACGAAGAATCTAGCACAAACTTACTTCACCACCTCCACGGGAGGCAAAGTTTGTAAAACTGAATTGTGGGTGTGGTGAGGGGTGTATTTATAGGCATTTTGAGGTTTGGGAAACTTTGCCCCTCCTGGTAGGAATGTATATCCCATACGTCACTAGCTCATGGACTCTTGCTAATTACATGAAAGAAATAAAACCAACTAAATTTAGGTTCAGATTCACAGAGGGAAAGCAGAGTAAATAAACACTGATCCACTTACCCCGTGTAAATCCCACGAGCTGACACCAGAAACTGTTGTTGTTTTCAGGAGGGGGGTGGCAGTTCAGAACTGGGCATCGAGCACACTGTACCAGCTGGAAATTAGTACTTATCTGTTCAGGATATCCAGGAGAATAGATTTCAGACCACGCAGCTATGATCCCAAAAACTATTCTGTTTATTGCAAGTTGTAAGGCACTTTTTATAGCCAAGAGTTACAGCATATAGTGTTAACAAGTGACATATTCATAATTACATCATCTTACATAGTATTTCTATAAGAACAAAGAAACTCATTTAAAATATAATTGGAAGAAAATGAGTGTTAGGGAGTCATTTCTACAGAAATACCTAACTTCAGATAAACAGTAACTGGGCCTCCTAGCTCAGCACAAATCACAGGCGTTTGACATCTTGTAGAGATAACAATGCATCCAAGCACATCGTCAGGGTCATTCTCAGGGCTATTCTATCTATGCAAGTCTCCCTAACATCAGCATATTTCTCACTACATAATAACCACTATAATAAAAGATTCATTAGACAAGATGGATGCCTAAGACAAAATGGCGGCGAAGAACAAGATGGCGCTAGTCATGCTAACAATTCCTAACACTCCCCTTCCCACAAACCCTAGTCATTCTCTTTGCCTTCTGTGCAAGGAGGAGGTGAAGTTTTGATGTCTGAAGAAGATTTTTTTCACTTCAATCAAGATTTTGTTATTTTGAAAGCCAGAGTAGCTTTGCTCTGATCTTTCCTCTCAAGATTGGGTTTAGCTGTACTCCACATTAGTCTCTTCAGTAGGGCGCTGGTGGCTTTTAAGCAGTTAGGAACTTGTGGGGTGGGCCTCACTGTGTTTTCCTAACATGTTGCTGCCCCTGTATAGAAAGCCAGAGTAGGTTTACTCTGTCGTTGCTTCTTTCCACAGGTCTCTGTGAGGAGTGGCTTCCTTTCATGGCGGGTGGGCTGTCCTCCTGCCAGACAGCTAGAGGTGCAGGTAAGTGCCATTTTTGTCTTCTGGGAATGAACACTGGCACTGAAGCAGATTTAAACTGCACTTATACTGGGACTACAATCCTGAGTTCAGGACTTATAATGGCAGTGAGCAGGCACTTTGGGCTGTGACTATAGAGAAGGGAAGTGAATTTATCGTAAGTGAATTACATTTCCTTGGTGGCTCAGTAGTTTTAATTTTATTTAAAGTAAAGTCCTATGCTTCCTGTGACTGAGGGAAGCGAATTGATGATTAATGTAACTTAAAATGTAGTGAGTCTCAATTTTTTTTTTTGTAGAAGATTTTTTATTGAGGTATTAAATAACCAAACAAGTAGAAATGTTTACAATCACATTACAAATTGTACATTAGGACATATATTCGTGATCGAAAGATGTTAGGGTACATCATACTGATAGTCCATAGAAACCTTCCATTAGTACAAAAATTAGTGTACGATAAACAAGTACAAGGCAAATATAATGTGTAAAATACGGTAGGATAAAGACTTGGGGTGGAAAATTTGTGAATGTGTTGGGTGATACCTCATTTTTAAATATATGGTGGAACACTGTTTCTATAGAAAAGTTTTGTTTTTCATATATGTATACAATTTTAGATGTACCGCTGCGGAGAGAATTTCTTCTGGAGTGATTAGGAAGGTTTTGTGTAATGAGTATACTGAAATGTTATTATTATACTTTATTTATGAAGCGCCATCATATTCCGCAGCGCTGTCCATGGATACAGATCATTTAAATAAAACAATAATATTAAACTTCTAAGACTAAGATACAGGACAGAATTTACAAACACATACAGGAGGAATCGAGGGCCCTATTCCCATGGGAACTTACAATCTAGAAGGGCAGGAGGTTGAGAAACAGGAGGTGAGGACTGCAAGATTGAGAAAGATGTTAATGCAGAGTTAGAGGAGGGAAATGTTGTTAGGTAAAAGGAATATTATTGAGTTGGGTGGTCAGCTTCTCTGAACAGAAAAGTCTTCAGGGAGCATTTAAAGGAAGAAAGATTAGGGCAAAGCCTGACAGCATGAGGGAGAGTGTTCCAGAGGGTAGGTGCTGCACGACAGAAGTCCTGCAGTCTAGCATGAGAGGATATAGAGTAATCGGAAATAGATATAATAGTGTAGCTGATGAAGTATTCTGATTGGGGGAAATCAGCGATCCAGAGCCACTTTAGATTGTAGGGGGGGTTGATAGGGGGAGGGGAGTACAATGATGCGATCCCTAATGAGATTGAGTTCAATGAGATGGTACCAAGTGACTGAATCAGGCAGCGGGATATGGTGAGTAGCAGTTGCTCTGCTCAGGCAGTGAAGGAAGTTTTATTCGGGAGCTATTTATGAAAAGAAGGTGAGCTGAAGTAGGGTAATAGCAATATTAAGTGTCTTAAGTAGACTGTGGGGTAGAAGGAGGGTGTTATCAGGATGAGGGTAAGATAAGTTGTGAAGTATTTGAAAAGGGAGTGGAGGATGAGGGGGTTCCGGGAGTGTCCCCCAGTTATGGTGTGATACAGTTTTGTGAATAGGGAGGTCTTGTAAATGTAGACTCCTGAGTGGAGTAGTGGGGTGGATGTACCATTAGGTGTTTAAGTAGGTTGACTTGGGATAATGAATATTATTGTAGGTGTTGTATATGTGTCATAAAGGTGAAAAGAATTATTGTTTAAAGACCACAATACCATATACACATTAAAATAAATAACATATTCATAGAGACAAAGTTAAATGTTTTCAAATACAAGTCTCATTCCTATATCATGCTATATGTGGAGCTAACACAATAAACATAATTAGTGTAACAGTTGTCTAACATGTAGTAAACAATACACTACATGAAGATTAACATTCAGTGCAGGCCTGAACAATTCTAAGGCCTTAAGTGTGCAGCGCTTCTGTCACATGGTACAAGACAACAATATCACTGATCGGTGAGTGTGCAGCGCTTCTGTCACATGGTACAAGACAATATCACTGATCTGTGAGTGTGCAGCGCTTCTGTCACAGGGTACAAGACAATATCACTGACCTGTGAGTGTGCAGCGCTTCTGTCACATGGTACAAGACAATATCACTGACCTGTGAGTGTGCAGCACTTCTGTCACATGGTACAAGACAACAATATCACTGATCTGTGAGAGTGCAGCGCTTCTGTTACATGGTACAAGACAATATCACTGATCTGTGAGTGTGCAGCGCTTCTGTCACATTGTACAAGACAACAATATCACTGATCTGTGAGTGTGCAGCGCTTCTGTCACATTGTACAAGACAACAATATCACTGATCTGTGAGTGTGCAGCGTTTCTGTCACATGGTACAAGACAATATCACTGATCTGTGAGAGTGCAGCGCTTCTGTTACATGGTACAAGACAATATCACTGATCTGTGAGTGTGCAGCGCTTCTGTCACAGGGTACAAGACAATATCACTGACCTGTGAGTGTGCAGCGCTTCTGTCACATAGTACAAGACAACTATATCACTGATCTGTGAGTGTGCAGCGCTTCTGTCACAGGGTACAAGACAACAATATCACTGATCTGTGAGTGTGCAGTGCTTCTGTCACATGGTACAAGACAACAATATCACTGATCTGTGAGTGTGCAGCGCTTCTGTCACATGGTACAAGACAATATCACTGATCTGTGAGTGTGCAGCGCTTCTGTCACATGGTACAAGACAACAATATCACTGATCTGTGAGTGTGTAGCGCTTCTGTCACATGGTACAAGACAACAATATCACTGATCTGTGAGTGTGCAGCGCTTCTGTCACATGGTACAAGACAATATCACTGATCTGTGAGTGTGCAGCGCTTCTGTCACATGGTACAAGACAATATCACTGATCTGTGAGTGTGCAGCGCTTCTGTCACATGGTACAAGACAACAATATCACTGATCTGTGAGTGTGCAGCGCTTCTGTCACATGGTACAAGACAACAATATCACTGATCTGTGAGTGTGCAGCGCTTCTGTCACATGGTACAAGACAACAATATCACTGATCTGTGAGTGTGCAGCGCTTCTGTCACATGGTACAAGACAACAATATCACTGATCTGTGAGTGTGCAGCGCTTCTGTCACATGGTACAAGACAACAATATCACTGATCGGTGAGTGTGCAGCGCTTCTGTCACAGGGTACAAGACAACAATATCACTGATCTGTGAGTGTGCAGCGCTTCTGTCACAGGGTACAAGACAACAATATCACTGATCTGTGAGTGAGTGTGTAGCGCTTCTGTCACAGGGTACAAGACAACAATATCACTGACCTGTGAGTGTGCAGCGCTTCTGTCACATGGTACAAGACAATATCACTGATCTGTGAGTGTGCAGCGCTTCTGTCACATGGTACAAGACAACAATATCACTGATCTGTGAGTGTGCAGCGCTTCTGTCACAGGGTACAAGACAACAATATCACTGATCTGTGAGTGTGCAGCGCTTCTGTCACAGGGTACAAGACAACAATATCACTGACCTGTGAGTGTGCGGCGCTTCTGTCACATGGTACAAGACAATATCACTGATCTGTGAGTGTGCAGCGCTTCTGTCACAGGGTACAAGACAACAATATCACTGACCTGTGAGTGTGCAGCGCTTCTGTCACAGGGTACAAGATAACAATATCACTGATCTGTGAGTGTGCAGCGCTTCTGTCACAGGGTACAAGATAACAATATCACTGATCTGTGAGTGTGCAGCGCTTCTGTCACATGGTACAAGACAACAATATCACTGATCTGTGAGCGTGCAGCGCTTCTGTCACATGGTACAAGACAACAATATCACTGATCTGTGAGTGTGCAGCGCTTCTGTCACATGGTACAAGACAACAATATCACTGATCTGTGAGTGTGCAGCGCTTCTGTCACATGGTACAAGACAACAATATCACTGATCTGTGAGTGTGCAGCGCTTCTGTCACAGGGTACAAGACAACAATATCACTGATCTGTGAGTGTGCGGCGCTTCTGTCACATGGTACAAGACAATATCACTGATCTGTGAGTGTGCGGCGCTTCTGTCACAGGTTACAAGACAACAATATCACTGATCTGTGAGTGTGCAGCGCTTCTGTCACAGGTTACAAGACAACAATATCACTGATCTGTGAGTGTGCAGCGCTTCTGTCACAGGGTACAAGACAACAATATCACTGATCTGTGAGTGTGTAGCGCTTCTGTCACATGGTACAAGACAACAATATCACTGATCTGTGAGTGTGTAGCGCTTCTGTCACATGGTACAAGACAACAATATCACTGACCTGTGAGTGTGCAGCGCTTCTGTCACATGGTACAAGACAACAATATCACTGATCTGTGAGTGTGCAGCGCTTCTGTCACATGGTACAAGACAACAATATCACTGACCTGTGAGTGTGCAGCGCTTCTGTCACAGGGTACAAGACAACAATATCACTGATCTGTGAGTGTGCGGCGCTTCTGTCACAGGGTACAAGACAACAATATCACTGATCTGTGAGTGTGCGGCGCTTCTGTCACATGGTACAAGACAACAATATCACTGATCTGTGAGTGTGCGGCGCTTCTGTCACATGGTACAAGACAACAATATCACTGATCTGTGAGTGTGCAGCGCTTCTGTCACAGGGTACAAGACAACAATATCACTGATCTGTGAGTGTGCAGCGCTTCTGTCACATGGTACAAGACAATATCACTGATCTGTGAGTGTGCAGCGCTTCTGTCACATGGTACAAGACAACTATATCACTGATCTGTGAGTGTGCAGCGCTTCTGTCACATGGTACAAGACAATATCACTGATCTGTGAGTGTGCAGCGCTTCTGTCACATGGTACAAGACAATATCACTGATCTGTGAGTGTGCAGCGCTTCTGTCACATGGTACAAGACAACAATATCACTGATCTGTGAGTGTGCAGCGCTTCTGTCACATGGTACAAGACAATATCACTGATCTGTGAGTGTGCAGCGCTTCTGTCACAGGGTACAAGACAACAATATCACTGATCTGTGAGTGTGCAGCGCTTCTGTCACATGGTACAAGACAACAATATCACTGATCTGTGAGTGTGCAGCGCTTCTGTCACATGGTACAAGACAACAATATCACTGATCTGTGAGTGTGCAGCGCTTCTGTCACATGGTACAAGACAACAATATCACTGATCTGTGAGCGTGCAGCGCTTCTGTCACATGGTACAAGACAACAATATCACTGATCTGTGAGCGTGCAGCGCTTCTGTCACATGGTACAAGACAATATCACTGATCTGTGAGTGTGCAGCGCTTCTGTCACAGGGTACAAGATAACAATATCACTGATCTGTGAGTGTGCAGCGCTTCTGTCACATGGTACAAGACAATATCACTGATCTGTGAGTGTGCAGCGCTTCTGTCACATGGTACAAGACAACAATATCACTGATCTGTGAGTGTGCAGCGCTTCTGTCACATGGTACAAGACAACAATATCACTGATCTGTGAGTGTGCAGCGCTTCTGTCACATGGTACAAGACAACAATATCACTGATCTGTGAGTGTGCAGCGCTTCTGTCACATGGTACAAGACAACAATATCACTGATCGGTGAGTGTGCAGCGCTTCTGTCACATGGTACAAGACAACAATATCACTGATCTGTGAGTGTGCAGCGCTTCTGTCACATGGTACAAGACAACAATATCACTGATCTGTGAGTGTGCAGCGCTTCTGTCACATGGTACAAGACAATATCACTGATCTGTGAGTGTGCAGCGCTTCTGTCACATGGTACAAGACAACAATATCACTGATCTGTGAGTGTGCAGCGCTTCTGTCACAGGGTACAAGACAACAATATCACTGATCTGTGAGTGTGCAGCGCTTCTGTCACATGGTACAAGACAACAATATCACTGACCTGTGAGTGTGCAGCGCTTTTGTCACATGGTACAAGACAACAATATCACTGATCTGTGAGCGTGCAGCGCTTCTGTCACATGGTACAAGACAATATCACTGATCTGTGAGCGTGCAGCGCTTCTGTCACATGGTACAAGACAATATCACTGATCTGTGAGTGTGCAGCGCTTCTGTCACATGGTACAAGACAACAATATCACTGATCTGTGAGTGTGCAGCGCTTCTGTCACATTGTACAAGACAACAATATCACTGATCTGTGAGTGTGCGGCGCTTCTGTCACATGGTACAAGACAATATCACTGATCTGTGAGTGTGCAGCGCTTCTGTCACAGGTTACAAGACAACAATATCACTGATCTGTGAGTGTGCAGCGCTTCTGTCACATGGTACAAGACAACAATATCACTGATCTGTGAGTGTGCGGCGCTTCTGTCACATGGTACAAGACAACAATATCACTGATCTGTGAGTGTGCAGCGCTTCTGTCACATGGTACAAGACAATATTACTGATCTGTGAGTGTGCAGCGCTTCTGTCACAGGGTACAAGACAACAATATCACTGATCTGTGAGTGTGTAGCGCTTCTGTCACATGGTACAAGACAACAATATCACTGACCTGTGAGTGTGTAGCGCTTCTGTCACATGGTACAAGACAACAATATCACTGACCTGTGAGTGTGCAGCGCTTCTGTCACATGGTACAAGACAACAATATCACTGATCTGTGAGTGTGCAGCGCTTCTGTCACATGGTACAAGACAACAATATCACTGATCTGTGAGTGTGCAGCGCTTCTGTCACATGGTACAAGACAACAATATCACTGATCTGTGAGTGTGCAGCGCTTCTGTCACATGGTACAAGACAATATCACTGATCTGTGAGTGTGCAGCGCTTCTGTCACATGGTACAAGACAATATCACTGATCTGTGAGTGTGCAGCGCTTCTGTCACATGGTACAAGACAATATCACTGATCTGTGAGTGTGCAGCGCTTCTGTCACATGGTACAAGACAACAATATCACTGATCTGTGAGTGTGCAGCGCTTCTGTCACATGGTACAAGACAACAATATCACTGATCTGTGAGTGTGCAGCGCTTCTGTCACATGGTACAAGACAACAATATCACTGATCTGTGAGTGTGCAGCGCTTCTGTCACATGGTACAAGACAACAATATCACTGATCTGTGAGTGTGCAGCGCTTCTGTCACATGGTACAAGACAACAATATCACTGATCGGTGAGTGTGCAGCGCTTCTGTCACAGGGTACAAGACAACAATATCACTGATCTGTGAGTGTGCAGCACTTCTGTCACAGGGTACAAGACAACAATATCACTGACCTGTGAGTGTGCAGCGCTTCTGTCACATGGTACAAGACAATATCACTGATCTGTGAGTGTGCAGCGCTTCTGTCACATGGTACAAGACAACAATATCACTGATCTGTGAGTGTGTAGCGCTTCTGTCACATGGTACAAGACAACAATATCACTGATCTGTGAGTGTGTAGCGCTTCTGTCACATGGTACAAGACAACAATATCACTGACCTGTGAGTGTGCAGCGCTTCTGTCACAGGGTACAAGACAACTATATCACTGATCTGTGAGTGTGCAGCGCTTCTGTCACATGGTACAAGACAACAATATCACTGATCTGTGAGTGTGCAGCGCTTCTGTCACATGGTACAAGACAACAATATCACTGATCTGTGAGTGTGCAGCACTTCTGTCACATGGTACAAGACAATATCACTGATCTGTGAGTGTGCAGCGCTTCTGTCACATGGTACAAGACAACAATATCACTGATCTGTGAGTGTGCAGCGCTTCTGTCACAGGGTACAAGACAACAATATCACTGATCTGTGAGTGTGCAGCGCTTCTGTCACATTGTACAAGACAACAATATCACTGATCTGTGAGTGTGCAGCGCTTCTGTCACATGGTACAAGACAACAATATCACTGATCTGTGAGTGTGCAGCGCTTCTGTCACATGGTACAAGACAACAATATCACTGATCTGTGAGTGTGCAGCGCTTCTGTCACATGGTACAAGACAACAATATCACTGATCTGTGAGTGTGCAGCGCTTCTGTCACATGGTACAAGACAACAATATCACTGATCTGTGAGTGTGCAGCGCTTCTGTCACATGGTACAAGACAACAATATCACTGATCTGTGAGTGTGCGGCGCTTCTGTCACAGGGTACAAGACAACAATATCACTGATCTGTGAGTGTGCGGCGCTTCTGTCACATGGTACAAGACAACAATATCACTGATCTGTGAGTGTGCAGCACTTCTGTCACATTGTACAAGACAATATCACTGATCTGTGAGTGTGCAGCGCTTCTGTCACATTGTACAAGACAATATCACTGATCTGTGAGTGTGCAGCACGTCTGTCACATTGTACAAGACAACAATATCACTGATCTGTGAGTGTGCAGCACTTCTGTCACATTGTACAAGACAATATCACTGATCTGTGAGTGTGCAGCGCTTCTGTCACATGGTACAAGACAACAATATCACTGACCTGTGAGTGTGCAGCACTTCTGTCACATTGTACAAGACAATATCACTGATCTGTGAGTGTGCAGCGCTTCTGTCACATGGTACAAGACAACAATATCACTGATCTGTGAGTGTGCGGCGCTTCTGTCACATGGTACAGCGCAGGTTAGTGACAAGAGACAGCAGTGAGTACAGTACTGAGCGCAGGTTAGTGACAAGAGACAGCAGTAAGTACAGTACTGAGCGCAGGTTAGTGACAAGAGACAGCAGTAAGTACAGTACTGAGCGCAGGTTAGTGACAAGAGACAGCAGTAAGTACAGTACTGAGCGCAGGTTAGTGACAAGAGACAGCAGTAAGTACAGTACTGAGCGCAGGTTAGTGACAAGAGACAGCAGTAAGTACAGTACTGAGCGCAGGTTAGTGACAAGAGACAGCAGTGAGTACAGTACTGAGCGCAGGTAGTGACAAGAGACAGCAGTAAGTACAGTACTGAGCGCAGGTAGTGACAAGAGACAGCAGTAAGTACAGTACTGAGCGCAGGTTAGTGACAAGAGACAGCAGTGAGTACAGTACTGAGCGCAGGTTAGTAACAAGAGACAGCAGTAAGTACAGTACTGAGCGCAGGTAGTGACAAGAGACAGCAGTAAGTACAGTACTGAGCGCAGGTTAGTGACAAGAGACAGCAGTAAGTACAGTACTGAGCGCAGGTAGTGACAAGAGACGGCAGTAAGTACAGTACTGAGCGCAGGTTAGGGACAAGAGACAGCAGTAAGTACAGTACTGAGCGCTGGTTAGTAACAAGAGACAGCAGTAAGTACAGTACTGAGCGCAGGTTAGTGACAAGAGACAGCAGTAAGTACAGTACTGAGCGCAGGTTAGTGACAAGAGACAGCAGTAAGTACAGTACTGAGCGCAGGTTAGTGACAAGAGACAGCAGTAAGTACAGTACTGAGCGCAGGTTAGTGACAAGAGACAGCAGTAAGTACAGTACTGAGCGCAGGTTAGTGACAAGAGACAGCAGTGAGTACAGTACTGAGCGCAGGTTAGTGACAAGAGACAGCAGTAAGTACAGTACTGAGCGCAGGTTAGTGACAAGAGACAGCAGTGAGTACAGTACTGAGCGCAGGTTAGTGACAAGAGACAGCAGTAAGTACAGTACTGAGCGCAGGTTAGTGACAAGAGACAGCAGTAAGTACAGTACTGAGCGCAGGTTAGTGACAAGAGACAGCAGTAAGTACAGTACTGAGCGCAGGTTAGTGACAAGAGACAGCAGTGAGTACAGTACTGAGCGCAGGTTAGTGACAAGAGACATCAGTAAGTACAGTACTGAGCGCAGGTTAGTGACAAGAGACAGCAGTAAGTACAGTACTGAGCGCAGGTTAGTGACAAGAGACAGCAGTAAGTACAGTACTGAGCGCAGGTTAGTGACAACAGACAGCAGTAAGTACAGTACTGAGCGCAGGTTAGTGACAAGAGACAGCAGTAAGTACAGTACTGAGCGCAGGTAAGTAACAACAGACAGCAGTAAGTACAGTACTGAGCGCAGGTTAGTGACAAGAGACAGCAGTGAGTACAGTACTGAGCGCAGGTTAGTGACAAGAGACAGCAGTAAGTACAGTACTGAGCGCAGGTTAGTGACAAGAGACAGCAGTAAGTACAGTACTGAGCGCAGGTTAGTAACAAGAGACAGCAGTAAGTACAGTACTGAGCGCAGGTTAGTAACAAGAGACAGCAGTAAGTACAGTACTGAGCGCAGGTTAGTGACAAGAGACAGCAGTGAGTACAGTACTGAGCGCAGGTTAGTGACAAGAGACAGCAGTGAGTACATTACTGAGCGCAGGTTAGTGACAAGAGACAGCAGTGAGTACAGTACTGAGCGCAGGTAGTGACAAGAGACAGCAGTAAGTACAGTACTGAGCGCAGGTTAGTAACAAGAGACAGCAGTAAGTACAGTACTGAGCGCAGGTTAGTGACAAGAGACAGCAGTAAGTACAGTACTGAGCGCAGGTTAGTGACAAGAGACAGCAGTAAGTACAGTACTGAGCACAGGTTAGTGACAAGAGACAGCAGTAAGTACAGTACTGAGCGAAGGTTAGTGACAAGAGACAGCAGTAAGTACAGTACTGAGCGCAGGTTAGTGACAAGAGACAGCAGTAAGTACAGTACTGAGCGCTGGTTAGTGACAAGAGACAGCAGTAAGTACAGTACTGAGCGCAGGTTAGTGACAAGAGACAGCAGTGAGTACAGTACTGAGCGCAGGTTAGTGACAAGAGACAGCAGTAAGTACAGTACTGAGCGCAGGTTAGTGACAAGAGACAGCAGTAAGTACAGTACTGAGCGCAGGTTAGTAACAAGAGACAGCAGTAAGTACAGTACTGAGCGCAGGTTAGTAACAAGAGACAGCAGTAAGTACAGTACTGAGCGCAGGTTAGTGACAAGAGACAGCAGTGAGTACAGTACTGAGCGCAGGTTAGTGACAAGAGACAGCAGTGAGTACATTACTGAGCGCAGGTTAGTGACAAGAGACAGCAGTGAGTACAGTACTGAGCGCAGGTAGTGACAAGAGACAGCAGTAAGTACAGTACTGAGCGCAGGTTAGTAACAAGAGACAGCAGTAAGTACAGTACTGAGCGCAGGTTAGTAACAAGAGACAGCAGTAAGTACAGTACTGAGCGCAGGTTAGTGACAAGAGACAGCAGTAAGTACAGTACTGAGCGCAGGTTAGTGACAAGAGACAGCAGTAAGTACAGTACTGAGCACAGGTTAGTGACAAGAGACAGCAGTAAGTACAGTACTGAGCGCAGGTTAGTGACAAGAGACAGCAGTAAGTACAGTACTGAGCGCTGGTTAGTGACAAGAGACAGCAGTAAGTACAGTACTGAGCGCTGGTTAGTGACAAGAGACAGCAGTAAGTACAGTACTGAGCGCAGGTTAGTGACAAGAGACAGCAGTAAGTACAGTACTGAGCGCAGGTTAGTGACAAGAGACAGCAGTAAGTACAGTACTGAGCGCAGGTTAGTGACAAGAGATAGCAGTAAGTACAGTACTGAGCGCAGGTTAGTGACAAGAGACAGCAGTAAGTACAGTACTGAGCGCAGGTTAGTGACAAGAGACAGCAGTAAGTACAGTACTGAGCGCAGGTTAGTGACAAGAGACAGCAGTAAGTACAGTACTGAGCGCAGGTTAGTAACAAGAGACAGCAGTGAGTACAGTACTGAGCGCAGGTTAGTGACAAGAGACAGCAGTGTGTACAGTACTGAGCGCTGGTTAGTAACAAGAGACAGCAGTAAGTACAGTACTGAGCGCAGGTTAGTGACAAGAGACAGCAGTAAGTACAGTACTGAGCGCAGGTTAGTGACAAGAGACAGCAGTAAGTACAGTACTGAGCGCAGGTTAGTGACAAGAGACAGCAGTGAGTACAGTACTGAGCGCAGGTTAGTGACAAGAGACAGCAGTAAGTACAGTACTGAGCGCAGGTTAGTGACAAGAGACAGCAGTAAGTACAGTACTGAGCGCAGGTTAGTGACAAGAGACAGCAGTAAGTACAGTACTGAGCGCAGGTTAGTAACAAGAGACAGCAGTGAGTACAGTACTGAGCGCAGGTTAGTGACAAGAGACAGCAGTAAGTACAGTACTGAGCGCAGGTTAGTGACAAGAGACAGCAGTAAGTACAGTACTGAGCGCAGGTTAGTGACAAGAGACAGCAGTAAGTACAGTACTGAGCGCAGGTTAGTAACAAGAGACAGCAGTGAGTACAGTACTGAGCGCAGGTTAGTGACAAGAGACAGCAGTAAGTACAGTACTGAGCGCAGGTTAGTGACAAGAGACAGCAGTGAGTACAGTACTGAGCGCTGGTTAGTGACAAGAGACAGCAGTAAGTACAGTACTGAGCGCAGGTTAGTGACAAGAGACAGCAGTAAGTACAGTACTGAGCGCAGGTTAGTAACAAGAGACAGCAGTAAGTACAGTACTGAGCGCAGGTTAGTGACAAGAGACAGCAGTGAGTACAGTACTGAGCGCAGGTTAGTGACAAGAGACAGCAGTAAGTACAGTACTGAGCGCAGGTTAGTGACAAGAGACAGCAGTAAGTACAGTACTGAGCGCAGGTTAGTGACAAGAGACAGCAGTAAGTACAGTACTGAGCGCAGGTTAGTGACAAGAGACAGCAGTAAGTACAGTACTGAGCGCAGGTTAGTAACAAGAGACAGCAGTAAGTACAGTACTGAGCGCAGGTTAGTGACAAGAGACAGCAGTAAGTACAGTACTGAGCGCAGGTTAGTGACAAGAGACAGCAGTAAGTACAGTACTGAGCGCAGGTTAGTAACAAGAGACAGCAGTGAGTACAGTACTGAGCGCAGGTTAGTGACAAGAGACAGCAGTGAGTACAGTACTGAGCGCAGGTTAGTGACAAGAGACAGCAGTAAGTACAGTACTGAGCGCAGGTTAGTAACAAGAGACAGCAGTGTGTACAGTACTGAGCGCAGGTTAGTGACAAGAGACAGCAGTGAGTACAGTACTGAGTGCAGGTTAGTGACAAGAGACAGCAGTAAGTACAGTACTGAGCGCAGGTTAGTAACAAGAGACAGCAGTAAGTACAGTACTGAGCGCAGGTTAGTGACAAGAGACAGCAGTAAGTACAGTACTGAGCGCAGGTTAGTAACAAGAGACAGCAGTAAGTACAGTACTGAGCGCAGGTTAGTGACAAGAGACAGCAGTAAGTACAGTACTGAGCGCTGGTTAGTAACAAGAGACAGCAGTAAGTACAGTACTGAGCGCAGGTTAGTAACAAGAGACAGCAGTAAGTACAGTACTGAGCGCAGGTTAGTGACAAGAGACAGCAGTAAGTACAGTACTGAGCGCAGGTTAGTGACAAGAGACAGCAGTAAGTACAGTACTGAGCGCTGGTTAGTGACAAGAGACAGCAGTAAGTACAGTACTGAGCGCAGGTTAGTGACAAGAGACAGCAGTAAGTACAGTACTGAGCGCAGGTTAGTGACAAGAGACAGCAGTAAGTACAGTACTGAGCGCAGGTTAGTGACAAGAGACAGCAGTGAGTACAGTACTGAGCGCTGGTTAGTAACAAGAGACAGCAGTAAGTACAGTACTGAGCACAGGTTAGTGACAAGAGACAGCAGTAAGTACAGTACTGAGCGCAGGTTAGTGACAAGAGACAGCAGTGAGTACAGTACTGAGCGCAGGTTAGTGACAAGAGACAGCAGTAAGTACAGTACTGAGCGCAGGTTAGTGACAAGAGACAGCAGTAAGTACAGTACTGAGCGCAGGTTAGTGACAAGAGACAGCAGTGAGTACAGTACTGAGCGCTGGTTAGTAACAAGAGACAGCAGTAAGTAAAGTATTGAGCGCAGGTTAGTGACAAGAGACAGCAGTAAGTACAGTACTGAGCGCAGGTTAGTGACAAGAGACAGCAGTGAGTACAGTACTGAGCGCTGGTTAGTGACAAGAGACAGCAGTAAGTACAGTACTGAGCGCAGGTTAGTGACAAGAGACAGCAGTAAGTACAGTACTGAGCACAGGTTAGTGACAAGAGACAGCAGTGAGTACAGTACTGAGCGCAGGTTAGTGACAAGAGACAGCAGTGAGTACAGTACTGAGCACAGGTTAGTGACAAGAGACAGCAGTAAGTACAGTACTGAGCGCAGGTTAGTGACAAGAGACAGCAGTAAGTACAGTACTGAGCGCAGGTTAGTGACAAGAGACAGCAGTGAGTACAGTACTGAGCGCTGGTTAGTAACAAGAGACAGCAGTAAGTAAAGTACTGAGCGCAGGTTAGTAACAAGAGACAGCAGTAAGTACAGTACTGAGCGCAGGTTAGTGACAAGAGACAGCAGTAAGTACAGTACTGAGCGCAGGTTAGTGACAAGAGACAGCAGTAAGTACAGTACTGAGCGCAGGTTAGTGACAAGAGACAGCAGTAAGTACAGTACTGAGCGCAGGTTAGTGACAAGAGACAGCAGTGTGTACAGTACTGAGCGCAGGTTAGTGACAAGAGACAGCAGTGTGTACAGTACTGAGCGCAGGTTAGTGACAAGAGACAGCAGTAAGTACAGTACTGAGCGCAGGTTAGTGACAAGAGACAGCAGTAAGTACAGTACTGAGCGCAGGTTAGTAACAAGAGACAGCAGTAAGTACAGTACTGAGCGTAGGTTAGTTACAAGAGACAGCAGTAAGTACAGTACTGAGCGCAGGTTAGTGACAAGAGACAGCAGTAAGTACAGTACTGAGCGCAGGTTAGTGACGAGACAGCAGTAAGTACAGTACTGAGCGCAGGTTAGTGACAAGAGACAGCAGTAAGTACAGTACTGAGCGCAGGTTAGTGACAAGAGACAGCAGTGAGTACAGTACTGAGCGCTGGTTAGTAACAAGAGACAGCAGTGAGTCATAGATTTAGCTAATTTGGTTGAACAAATCCGGACACATTTTATTAACAAATAACTTAATGTAAAGCAGTTAACTCTCTCACTGCCGTCTATAGATGATCTTATTTTTATACCAAAAGGCTGAGAGTTTTGTAGGATATCTGAATAATAATGATTATGGAATGACTTTTTCTCATAATATCAGAAGTGACAGTGTGGATTTTTTGGATGTCAGTCTGGGGTGGGATAATGATGGAAGTATTTATTCTAAAACCTTCTTTAAGGTTGATTGCCACAGCTATAGACAAAAGAAGCAATCACCACCCGAGATGGCTGAACAATTTACCATACAGCCAGTTCTATAGAATCCATAGAAACTGTAAGAGAGAAAGTGATTTTGTTAAAGAAGCTGAAGTTCTATCCAACAGATTGAAAGAGAAAGGGTATAATCATAAAATGATCTCACAGGGCATGAGTAAGGCCTCTCTAAAAATAGGGATGAATTGCTCAGAGCTAAATCATCTACAGTAAATAAATATGAGGATGTACCAAAATGTATAACTCAATTTAATAGCAATTATAGAGATATCGCCCTGGCTATAGAAAAACACTGGCCCATTCTAAAGAATGATCCAATTTGTAAAGAAATTGTAGGGAATAAACCGTTATGTATCTTTAGGAGGACCCCTACTTTAAGAAGTTGTTTAGCCCCCAGTAAGGTTGTGACATCAAAAGAAAGGCCTGAGATTA
The DNA here is from genome assembly GCF_027579735.1 of Bombina bombina. Taxonomy (NCBI): domain Eukaryota; kingdom Metazoa; phylum Chordata; class Amphibia; order Anura; family Bombinatoridae; genus Bombina; species Bombina bombina. Next base: position 285,116,767 of record NC_069507.1, on the reverse strand, counting down.
AGGGACAACATCAGCAGTCTTCTGGTTTTTTGAAACTTAAGAAGGGTTCTACAAATGTAGAGTAGATGCCAGACATGTGACCATATTGGACACAAGGAGACGAGTTTTAGATCCAATACGACTGGAGAAATATTTCAGATTAAGACCCCATACCTCCCAACATTTCAAAATTCAAAAGAGGGACCCCCCCCGCGGCATAAAATTTGAAATGTGGTGGGCGGGGCTTTAAAAATCATAAGACCAAAGTAATATAAATAAAATTCTAAATAAAGTCATATATTTTAATACACAGGCAGCAAATCAAACACAAGCTCAAACCACTGGTATGGCTATATGAGCTATGTATTTAATTTGCTTTTGCAAAGACATTGCTAAATATTTTTATCTTAATTGGACATTTAATAATAAATTCTTTAAAACTGCTCTCTGCATTCCCCATTAATATTCTAGATTCTGGCCTTTAAAGTCAGCAAAAATGCCAGTAGCACACTACATAGCATACACTTACACATGCAGATACACACACACACACTACATAGTATACACTTACACATGCAGATACACACACACACACACTACATAGCATACACTTACACATGCAGATACACACACACACTACATAGCATACACTTATACATGCAGATACACACACTACATAGCATACACTTATACATGCAGATACACACGCACACTACATAGCATACACTTACACATGCAGATACACACTACATAGCATACACTACATAGCATACACTTACACATGCAGATACACACACACACACACACACACACACACACTACATAGCATACACTTATACATGCAGATACACACACACTAAATAGCTTACACTTATACATGCAGATACACACACACTAAATAGCATACACTTATACATACAGATACACACACACTACATAGCATACACTTATACATACAGATACACACACTACATAGCATACACTTATACATGCAGATACACACACACTAAATAGCATACACTTATACATGCAGATACACACACACTAAATAGCATACACTTATACATGCAGATACACACACACTAAATAGCATTCACTTATACATGCAGATATACACACACTACATAGCATACACTTATACATGCAGATACACACACTACATAGCTTACACTTATACATGCAGATATACACACACTACATAGTATACACTTATACATGCAGATATACACACACTACATAGCATACACTTACACATGTAGATATACACACACTACATAGCATACACTTACACATGTAGATACACACACACACTACATAGCATACACTTACACATGCAGCATACACTTACACATGCAGATACACACACACTACATAGTATACACTTACACATGCAGATACACACACACACACTACATAGCATACACTTACACATGCAGCATACACTTATACATGCAGATACACACACACACTACATAGTATACACTTATACATGCAGATACACACACTACATAGCATACACTTACACATGAAGATACACACACACACACTACATAGCATACACTTACACACAAAGATACACACACACACTACATAGCATACACTTATACAGGCAGATACACACACATTACATAGCATACACTTATACATGCAGATACACAGACACTATATAGTATACACTTATACATGCAGACACACAGACACACACTACATAGCATACACTTATACATGCAGATACACACTTATACATGCAGACACACACACACAGAGTTATGGATACAGATAGACACACACACTACATCATATATGAGTATCTGTAATTCATTGTATGGGGTCCTGGGGTTGGCAAGCACATTAGCTGGCAGTCTGCGGCTGCCACTGTTTGTTACCCTGGTATTAGCACTGCTAACCAGAGGTAGGTTAGAGAGGTCACCATTACCAGTGGTCAGAGTGTATACAGCTTTCTTACTCCTGCTTAACCCACACACCATTAATTTTCCACAGGGAATCTAACAGGTATCTAACCATGTGAGAGCAAAACCAGCTGCTTCTGAGTATGGGTCCAACAGAATTTAAAAAAACAAAACATAATTTATGTAAGAACTTACCTGATAAATTCATTTCTTTCATATTAGCAAGAGTCCATGAGCTAGTGACGTATGGGATATACATTCCTACCAGGAGGGGCAAAGTTTCCCAAACCTCAAAATGCCTATAAATACACCCCTCACCACACCCACAATTCAGTTTAACGAATAGCCAAGAAGTGGGGTGATAAGAAAGGAGCGAAAGCATCAAAAATAAGGAATTGGAATAATTGTGCTTTATACAAAAAAATCATAACCACCACAAAAAGGGTGGGTCTCATGGACTCTTGCTAATATGAAAGAAATGAATTTATCAGGTAAGTTCTTACATAAATTATGTTTTCTTTCATGTAATTAGCAAGAGTCCATGAGCTAGTGACGTATGGGATAGCATATACCCAAGATGTGGAACTTCCACGCAAGAGTCACTAGAGAGGGAGGGACAAAATAAAGACAGCCAATTCCGCTGAAAAAATAATCCACAACCCAAATCAAAAGTTTTAATCGTAATAATGAAAAAAACTGAAATTATAAGCAGAAGAATCAAACTGAAACAGCTGCCTGAAGTACTTTTCTACCAAAAACTGCTTCAGAAGAAGAGAAAATATCAAAATGGTAGAATTTAGTAAAAGTATGCAAAGAAGACCAAGTTGCTGCTTTGCAAATCTGATCAACAGAAGCTTCATTCCTAAAAGCCCAGGAAGTAGAAACTGACCTAGTAGAATGAGCCGTAATCCTTTGAGGCGGGGACTTACCCGACTCCACATAAGCATGATGAATCAAAGACTTTAACCAAGACACCAAAGAAATGGCAGAAGCTTTCTGACCTTTCCTGGAACCAGAAAAGATAACAAATAGACTAGAAGTCTTTCTAAAATCTTTAGTAGCTTCAACATAATATTTCAAAGCTCTTACTACATCCAAAGAATGTAAAGATTTCTCCAGAGAATTCTTAGGATTAGGACACAATGAAGGGACAACAATTTCTCTACTAATGTTGTTAGAATTCACAACCTTAGGTAAAAATTGAAATGAAGTCCGCAACACCGCCTTATCCTGATGAAAAATCAGAAAAGGAGATTCACAAGAAAGAGCAGATAACTCAGAAACTCTTCTAGCAGAAGAGATGGCCAAAAGGAACAATACTTTCCAAGAAAGTAATTTAATATCCAGAGAATGCATAGGTTCAAACGGAGGAGCCTGTAAAGCCCTCAGAACCAAATTAAGACTCCAAGGAGGAGAGATTGACTTAATGACAGGCTTGATACAAACCAAAGCCTGTACAAAACAATGAATATCAGCAATCTTTCTGTGAAAAAGAACAGAAAGAGCAGAGATTTGTCCTTTCAAAGAACTTGCAGACAAACCTTTATCCAAACCATCCTGAAGAAACTGTAAAATTCTAGGAATTCTAAAAGAATGCCAGGAGAATTTACGAGAAGAACACCAAGAAATGTAAGTCTTCCAGACTCGATAATAAATCTTCCTAGACACAGATTTACGAGCCTGTAACATAGTATTAATTACTGAGTCAGAGAAACCTCTATGACTAAGAATCAAGCGTTCAATTTCCATACCTTCAAATTTAATGATTTGAGATCCTGATGGAAAAATGGGCCTTGAGATAGAAGGTCTGGTCTTAACGGAAGAGTCCAAGGTTGGCAACTGGCCATCCGAATGAGATCCGCATACCAAAACCTGTGAGGCCATGCTGGAGCCACCAGCAGTACAAACGAACGTTCCATTAGAATTTTGGAAATCACTTTTGGAAGAAGAACTAGAGGCGGAAAGATATAGGCAGGATGATAATTCCAAGGAAGTGACAACGCGTCCACTGCTTCCGCCTGAGGATCCCTGGATCTGGACAGATACCTGGGAAGTTTCTTGTTTAGATGAGAGGCCATCAGATCTATTTCTGGAAGGGGTGGGCTCCCTTCTGGAACCATTATCCGAACTGGTTGATTGTTACCTGCAACCATTAGTGGGGACATTAATGAGCTATATCAGAGACTCAACCCAGGTATTAAATAAAGTAAATCAAATTGAGTGGCAGGAATCCTATAGGTTTCTTACAATTGATGTTACATCTTTGCACACCTCCATTCCACACCACCTAGGTCTGACGGCAGTATCTTACTTTTTGAATAATTTTTCTAATTATAGCAAAGATATTATTTATTTTTTACTTACTGCTATAGAATTTTTGCTTCAACATAATTTTTTCATCTTTGAGGGGGATTGCTATCTCCAGAGGCGTGGCACTGCCATGGGGGCTAAATTTGCCCCCTCCTATGCCAACCTGTTTATGGGTTGGTGGGAGGCCTGCCACGTCTATGGAGATGGCAATCCCTTCAAGGAACATTTTGTATACTATGGAAGGTACATTGACGACTTGGTGGTGTGGAATGGAGATGAAACATCCATACAAAACTTCATTGGGAATATTAACTCCAATGATATGAATTTAAAATTTACAGCTGAGTATAACAAGACCACCATCAAATTTTTGGATTTGGAGTTGGTGGTGGATCCAGAAGTAAATGTAATAAATACTACAGTATATAGGAAACCTACAGGTGGCAATACAATTTTAAATTATAAATCGTGTCACCCTGGACACGTCAAGAAGGCAATTCCAAAAGGTCAGTTCCTGAGAACTAGAAGAATATGTTCTAATGAACAAAACTATGATACTCAATGCAAAATCTTGGAAAATAGATTATTAGAAAGAGGGTACCCAGAGTCACTATTAAAAAGAACAAAAGAGGAGGTAGACAGAATACCTAGGGAAAATCTTTTAAAATATAAAAACCAGTATGGAGACAAACATAAAAAGGAAAAAACCACAAAAAATAAGATTGTCTTTAGCACCCCCTACAGTCTGGAGTTTAATAAAATTTGCAGCATCATAAAGGAAAGTTTACCTATTCTAGCTGTAGACTCAGGTTTAGAAGAGATCACAAGAGAAGGTTGTAAATTTGTGTCAAGAAAGGGTCTAACCATTGGAAATATGGTAGCCCCGTCTGATTTACCCCTTGTACATAAGAAAACATGGTTACCTAATAGATTAGGATTTTTTAAATGCAAAGCACAGAGATGCAAAACATGCGATTATGTAAAAGAGGGAACAAAATTTAAATCTACAGTAACAGGTCGTGAATATGACATCAAATTTAATCTAAATTGCAAATCAACACATGTCATATATCTCTTGACCTGTAGGGGGTGCCAGATCCAATACGTTGGTAGAACAAAACGTTGTGTCAAAGATAGGGCTCTAGAACATATAAGAGACATTGAGGACCCAGATAGGGATACACCTGTCTCAAGACACTTTAAAAATATGCATCAGGGGGATGCCTCATTGCTTTGTATACAGGCAATTGATTACATAATGAAACATAAAAGAGGGGGAGATAGAGAATATAGACTCAATTTCAGAGAAGCTAAATGGATTTTTGAGTTAAAAACCAGTCACCCTAATGGTATCAATAAGGAGAGCGATGTTAATTTATTTATTTAATAATCTCAGTAATAAACCATCAACAAGGTATATCTGTAGAAAATATAAAGAGTTTTTTCATCTCACAAAGTTTGAAAAATATCAATTTACACAGAGTTCCTTAGTCTTTCCAGTGCTAACTATGAATATGTATATGATTTCTGTAATTGACTTTGTTTTTCATCTGATTTTGTGTACTATCAATTAAATTAGAAAGGAAAGGGTTAACTGCAAATTTGGTTTTAATTGAGACAGGCCTCTTTAAATAGAGGCAAATTGTACAGCTGACAGACAGCAGTGAACAAGCGTGTGGATACACGCGAAACATGTCTGCAGTCAGTCACGCTGTAGCCTTTTTTCCTGTTTAATGGAGCCTTGTCTCCAACTTTGTTTTTATACACTCCAATAAAGATCCTGTTTTTAAGTTTACTGACCGGTGTGTGTTCTCCCTTTATGGATGTCCCTGGGCCGAGAGGTTGGTGAAGATTTGTGAAGTCTGCTTTCTGTTAGCCAGGTTCCATTGTTTTGCATATTTCTGGAAGTCCCCAGATTTGAACAATCTGAAAAAATACCTCTGGATGAAGAGACCATTCTCCCGGATGTAACGTCTGGCGACTGAGATAATCCGCTTCCCAATTGTCTACACCTGGGATATGAACCGCAGAAATTAGACAGGAGCTGGATTCCGCCCATACAAGTATCCGGGATACTTCTTTCATAGCTTGAGGACTGAGTCCCACCTTGATGATTGACATACGCCACGGTTGTGACATTGTCTGTCTGAAAACAAATAAACGATTCTCTCTTCAGAAGAGGCCAGAACTGAAGAGCTCTGAAAATCGCACGGAGTTCCAAAATGTTGATTGGTAATCTCGCCTCCTGAGATTCCCAAACCCCCTGCGCTGTCAGAGATCCCCATACAGCTCCCCAACCTGAAAGACTCGCATCTGTTGAGATTACAGTCCAGGTTGGACGAACAAAAGAGGCCCCGTGAATTAGACGATGGTGATTCAACCACCAAGTCAGAGAAGATCGAACATTGGGATTTAAGGATATTGTTTGTGATATCTTTGTATAATCCCTGCACCACTGGTTCAGCATACAAAGCTGAAGAGGTCTCATGTGAAAACGAGCAAAGGGGATCGCGTCCAATGCAGCAGTCATGAGACCTAGAATTTCCATGCACAAAGCTACCGAAGGGAACGATTGAGACTGAAGGTTTCGACAAGCTGAAAACAACTTCAGACGTCTCTTTTCTGTTAGAGACAAAGTCATGGACACTGAATCTATTTGAAAGCCCAAAAAGGTTACCTTTGTCTGAGGAATCAAAGAACTCTTTGGTAAATTGATCCTCCAACCATGTCTTTGAAGAAACAACACAAGTTGATTCGTATGAGATTCTGCAGAATGTAAAGACTGAGCAAGTACCAAGATATCGTCCAAATAAGGAAATACCGCAATACCCTGTTCTCTGATTACAGAGAGAAGGGCACCGAGAACCTTTGAAAAGATCCTTGGAGCTGTTGCTAGGCCAAACGGAAGAGCAACAAACTGGTAATGCTTGTCTAGAAAAGAGAATCTCAGAAACTGATAGTGATCTGGATGAATTGGAATATGAAGATATGTATCCTGTAAATCTATTGTGGACATATAATGCCCTTGCTGAACAAAAGGCAGAATAGTCCTTATAGTCACCATTTTGAATGTTGGTATCCTTACATAACGATTCAATATTTTTAGATCCAGAACTGGTCTGAAGGAATTCTCCTTCTTTGGAACAATGAATAGATTTGAGTAAAAACCCAGACCCCGTTCCAGAACTGGAACTGGCACAATTACCCCAGGCAACTCTAGATCTGAAACACATTTCAGAAATGCCTGAGCCTTCACTGGGTTTACTGGAATGCGAGAGAGAAAAAATCTTCTCACAGGTGGTCTTACCTTGAATCCTATTCTGTACCCTTGAGAAACAATGTTCTGAATCCAAAGACTGTGAATCGAATTGATCCAAATATCTTTGAAAAATCGTAACCTGCCCCCTACCAGCTGTGCTGGAATGAGGGCCGCACCTTCATGCGGATTTGGGAGCTGGTTTTGACTTTCTAAAAGGCTTGGATTTATTCCAAACTGGAGAAGGTTTCCAAACGGAAACCGTTCCTTTAGGGGAAGGGTCAGGCTTCTGTTCCTTATTCTGACGAAAGGAACGAAAACGATTAGCAGCCCTGTATTTACCTTTAGATTTTTTGTCCTGAGGCAAAAAGGTTCCTTTCCCCCCAGTAACAGTTGAAATGATAGAATCCAACTGTGAACCAAATAATTTATTACCTTGGAAAGAAAGAGAAAGCAAAGTTGACTTAGAGGTCATATCTGCATTCCAAGATTTAAGCCATAAAGCTCTTCTAGCTAAAATAGCTAAAGACATATACCTGACATCAATTCTAATGATATCAAAAATGGCATCACAAATAAAGTTATTAGCATGTTGAAGAAGTTTAACAATGCTATAAGCATTATGGTCTGACACTTGTTGCGCTAAAGCCTCCAACCAGAAAGTGGAAGCTGCAGCAACATCAGCCAAAGAAATAGCAGGTCTAAGAAGATTACCTGAACATAAATAAGCTCTCCTTAGAAAGGATTAAAGCTTCCTATCTAAAGGATCCTTAAAGGAAGTACTATCCGCCGTAGGAATAGTAGTACGTTTAGCAAGAGTAGAGATAGCCCCATCAACTTTAGGGATTTTGTCCCAAAACTCTAATCTATCAGATGGCACAGGGTACAATTTCTTAAACCTTTGAGAAGGAGTAAATGAAGTACCCAGACTATTCCATTCCCTAGAAATTACTTCTGAAATAGCATCAGGAACTGGAAAAACTTCTGGAATAACTACATGAGGTTTGAAAACCGAATTTAAACGCTTAGTAGATTTAGTATCAAGAGGACTAGACTCCTCCATATCTAATGCAATCAACACTTCTTTAAGTAAAGAACGAATAAACTCCATCTTAAATAAATATGAAGATTTATCAGTGTCAATATCTGAGGCAGAATCTTCTGAACCAGATAGATCCTCATCAGAAACGGATAAGTCAGAATGATGACGGTCACTTAAAAATTCATCTGAAATATGAGAAGTTTTAAAAGACCTTTTACGTTTACTGGAAGGAGGAATAACAGACAGAGCCTTCCTAATAGATTTAGAAACAAATTCTTTTACATTAACAGGGACATCCTGAACATTAGATGTTGAAGGAACAACAACAGGTAATAGATTATTACTAATGGAAACACAATCTGCATTAGAAAGTTTATCATGACAGTTATCACAAACTACAGCCGGAGGAACAGTTACCAAAAGTTTACAACAAATGCACTTAACTTTGGTAGAACCAGCATCAGGCAGCGTCTTTCCAGAAGTAGATTCTGATCCAGGGTCAGGTTGAGACATCTTGCAATATGTAATAGAAAAAAACAACAACATATAAAGCAAAACTTTCAAATTCCTTAAATGACAGTTTCAGGAATGGGAAAAAAATGCCAAATGAACAAGCCTCTAGCAACCAGAAGCAATGAAAAATGAGACTGAAATAATGTGAAAAAAAGGTGGAGACAAGAATGACGCCCACATTTTTGGCGCCAAGAATGACGCCCACATTATTGGCGCCAAGTACAATGCCCAAATTTTTTGGCGCCAAGTATGACACCACATCCTGTGACGCCGAAAAAAACGACGCCCACATTTTTTTGCGCAAAAAAACGTCTGAATACATATACGTCAAAATATGACGCAACCAAAACAAACTTCCGGCGACAATTAGGGCGCCGGAAATGACAAAATTTTTGCGCAAAAAAAGTCCGCGCCAAGAATGACGCAATAAATTGTAGCATTTTCAGCCCCCGCGAGCCTAACAGCCCACAGGGAAAAAAGTCAATTGAAAATTTTTTAAGGTAAGAATTTTTTTTTTAATCATATGCATTATCCCAAATAATGAAACTGACTGTCTGAAATAAGGAATACTGATTATCCTGAATCAAGGCAAATATAAGTTTAAAGACATATATTTAGAACTTTACATATAAAGTGCCCAACCATAGCTTAGAGTGTCATAATAAAATAAGACTTACTTACCCTAAGACACTCATCTACATAAAGTAGATAGCCAAACCAGTACTGAAACGAGAATCAGTAGAGGTAATGGTATATAAGAGTATATAGTCAATCTGAAAAGGGAGGTAAGAGATGAATCTCTACGACCGATAACAGAGAACCTATGAAATAGATCCCGTAGAGGAAGACCATGGTATTCAAATAGGCAATACTCTCTTCACATCCCTCTGACATTCACTGCACTCTGAGAGGAAAACCGGGCTCCAGCCTGCTGAGAAGCGCATATCAACGTAGAATCTAGCACAAACTTACTTCACCACCTCCATGGGAGGCAAAGTTTGTAAAACTGAATTGTGGGTGTGGTGAGGGGTGTATTTATAGGCATTTTAAGGTTTGGGAAACTTTGCCCCTCCTGGTAGGAATGTATATCCCATACGTCACTAGCTCATGGACTCTTGCTAATTACATGAAAGAAAAGAAAATTTTTTTTTTTTTTTTTTATTTTTTTTTAATGCCTGAGGCAAATCGGGACAGATGGCTAGCAACCCAGGACAGGGGGACAGACCCCTAAAATCGGGACTGTCCCGCGAAAATCGGGGCAGTTGGGGGGTATGACACCCGGATGACATGTGAAAGCGTATATGTTGTTTATTTAATAACATGCATTTGTGGACGCACCAGTAGGTGTTTGAGAACACGATGGGGAGAACACTATAGAAACATTAAACATAACTAATAAACATAGTACACTCATACATGGGGGTAAAGATAATACATATCATATTGTCCCTATAGAATTCATCCCAAAATCTGTGCGTTATAATAGATTCACTAGGTTGCGACAAAGGGAGACCTATTGGATCTGGAAGCTCAATTATTCCCTGAGGGATTAAATGAGAATTTAGATCTGGCAGCTTTCCAATAGTTTCTCCCTTTTTGTAATGATTTGGTAAACTCGCCAATAGAGGAGGTTTTTGTTCTAACATTGTTATTTGTATAGTATTAGACTGAATTTAGTATTCAGTCTAATATGCACCTTTCTTTTATAGATTGGTGATTAATCTTTTGAGAATACATATGTTGCATTTAAGATTACTCTACCATTGTCGTATGTTCTGTACGATTAAATTAGTTTGTTTACATACAGCGCTGACAATGTGGTTTTATGTATAGCGGTATCTAGAGAGTGTGTATATTGTTTCTTTTCCCCATATCTATGTATTTTTTCAAGCAATGTTATTTTCCAGTAGCCATAGATACGCTTGCTATGACAACGGACAAATTTTTCTGTAACTAAGAGTGCCAGCTTAGGTCTCCTTTTTTGTTTACCGGGCATATTTGCCATTAGTTTTCACATATGGGCCCAATATTTTGTGTTTTGAATATGAGCGCAATGGGTGTTTGTACGTGATGGCTATTAGTGTCAAGTTTGGTCCCATAGTGTTGTTTGTGACTCCGCCTTGCGATCACTGATTGGTTCAGGTGAACAGACGTCACGATCTGAGGGGTGTGTTTCTATGACACCGTTACACTTACAGGATTGAGCGTGCGTCTGTTTACCTATTTCCAGCTGACAGCTCGCAGGGTGGACGTATAAGAGGAATATGGATTGTCATCTTCTATATTTTTCAAGGAGGTAGCTTTATTTATATACAACTATTACTATATGGTAGTGTTCGCCTTATAGGGGGCACTTTAAGGGCTGATCTTATACTGATGATGCATGTATCCATATGATGTTTGTATACTACATCCTGGCAACAGGGGATTTTTGTTTCTGTTTTTTATGTTTAGAATGTGTTGTTTGATATTGGAAGTGGAGGGCCCTCTAGTGGGGCTGTAACAAAATTAAGGGATAACTGAGATGAAGTCTGGAAGGTACTAGGTGTTACATTGTTGCAAGTGAAGGGGCGGGTGTTTCTGCTTACCTTTATAGGTCCTGACTGCAGTGGATCCGGCCCTCTTTTGTTCCTGGTTCCAGACTTCAAGCAAGATTTCTTCTGTGGAGATGGAGCGTGCCAAAATAAAGTCTGTGCCACCAAAGCGTTACAGTGAAGTGGTGAAGGAGGTTCCAGGCATGAGGGGAGCTGCAAGAGAAAGCCGTGGATCAGGCTCTGAGGATGTGGTACCCCCTTCCCCGGTAGCTAGGCCCAGGGCAGCCCCCATGATTCTGAATAGGCCTAACACGAGGGGGAGGCTTGGAGACAGGGCCACTACTGTGGGCTCGGGATCACAGGGTTCCCCTTCAGGCCACCACCCACAACATACTGATGCCCCAAGTGCTCTAGGGGTTAATGGGCTTGAGATAGTTAGAGGGGCTGGCCAGGTGGGGGTTATGGGGCCCTCAGTTGGTACGGTGCATACGCCACCTAGAAGTTCCTCTGCGCCAGCACTGGGTTTATCCCCATCCCTTTACCCGCACCAGGAACCCACAATTGACTTACACGTGTCCCCACAGGGGGATAGGCCGCAAACGGACCAAGCTGCTGCCAGGCAGGCGTCATGGCAGCAGCTTCAGGCCCTTCCACCAGCTGCCTTGTCCTCAGTCCTGTCGCTTGCTCAGACCCTCTTGGGGAACATATCCCCGGATGGCTTGGGGGGCGCGGGAGCGGGTCAGGCCGGGGGGCGGGGCGCCCACGAGGTTCAGGCTCTTCATGTTTCTGGGCCTGCCTCGGGCTGTAGCCCCGCCCCTTCCGGCGTTGCATCACGCGCCTCCTCCCCGAGTGACGTTTCAGATGGGGAGGAGCGCGGGCGCGGCAGAGTGCGCAGCAGAGTCGAGAGGAGCAGGTCGCCGCACAGAGCACACTAGTGAGTTGGGGAGGCTCCGTGCGGATGGTCGGGCTCCTGGGGTGGCGGGAGCTGTTGTGAGAGAGCGTGGTGTGGGGCTGGCTAGGAAGGCACAGGGGAAAACGGGTGGAGGCAGGAGAGCTAATTTGCAGAGGCAGAGGGGGAGAGGTGCTATATCCGGTCTGGCTAATCAGGGCAGAACAAATACCGGGGTCCACAGGGGGATAACTGTGGCTAGACAGGGGGACATAACTGGTGATACAGAGTTTCTGGATGTGTCAGGCACTGCTTCTGGGGGAACAGTTTCAAGGGATGTTAGTATGCATGTGGGTAACCCTCTCCTGCATTTCGGTACTAAGGATATTCACCTGTGGTCCAAACTGGGCTTGGAAGAGGGGGCAATTAGCGCCCCCACGACTCGTCCGGGGGCCAACAGAGCGGCACCAAGGCAGAAGCGTCGCGGCAGAGAATCTTGGAAATTCCAAGATAAACTTTGTGACAGGGGGGAAAGCTGCTCCTTTCGTCACATCTGTAAATTCTGCAGGGCCACATTCCGGGGCGGATTGCAGCAGGCGAAAGGATCCTGGCGCAGACAAGCCAGCTTCCAAAGGGGGCCCTGGGTACAAGGGCCCCAACCCCACTTAAATTATCTGCCATGGAGCCATGGCTGGCTCACTACCCTGGCCAGGGTGCGGCTCAGCTGCTCAGGTCGGGGTTAAGGGACGGGTTTCGGATTCCGGTGGTGGGATCTGTGGTCCACCGGAACCTTAAATCGGCGTACGAATTTCCGGAAGTAGTACGGGACAAATTGAATAAGGAGTTGTCCCTGGGCAGGGTGGCTGGCCCATTTTGGGAGAAGCCTCTGCCTGAGTTGGTGGTATCCCCACTTGGGATGGTCCCTAAGAAGGATACAGGCAAGTTTCGCCTTATCCATCACCTGTCCTTTCCAAAAGGGGGGTCGGTGAACGACGCCATTGACCCGGACATGAGCTCGGCTCACTACCAGTCCTTTTACGATGCATTGGCGATAGTCAGGGGTAAAGGGGCAGGGGCGTTAATGGCGAAACTGGACATTGAGTCCGCTTTTTGCTTGCTGCCCCTACACCCGTCTGCCTTCAGACTTATGGGCATGAAGGCAGATGGGGCATTCTACGTGGATAAATGTCTTCCCATGGGGTGCTCACTATCCTGTGCTCTGTTCGAATGTTTTAGTTCCTTTCTACATTGGGTAGTCCAGAAGGCATCCGGGGGTGGGGCCGTGGCCCATTACCTGGACGACTTCCTGCTGGTAGGTGAGGCGGAATCGGACGAGTGTTCGCGCATGATGGTTATCATGCAAGACATGATGGGTAGATTCGGGGTGCCGTTGGCGGATGACAAAACGCAAGGCCCCTGTACCTGTCTTACTTTCCTAGGTATCGAAATAGATACTCGGGGCTGCGGTTTGTAAGTCGACCGCCTGTCGAAGGTGGTTTTGTCTGTGACCCGTGCTGACTCTATTTCTATTAAGGACTTGCAGTCCTTGCTGGGGTTGCTGAATTTCGCGGGTAGGGCAATACCTATGGGAAGGATATTCAACAGGAGGTTGGAGAGCCAGCTGCAAGGCCCGAGAGGAAAGGGCTCTAGGATCAAGGTGTCCTCTGAAATGAGGGAAGACCTCGGTGTATGGGAGGAATTTCTAAAGAAATTCAACGGTGTCTGTATTTGGCAGGAAGGCCCTACTTCCAATCAAACGCTTCATCTCTTTACAGATGCAGCGGGGGGTTTCGGATATGGGGCGTACTTAAATGGTGAGTGGAGCGCGGCTCCATGGCCGGAGGATTGGGTTTCAGCCGGCTTAACCAGAAATCTAACTTTGTTAGAACTTTTCCCGATCATTGTAGCGATTGAACTCTGGGGTCAGAAGTTAGCCAATCGGGCAGTGGTTTTTTGGTCGGACAACATGAGTGTTGTCTACGCCATAAACCAGCTGTCGGCTTCGTCACCAAGGGTGGTTACATACTTGAGGCACCTGGTGTTGCGTTGCTTGCAGCTGAACGTGCGTTTTACGGCGCGGCATGTGCCTGGGGTTAGTAATGTTGTGGCAGATGCTCTCTCCAGATTTCAATGGGATCAGTTTAGGAGGGTGGCGCCCTTGGCCGAAAAAAATCGGTCTAACTTACCCTCCTTTTCTTTGGCAGATGGCGGGGGTTGGGAAAGTGTCCTTCCCCTAGTAAGGGCATCTTTGGCTCCCAAGACGTGGTGTGCATATGAGAAGCACTGGAGATCGTGGGTCTGCTTCGCCGGACAACATGGGCTCTCCGTACAATCACCTACGCAGGTACAGGTGCTGAATTGGCTAGCAGGGCTGCATAGGCAGGGTGTATCCAAGTTGTCTGTGCAGAGTCGGTTGTCGGCCGTTTCATTCTTTAACAAGACATTCGGCATTGCGGACTATACTCGGTCATTCCTAGTGAAGCAGGTAATGAAGGGGTGGGGGCGGATGTCCCCACGCGAGAGGGACCATAGGGAGCCTATCACACCGTCACGGTTGAGGGAACTGGTAGGTACGCTGCAGTCAGTGTGCTCGTCACAGTTCGAGGCTACGCTATTTAAGGCAGCTTTTTCATTTGCCTTGGCCGGGGCGTTGAGGGTTGGGGAATTAGTTGCTTCATCCAGGGCGGATGCAGTTGGTGGAATACACTGGGAGCACGTTCGGCCATCCGAGAATGGTCTGTTGCTCTTAGTCCCTAGGTCAAAAACGGATCCAGAAGGGAAGGGAGCATGGCTCCCACTGCAGGAACACGAATTCCCGGAATGCTGCCCAGTGAGGAGTTTCGAGGAATATTGTCGGGTGAGGTCGCTGGGTTTCCGACAATTGTTTATTCACGAGGATGGGTCTGCTCTATCGTTATACCAATTTAAGAAGGTTTTGGCCAAAGCTGCGGCTTCGGCGGGGCTGGACCCTTCGAAAATTGCGTCCCATTCATTCAGGATCGGGGCGGCTACTAGCGCGGCTGCCAGTGGGGTCTCCGAAACCGGTATTAAGAGGCTAGGGCATTGGAAGTCAAGCAGATTCAAGTCGTATATACGTCCTTTGGGGGGCGAGCCTCTTTAGGGCTGTGCTCACAAATCACGAGGGAAAGAGGGCCACAGTTTATAAGTATTTTGTGGGAGTAGGTGGTGTGTATTACCTGCTACTTGAGGTCGTGTTGGCTCAGCTTTGTATCATGTGATTTCAGGAAAGAATTCCCCCTCGAAGTGTGTATGGATAGTGGGGCATTCCTTCGTGCATTGGGCGTCCATCAGGGCGTCGCAGCGGCCGGACGGGCAGCAATTGGGCCTTTCATCATCCAGAGCTAGCGTTCGGTGGCTAGGGCGCAGGGGGTTAACATGGGAAGAGTTGCCCGCCCTGCTTAAGGATGCACACAGGAGGTGGGGGCAGCCTCACATTATTGTACTTCATTTGGGGGGGGAACGGCATGGGGTCTGTTCCTGTTTTGGACCTTATTAGGAGGATGGCTTCTGATGTACGCTGGGTATGCGCTTGGCTTAAGGATGTCAAGATCGGTTGGTCTAACGTGGTTGCACGACTGCGTTGGAGATACATTGTGAATCAGAGGGCAGCGTATAATGTTAGAAAGAAGCTGAATAGGGAAATGGGGAGAACGGTCACGGCGTTAGGCGGATTTGCCATTAGGCACGATGCTATAACGGCTGACAACAAGGCTCTCTATCGCCCTAATGGCGTCCATCTCACGGATGTGGGATTGGACATTTTCATTGGGGATCTTCGTAAAGCATTGCTATTAGTTGTTTAAAATTGAAAGTTCAAAAAAAAAAAAAAAATTTTTTTATGATTGCTAGAGTTAATATATATATATTTAAGGGGCCAGTTGGTTTGTGGCGGCAAGAGGATTAACTCTTGTGGCGGGTGGTCAGGGCCCAGAGAGCGGGTAGGGAGAGAGATGAGTGATGTCATGGGATGGGGGAGGTGACGCCCACTAGGTGCCGACCTAGGGGTTACTCCCCCCTACGAATCTTAGGCAAATACCTCTAATAGCTTACAGCTCTCTCTCTCTGCCAATTGGGCGTGGCAATCCTTGCCATGCTGAAAACACTGTGTAGGGCCCTGGCCGTCTGTTAATAGGGGTTACATTTAGCTAATTCATTGCCGCCAATGGTACAGTTCTTATATTAGTATTTAAAACTAGGCTATGTAAATATGCCAACCTAGGCAACTTTAAAGGTTTATTGTTATAAATAAACGTGACCGTGACCAGTCTTTAGCCCAAAACCAGTTGTCGTGTGTTTATTATTATTATAAGTCATGTGTGGGTACAGGAAAGACGTAATAGGAGGTTTATCCCTTAATGTATTTATATATGGACTTTTAATTTTGCTCACTATGTATTCAGGTCTGCAATCTAAAATGGGTTTTCTTTGCTTAAGTCATCATATTATAAGCAGCTGTAGCCTGTTTGTGATTAGATCATGTGACTCAACTTCATGTGCACACATACGGCTAGATTTAGAGTTTTGCAGCCAAAGGGGTACGTTAGCTACGCGTGTTTTTTTCCCCCCGCACCTTTTAAACAACGCTGATATTTAGAGTTCACTGAAGGGCTGCGTTAGGCTCCAAAAAGGGAGCGTACAGGCATATTTACCGCCACTTCAACTCTCAATACCAGCGTTGCTTACGGACGCGGCCAGCTTTAAAAACGTGCTCGTGCACGATTCCCCCATAGGAAACAATGGGGCAGTTTGAGCTGAAAAAAAATCTAACACCTGCAAAAAAGCAGCGTTCAGCTCCTAACGCAGCCCCATTGTTTCCTAAGGGGAAACACTTCCTAAGTCTGCACCTAACACCCTAACATGTACCCCGAGTCTAAACACCCCTAACCTTAAACTTATTAACCCCTAATCTGCCGCCCCCGCTATCGCTGACCCCTGCATTATATTATTAACCCCTAATCTGCCGCTCCGGACACCGCCGCAACCTACATTATAGCTATGTAGCTGCCCCTAACATCGCCGACCCCTATATTATATTAACCCCTAATCTGCCCCCCCAACGTCGCCGCTACCTTACCTACACTTATTAACCCCTAATCTGCCGACCGGACCTCACCGCTACTATAATAAATGTATTAACCCCTAAAGCTAAGTCTAACCCTAACCCTAACACCCCCCTAACTTAAATATAATTTAAATCTAACGAAATAAAATAAATCTTATTAAATAAATTAATCCTATTTAAAACTAAATACTTACCTGTAAAATAAACCCTAATATAGCTACAATATAACGAATAATTATATTGTAGCTATTTTAGGATTTATATTTATTTTACAGGCAACTTTGTATTTATTTTAACTAGGTACAATAGCTATTAAATAGTTAATAACTATTTAATAGCTACCTAGTTAAAATAATTACAAAATTACCTGTAAAATAAATCCTAACCTAAGTTACAATTAAACCTAACACTACACTATCAATAAATAAATTAAATAAACTACCTACAATTATCTACAATTAAATCAACTAAACTAAATTACAAAAAAAAACAAACACTAAATTACAAAAAATAAAAAAAAGATTACAAGAATTTTAAACTAATTACACCTACTCTAAGCCCCCTAAAAAAATAAAGTCCCCCAAAATAAAAAAATGCCCTACCCTATTCTAAAATAAAAAGTTTACAGCTCTTTTACCTTACCAGCCTTTTGCGGGGCATGCCCCAAAGAAATCAGCTCTTTTGCATTTAAAAAAAACATACAATACCCCCCCCCCAACATTACAACCCACCACCCACATACCGCTAATCTAACCCAAACCCCCCTTAAAAAACCTAACACTAAGCCCCTGAAGATCTCCCTACCTTGTCTTCACCACGCCGGGTATCAACGATCCGTCCAGAAGAGGGTCCGAAGTCTTCATCCTATCCGGCAAGAAGAGATCCAGAAGAGGGTCCGAAGTCTTCATCCTATCCGGCAAGAAGAGGACATCCGGACCGGCAAACATCTTCATCCAAGCGGCATCTTCTATCTTCATCCATCCGACGAGGAGCGGCTCCATCTTCAAGACCTCCGGCGCGGAACATCCTCTTCTCCCGACGACTAGACGACGAATGAAGGTTCCTTTAAGGGACGTCATCCAAGATGGCGTCCCTCGAATTCCGATTGGCTGATAGGATTCTATCAGCCAATCGGAATTAAGGTAGGAAAAATCTGATTGGCTGATTGAATCAGCCAATCAGATTCAAGTTCAATCTGATTGGCTGATCCGATCAGCCAATAGAATGCGAGCTCAATCTGATTGGCTGATTGGAACAGCAAATAGAATGCAAGCTCAATCTGATTGGCTGATTGGATCAGCCAATCGGATTGAACTTGAATCTGATTAGCTGATTCAATCAGCCAATCAGATTTTTCCTACCTTAATTCTGATTGGCTGATAGAATCCTATCAGCCAATCGGAATTTGAGGGACGCCATCTTGGATGACGTCCCTTAAAGGAACCTTCATTCGTCGTCTAGTCGTCGGGAGAAGAGGATGTTCCGCGCCGGAGGTCTTGAAGATGGAGCTGCTCCTCGTCGGATGGATGAAGATAGAAGATGCTGCTTGGATGAAGATGTTTGCCGGTCCGGATGTCCTCTTCTTGACGGATAGGATGAAGACTTCGGACCCTCTTCTGGACGGATCGGTGATACCCGGCGTGGTGAAGACAAGGTAGGGAGATCTTCAGGGGCTTAGTGTTAGGTTTTTTAAGGGGGGTTTGGGTTAGATTAGGGGTATGTGGGTGGTGGGTTGTAATGTTGGGGGGGGGTATTGTATGTTTTTTTAAATGCAAAAGAGCTGATTTCTTTGGGGCATGCCCCGCAAAAGGCCCTTTTAAGGGCTGGTAAGGTAAAAGAGCTGTAAACTTTTTATTTTAGAATAGGGTAGGGCATTTTTTTATTTTGGGGGCTTTATTTTTTTAGGGGGCTTAGAGTAGGTGTAATTAGTTTAAAATTCTTGTAATCTTTTTTTATTTTTTGTAATTTAGTGTTTGTTTTTTATTGTAATTTAGTTTAGTTTATTTAATTGTAGGTACTTGTAGGTAGTTTAGTTAATTTATTTATTGATAGTGTAGTGTTAGGTTTAATTGTAACTTAGGTTAGGATTTATTTTACAGGTAATTTTGTAATTATTTTAACTAGGTAGCTATTAAATAGTTAATAACTATTTAATAGCTATTGTACCTAGTTAAAATAAATACAAAGTTGTCTGTAAAATAAATATAAATCCTAAAATAGCTACAATATAATTATTCGTTATATTGTAGCTATATTAGGGTTTATTTTACAGGTAAGTATTTAGCTTTAAATAGGATTAATTTATTTAATAAGATTTATTTTATTTCGTTAGATTTAAATTATATTTAAGTTAGGGGGGTGTTAGGGTAAGGGTTAGACTTAGCTTTAGGGGTTAATACATTTATTATAGTAGCAGCGAGGTCCGGTCGGCAGATTAGGGGTTAATACTTGAAGTTAGGTGGCGGCAATGTTAGGGAGGGCAGATTAGGGGTTAATACTATTTATTATAGTGTTTGCGAGGCGGGAGTGTGGCGGTTTAGGGGTAAATAACTTTATTAGAGTAGCGGCGAGGTCCGGTCGGCAGATTAGGGGTTAATAAGTGTAGGTAGGTAGCGGCAGATTAGGGGTTAATAAATATTATGTAGGTGTCGGCGATGTTAGGGGCAGCAGATTAGGGGTACATAGGGATAATGTAGGTTGCGGCGGTGTGCGGTCGGCAGATTAGGGGTTAAAAAATTTAATTATAGTGGCGGCGATGTGGGGGGACCTCGGTTTAGGGGTACATAGGTAGTTTATGGGTGTTAGTGTACTTTAGAGCACAGTAGTCAAGAGCTTTATGAACCGGCGTTAGCCCAGAAAGCTCTTAACTCCTGGCTTTTTTCTGCGGCTGGAGTTTTGTCGTTAGAGTTCTAACGCTCACTTCAGCCAAGACTCTAAATACCAGCGTTAGAAAGATCCCATTGAAAAGATAGGATACGCAATTGGCGTAGGGGGATCTGTGGTATGGAAAAGTCGCGGATGGAAAGTGAGCGTTAGACCCTTTCCTGACTGACTCTAAATACCAGCGGGCGGCCAAAACCAGCGTTAGGAGCCTCTAACGCTGGTTTGGACGGCTAACGCAGAACTCTAAATCTAGGCAATAGTGTTTTTAATCAATGTATAATGTTTGTGCTGTATATATTGTGTGTGTTTTGTATAGCTCACTTATCACTGCCTGATGAAAAGGTGCCAGCAGCATCTTGAAACGCGTAGCAGAATTTCTTGCATTGTTTTTATACTACTTTTTAATAAAATATATCCCTTGCCTTGGTTTGTGAGCTTTATTTTGGGGTCTCATATCCTTTGCTGGACTGTGGATCCTGTTCTTTGGAGTGAGTCAGCTGGTAGACTCTGATATACCAGCTTGCACTACTTGCATTGCATTATAGTGCACAGCATATGTGAGTATTCAATCACAGAAGGGGCACATATTAGGGGCTTTAGAAGCATTAGTGACCGTCTGCACCATTGGAGTCTCCCTGTTTCCCTCCCCATTGAATCTGGTGGGAGCTAGCTGGTGGGCTCTGAATACTCCAGCCTGCAAGAATAGCACTGTATTATAGTGCGCTCCGTTTGTGAGTACCCATTCATTTATAAGGGGATCATTTCTGGGAAAGATCAAGTTGTGTTTAGAAAGTGGCACACACCATGCAAATAACTGCCTGGTGCACTGCTAAGTGAAGTAAATATAAACGGTCCACAGTATACCAAACCTGGCCAAAGGTAGATGGCAATACTGAAAAGATGCAGGCAACACAGGATACGATGCAAATAAGTGCATAAACAAAAGCAGGGCCTTAACCCATAACGTTTCGGTTCAGGATTGAACCTTTATCAAACAGAGCCCATAATAGACA
Source organism: Bombina bombina (assembly GCF_027579735.1). NCBI lineage: Eukaryota > Metazoa > Chordata > Amphibia > Anura > Bombinatoridae > Bombina > Bombina bombina. The sequence goes on along the minus strand of NC_069507.1, from coordinate 285,095,355 downwards.
TAATGTGTACCCAACCAGACCCCACTTTCAGCATGTTGTCATGAGGTTAGGCACTTTTTAACATAGATGATGTTTTCCGATCACCCTCAGGATCCGCTGTGACTGGCTTGACTTGTTTTGCAAACGGTTGTTTATACACCGTTTCCATGACGATGCTACAGCTGCCTCTGTTTCTCATGGCAGCTGTCAATGACATCATCAGCAGACGCGGTTGCGCTGTCAGTGATTGCAGCGTGTCTGGGCGGATGGCGTTCTGCCGTGGGGTGATTGC